>NC_041389.1:537785404-537915404 GCF_002162155.2 Triticum dicoccoides
TAGACACACACACACACACACAATAAAAGATCTCTTACGTCCCCTAACATCTGAACTCAACTTTCACATGGTATTCTCCGTGTTTGTCGATGACGTGGTCAAGCAAGAATCCCGCCGATTCCTCTTGAATTGCTCGTATGCGATCTTGTGGTAGTAGTTCATCCCGCGTCTGCCACATCTAATTTCAAGAAGGGGGTCAATACATATATATGAATGAAACTGAACACAAATGATGGTAATAAAAAATTGTGAATATTATTGCTTACGCACTTCATATTGTTGTTTAGAGTAGCCCCGCTCACAGGTGGTGTGGTGGATGAACTCGCAAATGTAGTATCCACAAAAATCATTCCCAGGTTCCTGCCACAACCACTTTACAACAAATAGAGGTCAATCAAACTGATAAGCAAGCATGCTAAATGCTATTGATGAAACTAGCTAGAATCAATGGGAGATGCACGGAACTAGCTAGTAGCTAGCTAGTACATACTTTCGGGTGGTTAAATCGCAGTTGCGCCGGCAGTCCCGAAGCTTGTGTGGTGAACTTTTTCCAAACCCTGCCAAAAGAAAACAAGTACTTGATATCAGGAAATGAACAAAGTTGCTGATATGGTGCGATAATGATCGATTGAACTTACTTCTCGAGCATTTTAGTCATGGTAGCATACTCCTCCGGATTTTTTCGTTTGGAGTCTATGACAGTTACTAGTCCCTGCTCAAGCTTAATCTCTAGCAGAATAAAGTGGTACATGTGCATGCATGCATAACTCATCAATTACATTACTATAACCTCGAGTAATAAGGGAAACCGAATATGCACAAGACAGTAACACTCATTTGTATTTGTAAGGAAAGAGTATTGTAGCTTTGTTTTGATTTCGAAGTAACGATGCGAGAACCTTGGCCTCAGTTTGTCTGGCATCATGTTTAACATTTCATTCATCCATGAGATTTGTGTTAATGAACCCAATATCACCTACTTGTCTTTTCTTCAATTCGGCGATCTTCAATCTGCATAATATAGTGAGGATAATTATATATACATGCAATGAAAGAGCTGAGCTATATATAGAGACTTAACTAATTACAGACAATTAGTACTTACAGACAGTAGCAAGTGATGATTGTTTTATCGAGGGCCATTTGATTGTAGAACCGGAAGAACTCCTCAAATGGAACTGACAACAGATCAATTCCAACGAGGTCGTGCTCCTCTTTAACCGATAGCGACAAAGTATTTGTCCCAGACTTCGTGCAGATGTCCATGTACCAATCATGGAATCTTTGCATCATCGTTGTTAGGGAAGTACCAGGTCTGATGAGAGGCTTCCCGTGCTCGAATCTGAATATGTCCATCTCCATTGTTCGAAAAATTATTGCATCGTCCTCGGACATGTAATCTCCAGGGTTGGTACCGGGCAGCACCCCCGGAAGATTAGCGACGATATCGCTAGACACATTGAGCGGGGGGCATGATTGCTTCGCTTGTTCGCCGAGCTAGGGAATTTGTTTCCCTTTTCTTTGTTCTGCTTCTGGCTGTACTACCTCCTGTTCTAGAGGCTTGACAGACAATGGACCGTATCTGTATTGCCTCCTGCCTCTCGCTATACTACTAGACGCCGGAGCGGATGAAGCTGCTGTAGTTGTCTTCTTTCGTTCGTTAAGAGGGGGAGCAGCCGAAGGAGGAATGTTACGATGTGCTGGAGCACCCGGAGCGGCGGCGTCTGTGTTCCGTCGTCGCTTACGAGGCAGGAAAGGAGGAGGCGGGCTGCTCAGACGGGCCGGAGGAGGCGGAGAAGGAGGTGGAGTACTACCGCCCTCACGCACTGGAGCAGGAGGTGGAGGAGGCGGATCACTCGCCGGAGGAGGAGGAGGAGGCCGAGGAGGCGGAGTGCCCAGCTGACTAGCAGGAGCCATGAAGTTCAGAAGCTTGATGTGCTCCTTCCGCCATAAACACGGAGTATGCATAGCAAGACCCAGCTGAGTCTCCCCCTCACCTGTAGGGTGGTCAAGGTGGAGCTCCTCAAATCCTTGTGGAATCGGACGGCAGTGAAAAGTTGCTCCGGGTGAAGGAGGGAACACAGAGCCGACAGCTGCCTTGACTTTGAGCTGATCCCATTGCATCATAAGGTGGCACTGGTGTGAATCCGTGATAAAATCCACGGGGTAGCTAGGACCCGTCAACAAGTCAGGCTGCTGAACGAGCTCGGTGGAAGCCACGCTGCTTCTCCGCTGAGATGGTGGGGTAGCTTCTGGGGTAGCATCTTGGGCAGGATGTCGCAGCTATTGGTTCTCAGCATCTCGTTCCTCTAGCTTTCTTACCCTTGCCTTAAGCTCCTACAGTTCGCTCTGCTCCACTTTCCTCCTCTTATATTGGGTTTTGTAACCGCCTGCGTCGGGAAACCCAACCTTCCACGGAACGGAGCCTGGCGTGTCTCGTGTTCGTCCAGGGTGCTCAGGATTCCCGAGGGCCCTTGTGAGCTCATCTTTCTCTCTGTCAGGAACGAACTTCCCTTCCCGCACTTCTTGCTTTCCGAAGCTTCGTGACGGGTGTTGCACGTTGCTCGTCTGTGCAGCAGCACTTCCCTATTTCAGGGTCCAATGTTCCACTAGCCCCGAAGAACCAAGTCCTACAACGTTCTGGCCAGTGCAATGTCTCTGGTTCGACCCCTTTAGCAATCAGGTCCTGCTCAGCCTTGTCCCACAACGTCCAGGCTTTAAGGTAGCCACCTGACCCCATGAGATGATAATGCTCCTTCTTTGCAGCATTTATCTTGTTAGTCGCTGACATCTTCTTACTCCTCTCCGATGTCTTGTTGGCCACAAATGCGGGCCAGTGATGTCTTATCTTCTCAAATCGGCCGGTTAATTCTGGAGTCTTGTCTTGGTCGACATACGTTATTTTCAACTCATTCTTCCACCTCTTGAATAGATCTACCATCTTCGTGAGAGCATAGGATTTGATCAATGGCTCTATAACTGGATTCTCCGGATCCTCCGCTTCCAGTAGGGTGAAATTTACCTTCAGCGCTTTCCAAAGATCTACTTTCTGTCTATCTTCGATAAAAGAAACTGGAAGAAGCTCTTCCTTCTTAGGCTCACTCCATAGCTCGATGCTGATCGGGATCATGTCCCTAACAAGAACCCCGCACTAATCAAAAAATGCTTCCTTGGTCTGGAGGAGTTTAATCGGTTGGCCATCGCGCGCGATTTCTGTGATCGTGAACCTTTCATCCTAGCGCAACTTTTTCTTCGGGCCTCGTTTCTTTACTAAAGTATTGCTTGATCCGGAGGGCTATATAAATGAAGAAAGAAGAGTTAATATATGTACATAGCAAAACAATTAGTGCACAATTAGCTAGTCAGCACTATATATAGGACAGCACTATTCTAATCCCAGGATTAGAATAGTTATTTGGATCACGTCAGTGACGTCACGCCCTATATAGGGAGCGATCGGCTGTTCCCAAACTTCCTAATCACCCACGCCCCTTCCTCAAAAAAACGAAAACACTCACGCCCTCACCGGTCCACCACCTCCCCCCGATCCCACTATCCACCGCCTCCCGCCGCCTCCCTGGCTCCGGCGCGCCTCCCGCCGCTAGCCCCACGGCCCCGGCTTGCTTCCCGCCGCTGCCTCCCTCGGCCCCGGTGCGCCCCCGCCGCCGCCCACCCTGGCCGCGACACGCCTTCGCCGCCCTTCTGGCCCTGACGCGCCTCCTGCTGCCTCCCTCGGCCTGCTTCGACGACGGCGCCGACCACCTCCACCTTCTTCCACCGCTGCACCGGCCACCGCTAACTTCTTCCACCATGGTGCCGGCCACCCCCGAGCGCCTCCGCCCGATGCAGGTCACCCCCAAGCGCCACCATGCATGGATTCGGCTGAAGCCGGCCAGATCCCGTCTCCACGTCGGCATCCGCGCTGCCCCGCCCGGCGCATCGCCGCTTACCTTCCCGGTGGCCGCATAAGGATCCACAAAAAGGACAGCGGGCCTGCATCATTCGGTCCCAGCACGCCACCATGCCCAACCCGCCGGCGCGCCTCCACCCCCAACTCGCCGGCGCGCCACTCCAGCCAGCCCACGCGGCACCCTCTCGCGCGCGCCTCCCTCTGTCCGAGCTTGCCGCTGCGGCCAACCGCCTCCATCTCCACCCACAGTTCCCATCTCCGCAAGAAACTGCGCCTCTTTGGAATTCTTCAGTTAGTCTCTCTGCAGCCGCACACACGACATCGCCCGGCCGCCGTTCAAATTGTGCCTTGGCTACAGTCCACAACGTGCTGATGCTCCGCCTCCTAGCGCGTGTATGTCGATCGCAAGTGCCCATGAGTTGCTGCGGGTGCAGCTGCAGCTCTCCGCGTATGTGTCCGCTTGTGCACGCACACAACTTCTCTTCTCTCTCTCTTAGCACATGTGTGCAATAGCGATTCAGCTCTCTAATGGTGTTTTCTCTTGTGTCAGTGCGACGGCTGCTACAATTTACTGCTACACTTTATCTACTGTCTCAATAATTGTTCTAGCGCGCGTGAGAAGTTCATGTACTGATAGCATATAAATTACTAACATATTACAATGTCCATCAGAGAAAAAAAGACCAAAAACTCCGACAGAACAGATCGATGAAGAAGTTCACCACATATGCAGGGAGAAGGTCACCACGGAGGCAGGAAGAAGTTCACCAGAGGCAGGGAGATGGATGCGATCTCACATCCTGTGTATTCTTGAGATGGCCTCCCTTAGCCTCAAAACCATATTGCCTACAAATATGATAGTCGCAATGCTACCGTCGTGTGTAAAGAAAATTATATATGTACATGTACACAACCTACAACAACTTTACGGGGAGTTGATGGATTATTCAGTGGTTGTTGCTGCCACTACTGATTTTTTCTTGAGATGGTCTTCATCACCATTCAATAATTCACTTGTTTTTTGGTTGCATCTAGTTCCCTCGCTCCACCTCAACACTGATTCCTTCAGCTAGATCTCCCTTGTTATTTTGTATTCTTATTTTCTTTTCATAAAACATTTGCTCTGAAATCCGAATCCGATGATGTAGCTTTGACTATTCATGAAAACGTGGTGAAAATTGTACATGCTCTGTAGGTCAAAATTTTGGCTTTAATTTATTTTTTGTGAACGTCAAAATGTTGTGTTTGAGAAGGTCGGGTGTGTTATCTAAGCAAGTTCAAATAAAAAATAAACATGCAAGGTAAAACGTCGGAGAGTTGCGATTTTTTAGAACTTCAGGTGACAAACAAATTTGAAAAGAGCACAAACAAAATTTAAGTCTAGAAAAATCACTTAAAACACTAACAAGAAAAAGAATGTTCTCTTTGTTATCGAATGCAAAAATAAAAATTAACGAAAGGGGGAATGCAGTCTACGCATTTTGTGAAAGAACTAAGAAGTTCGAGTTAAACTGATAAAGTAGTTTGATTTTAATAAATAATTCAGTTTTTTCGTTTCCATAAATAAAACCAAGAAGTCCAAATTTTAAAAATAGAGAAGTTCAGAAATCATAAAAACAACTTTCATTGTTTCTAAAATTTTAAAAACTCTAGAAGTTAAAATTGAAATAATGGACAATTCAATATTTATTACTCCCTCCGTCACATAATGTAAGACGTTTTTTGACACTAGTATAGTGTTAAAAAACGTCTTACATTATGGGAAGGAGGGAGTACAAAACTATGATATTGTCTTTACTAAAAGAAATAAATCAAGAAGTCCAAATTACAAAAATAGAGAAGTTCCATATTTATGACAAAACTTAGATTTTCCTTGTTACTAAAAAATAAAATGAAGGAGTTCAAATTTAAAAAAGGAGAAGTTCGATGGATATAGAAAAACTCAAATTCCTTTCGTTTCTTGGAAAAATAAAAGTATGAAGTTTAATTTTTAATAAAATGTTTGATGCTTATTTAGAAACATATTTTTTTTTCTGAGAATAGGACTAAGAAGTTCAAATTAAAATAAAAGAGAAGTCCAAAAATCATGAAAAACTCAGATTTTTCGCGTTACCGAAGTACAAAACGAAGAAGTTCAAATTAAGAAAAGGAACAACTAAAAAAATATTAAAAATAGATTTCCCCATTTCTAAAAAAACTAGAAGTTCAAACAAAAATAACGAAGTGGTTCAATGTCTATTTAGAAACTAAGATTAAGAAATAAAACCAGGAAGTCCAAATTAAAAAGATGGAGAAGTTCAATGATTATAGAAAACTCATATTTTCCTCATTATTAAAGAATGGAAACAAGAAGTTCAAAAATAAAATAACAAGATGTTCAAATTTTAAAAATAGAGCACTTCAAAATTTCATGAAAAAGATTAAGAAAACAAAACCAGGAAGCCCATATTAAAAAGATGGAGAAGTTCGATGATTATAGAAAACTCAGATTTTCCTCATTATTAAAGAATGGAAACAAGAAGTTCAAAAATAAAAAACAAGAAGTTCAACTTTTAAAAATATAATGCTTCAAAGTTTCATAAAAATGATTAAAAAGATGGCGAAGTTCGACGATTATAGGAAAAAAACTTAGATTTCCTCGTTATTAAAGAATGGAAACAAGAAGTTCAAAAATAAAATAATAAGAAGTTCAACTTTTAAAAATAGAGCGCTTCAAAATTCATGAAAAAGGATTAAGAAAATCAGATTAAAAATTCATAAAAAAACTAGAATATTTTCATGTAACCGAGAGAAGTTCAGGTTGATAACTGCCAGAAGTTCATGTACTACACGGTGTGCATTTTGTCTTAAAAAAGAATAAAAAAGCAAAGGCTAAAAGATTTGTTGTTATAAGTTCAAGTCCTTCATTGAAGAAAGTTAAAAAAAATATTATGAGAGAGATTTGTAGAAAAGGAATATCATTTGTGTAACACCGACGAATGGATGAGAAAATTACAATGAAAAATACGTCACAGAAGTTCAACACGAAAACAGCAAGAAGTTCACCTACTACACTGAATGAATATCAGAGGAAAAACTTTTAGAATCGTCGTGAGTATGAAGGAATGATCAACACGGGAAAGTTGCGTGTTTACGGCAGCTTTCCATCGGTATATCACCCGCTCAATTCCCGTGAGTGGATGGAGAGCTACGAGCAGTGGATGGAGAGCTACGAGCAAAAAAATCACGTGAAAAACAGAGTGAAGTTCAGGTACACGCGCCGAGAAGTTCAGGTTCTTCACGCGGTGCATTTTCGAAGAATCTGTTTCGCGGTAGAGGTAGAACGAATGATCTCGCCGTTTTCGGAATTACTTGAAAACGACTAGGAACCAGAGAAAACCGTCAACATGAAAAAGTTTCGCATTTTCCGTAGCTTTTCAACAGTATATTATTTGCCCAATTCCGGTAAAGTTTGTAGAAATTACGGCAAAATTACGTTTTTCGCCATTTTCGAAACTGACTTAAAACCGTAAAGAATTTGAGAAACAATACATACCAAAAAGTTTCGCATATGTTCAAGCTTTCCAACGTCATATCATTTGCTGCATTCGGACGCACGGTTAAAAAATTAGCTTGAAAATACAAACTCGGTAGGACTTGGACCATTTTCTAAATTACTTTTAAACCATTCAAAATTAGAAAAAAAACTTTCAAGATGAAAAAGTAGCGCATTTTCATAAGCTTTCCAACGCCATATCATATGCCTCCATTGGATTAGCCGTTTAGAAATGACATCGAAAAAACGAACTCAACTGTTCGATTTACGAAATTTTACGTTTTTTCAAATTACTCTTCTACCATAGGGAATTAGAAAAAACTTTCAACATGTGGAAGTAGCGGTTGTGCAGCATCTTTCCAACGCCATATTTATGCCTTATTCCGATAAACGGTTTAGAAATGCGATCGAAATTACGATTCACGTTTTTTGTGTGAAGAAAAAACAGTTTTCAAAACTGGTCTTAAACCGCTTACATTTTGCGAAAAATTTAACTTGGGTCATGATACTCGTGTCCGTAGGTTTCCAACGGTATATACCAAGCCCTATTTGGGCAATGTTGCGGGAAGTTCAACCTAGCACAGGGGGAAGTTCAGGTCGAACAACTCAGGCAGTAAAATTGCAAAAAAATGCGAGTTCTTCACGACCCGAGTGCAAAATCCGCCTATGAGCGAGATTCCTATCTAAAACGAGTATTTAGTTGCTAAAAATCATTTGAAGATTACACTTACATCACATGGAACACAACTAACCAGAAAAACTCGCAGCTAAAGGCACGGTTGCGAAGATAGCCCGAAGGTCAGGTTCGTACAGAGAGAAGTTCAGGCACGTTACTCAGGCAGTTCAGGTTGTGATCAGAATATTATTCTGATCCCGTGATCAGAATAGTGTTTATGTATATATATATATATATATATATATATATATATATATATATATATATATATATATATATATATATATATACCTCGCCGGACTTTGCAACAGTTGATCCCGACTCCGTTCGGTCACCGGAGCCGTCATCACGGTCGCCGGAGCCACCATCATGATCATGACCCTCCTCCATTGTTTGATCAACGCAGCCTGCTTGCTCTCCTTGCATACCTTCTTCGATGTCATTGAGAAAAGACACGACTACATCACCTCCGTCATGGATTATGTCCCCCAATATCTCTTCTTGATCGAAGTCTCCTTGATGATCCATAGTTTCTGCAAATATTACAACATGGCAATTAATATACAAACATGAGAGATGGATATATCAAAGTTATCGAGGAGGGGGTATATCGACAACGATGACATATACATAGAAAAAATGTTATCGGGGAGGGGGTATATATATCGACCCCCACTCTTGTCGAAGTTATCGGAGAGGGGGTATATCGACCGCCTCTCTCTCATGATTGTCCGACGTTTGTGTAGTGTCAAAGGATTCAAACAAAACCATGTCTTCATTATTAGCCGAAAGTAATAGGCGCATGATGGTAAGAAGCTCTCCAAAGTTATTTTGGAACGGAATCCCAGATAGGATAATTCACTTTTTGGTACAAAGTACAGCAAGAGCCTTCCGAATATCTCTATTTGGAAGGCTTGTGCTAAAATTTTTACCAAATGGCGGATTATCCTATCCGGAACTCCGTTCCAGAATAAATTTGGAGAACTTCGTACCATCATGCCCCGGTTACTTCTGACTAATGATGAAGCCATGGATTTCTTCAATACTTTGACACTAGGCAACCTCTCGACCCCTCGGCGATCCTCGGCCCCTCAACAACCGTCGACCCTCGAACCCTCGGCGACCCTCGACCCCTCAACCCCTCTATCGGTGTCAAAACCGGCGGATCTCGGGTAGGGGGTCCCGAACTGTGCGTCTAGGCAGATGGTAACATGAGACAAGGGACACGATGTTTTAACCCAGGTTTGGGCCCTCTTGATGGAGGTAAAACCCTACTCCTGCTTGATTGATATTGATGATATGGGTAGTACAAGAGTGGATCTACCACAAGATCAAGGAGGCTAAACCCTAGAAGCTAGCCTATGGTATGATTGTTGTTTTTGTTCTACGGACTAAAACCCTCCGGTTTATATAGACACCGGAGAGGGCTAGGGTTACACAGGGTCGGTTACAATGGTAGGAGATCTACATATCCGTATTGCCAAGCTTGCCTTCCACACCAAGGAAAGTCCCATCCGGACACGGGACGAAGTCTTCAATCTTGTATCTTCATAGTCTTGGAGTTCGGCCGATGATGATAGTTCGGCTATCCGGACACCCCCTAGTCCAGGACTCCCTCAGTAGCCCCTGAACTAGGCTTCAATGACGACGAGTCCGGCGCGCATATTGTCTTCGGCATTGCAAGGCGGGTTCCTCCTCCGAATAATTCATAGAAGATTGTGAACACCAGGATAGTGTCCGGCTCTGCAAAATAAATTCCACATACCACCGTAGAGAGAATAATATTTACACAAGTTCAATCTGCTGACGTATTTTGTGGCGTGACGTCACACCACAACCAAGCCTTTACTCGAATCATTTTTATTATACCACCTCAGCGCGTCTGGCGAAGCGGTTTCCTTGGCACGTCTTGTCAAAGCAGAGATCGTGTTCCCCTTATTCCGGGATTCCCATCAATGCGGACGTGGGTAACCCAACCGCACCATTGATTGCGGCGCTTGGGAGATAAGCGAGTTTTACCAGGCTAGTAGGGACACATAGTTTCATCCGCCCATATATAAGGGGATAAGGATCCACCTTTTCTACCTACGCCTTCTTCCTCCTTTGCTTATCCATCTCCGCGCACTCGAGCTCCAGCGCCCAAGTCCGCACATCTCACCTCGACCTTCTCCAGCCATGTCCGGAGCGGGAGGCAAGTGGATGGCCTCCACCATTACGGAGGGGCACATCAAGAAGCTGCGCAGCGCCGGATATCTGTCCAGGGACATCGTGCATCGGCTGCTCGATGAGGGGCAGCTCATCCCCACCCCCAGGCCCCATGAGAGGGTGGTATTCCTTCCCCATTTCCTCCGCGGACTAGGCTTCCCACTCCACCCCTTTGTCCGGGGGCTCATGTCCTACTACGGCCTGGATTTCCATGATATGGCCCCAAATTTCATCCTCAATATCTCGGCGTTTATCGTCGTGTGTGAGGCCTTCCTCTGCATCCAGCCCCACTTCGGCTTGTGGCGAAAGACCTTCAATGTCAAGCTGAAGGTTGTGAAGGGCAGCCAAGCGGAGTGCAGAGGCGCCATGGTGGGTAAAATGCCCAACGTCACTTGGCTCGAGGGTGCCTTTGTGGAATCCATCAAAGGGTGGCAATCGGGGTGGTTCTACATCACCGAGCCGCGTGACCCTAAATGGGCAGCGGCCCCCGAATTCAGATCTGGCATCCCCATGCAGCTCACCTCCTGGAAAGAGAAGGGCTTGCTATGGGGTAGTTCGGAAGAGGTGACCGGACTCCAGTCCTGTCTCCAGACCCTGGTGAATAAGAAGCTCAAGCTTGTCAATGTGATCCAGGTCATGCTCGTCCGCCGGATTCTCCCCTGCCAGCGACGGGACTTCAATTTGTGGGAGTTTGATCCGGCACAGCTCCGGACCTTAAGCGGGCTCTTCGACACTATGTACGAAGCTGCCTGGAGGATGCTGTTCAAGGGCACCGAAGCTCCCGCATCCGCTACCGAAGATCGCGGATTAAGCACGCAGCATCCGGCTGGCGAGGTAAGCTATGTTATCCTTTATGGGACACTTGCTTTTCATAGTTTGACTCTATGCGGGATCCAAACTCCCAATACCTTTAACAGGCCTGGCAGAAGATGTCCGGACAGGTTAACTGTCTGGCTCCCCTTCCAGAGGACCCAGGGGATGCCCGTTTGACAGGGCTGCTGGTCCCGACACTTTACTTGGTGCCGGAGAAGAAGGGCAAGAAGAAGGCCACGGGAACCCGAAGGAGTTCCCGGCGTCAGGTGGTATCGAACTCATCGTCCAATGTCTCCGAGGAGGACTCCTCCCACGAGGGCGAGGAGGAGAAGAAAGAGGCCTCTCCCCCAGCGGGGGGAGTGAAGAAGAGGAAGGCCTCCCCAACGAGGGAGCCCGAAGGGTCCAAGAAGGGAAGGACCCTTCCCCTGGACTATTCCACCAACGTCGGCGACGGCGATGAGGAGTGGCCCTCAAGGGCCAAGCCCCTGGCGAGATCGTAAGTATCCGGAGTCCCAGATGATTTACAATTTTTCTTTTTGTCACATAGTGTCTTTCTAATGCCGCATACAACCCTGTAGTCCGCCCAAGGACGATCTTCCTTCTTCGTCGAGCGGGTCCTTGGGCACGTCGGATATGGATTCCCTTCCGACCGCCTCCACTCCCCGTGACGCTGACGAGCCGAGGTGGGATCCCAGGAGGGGACCCACCAGGAGGAGGAGGCTCCGGAGGTGCCACAGGGCAACCTCCCGGACTTTGCACCGGACTCCGCACCGGAACCTGCAGTGGTTCCGGAGTCCGGCGGGCGACCCCTTCGTAAGAAGGGCAAGACTGTGACGCCGGTAGCCTCCGTCCAACCGGAGGCGCCGGGCAACTTGCTGGAGGCGCTCAACGGCGCTTCCATCGAAGAAGAACACCGCACTGTCATGAGTGCGGTGATTCAAAAGGTTCAGCTCGCCAAGAGCGGGCTGACCGAGGCCTGCAGCAGCCTTCTAACAGGCTTTGAGGTAAGAATTTGAAGATATGTAATATAATACCGCATAGACAGTAGCCCCTCATGCTCGGTTCGGTGTTCGGAAAGAAAAGCCGGACTGAGGATCTAAAAAGATATACGCAGGAGTCTAAAAAAATATGTCAATATGGGATTGCAGGTTGCGCTGCTGACCTCTGCCGTACTAACTGCGGAGGTCGATGCTTTGAAACAGAGCCTCGAGCGGTCCGAGAGCGAGCTCGGCCGTGCCAAGAAGCAGCTCGAGGACAAGGAAGGTGAGTAACACCATATTTAAAGTTGTACCTTACAGAAAAGGATTTGGTTGCAAGAGAAATAACGAGGATAACGTGGGTACTCCAGGGGCCACGAACGAGGTGGAAACCCTGAAGGAGGCGGTGTCCGCGGCCGAACGCAATGCGGCCGCGGAGCGAGCCGAGCGAGAGAAGCAAGAGGCGCGGGTGGCGGAGGTGCAGAAAGAGCTCCAGGCTCTTGTGGAAAAACATGAGAGTTTGGAGCGCGACTCAAAGACTCGAGAGTCCGAGCTTGCATCGGCTCTTGAGAGTGCCAAAGCCGCTAAGGCCGAAGCCCACAAGGCCCTCCAGGAAATCGAGGCGTTGAAGAAAATAGCGGCGGGTAAGGCATTTTTCATGCAAAGCAAGCATGTGATTGTGAATTACCTATTACTTACCCGAATTCGGAGCTCTCCAGGAGCGTTTGCAGATCTGCCTCGCAGTGTGTCTGATGCTGCCGCTTTCTACCGGGCCGAGGAGGGGAGCTTGACGGAGAAGGTCTTCTGGTCTCAGTATGCTGAGGCCGGACATCCGGTGCCCCTTAGCGACCAGCTGAACAGCTGGTCGAGCTCCACAAGATGGCCGAACAGGCCATGAAGGGCCTCATAGTTCGGCTGTGGCCCAAGGAGGCCATGCCTGGGAGCTATTTCGGCCTGGTGCGGCGGCTGGTGGATGCGTGTCCCTGGGTTGAAGTCGTCAAGCGCTCCGCCTGCATTTAAGGTGCCCGTCGGGCCCTTGCCCGTGCAAAGGTGCACTGGGGCAGGATGGACGCTGAGAAGCTTGTGACGGACGTGCCACCGATGGGCAAGGAGTATCGCACGCCCGAGATGTATTATAAGAGTGTCCTGAAGGGTGCCCGCATGATTGCAGGTGAGTGCTCCAAAGATGTAATATTTGAGTAGACTCGCATTTTGTTATCCTATGCGCTGAAAACTTTGTTCATATGCGCTAAGCAATGCTTATTGATTTAAAATATTACCTTCTGTGCGGCCATTTATCAAATCTGAGAGATGGCAAGTCGTCGGCTTCAGCCCCCATGCCACGAGTGCTGGGGTGTTCGGGATAAACTTGAGCGCTCTTGTTCCCATTTTTGGGTCCATCTAGGGAGGCGCTCAACACAACAAACGAGGCAACCGGACATATAGTGCTTGAACACTCTCACTTAGCCATAGAATTCTATAATTTTAAATTTCGGCGAAGCCCCTAGTGTTCGGAAGACCGAATTCGGGGCGCTATCCACGCCTGGGCCGGACAAAGCCGGTTCCTTGCTCTAAGCGGCATAAGTCTTTAGGGACTCGAAAAAACATCTCGAACAGCGACCGGCTCTCGCCTCATCATGATGATCAGTTTTAGCTTTCTCCACTGAGGCGCTCGCCCAGCTCAACTGGGGCGCAATCGCAGTGGTTCTCCCAGTGCTACCTTAGCCGATACAACGGAACGTAAGGTACCAAAACATGGGAGCCGGGCAAACCCAACTATTGACCCAAGACATGATTCGGAGCCGATGCATATAATGCTATAAGTTCAGGGTGCCGCACTTGTGAAAGTGTTCGGACTTATCACACCAAAATGTGGGGAACTTAAGCCCCTGGTGTATTTAGCCGTACCAAAGTGTACGGATGCAACATGTCATAAATGAACATATTTATAAGAAAGAAATGCAATTATAAGCAAAAGGCGATGCATTGTTATTCAAGAAATATTGCCATGAATGCAGAACGATACAAATGGTGCGGTAAGCAAGGGATGGGACTATTAAACATGTCCCCCTCCAGGGGTAGGCTGCGGAATGGTGTATAAAACAGATTTAATGCTCGTAATGGAGACCACCTGGATACTCGTCGTAGCCTTTCTCCTTCCCTGGCTGTTGCATCGTGAGTTCGGCAGGTCTGCTGCCGGACAGGGCCTCTGGTGAATGGAGTCCTGTGGGTAGGAAAAAAGAAAAAGGAAATAGAATGACACACTTGGGAGCCCCTGGTGTGGTTGAGCCGCACTCTGGGCCTGTTGTGGTCGTGCCCCTCCCCCTATGCCCATGGTATCTCCAGAGCGTAATGATGTACGCGAAGGACCAGGCTTGCAATTTTGCAAGGGCTGGGGTTGGGGCCGCATTGCTACGCGTGCTCAGAACGTGCCAGGTGGTCTTGTTGTAGGTACTCCGGGCGCATTTAGCCGTGTCCGGTCGCTTAACAGCCGGAGTCGAGAATTGCCTTAAGAGGCTGCTCTGTACTGCTACCGCATTTAGCCGTGTTCTTCCGTTCGAAGGGAGCGTTCAGTGTTTCCGTTAACCGTGATGACTCCTCAAGGGCCTGGCATCTTGAGATTGAGGTATGCATAGTGCGGCACCGCGTTGAACTTTGCAAACGCAGTCCGTCTGAGCAGAGCATGATAGCCGCTGCAGAACGGAACTATGTCGAAGATTAACTCCTCGCTTCGGAAGTTATCCGGGGATTCGAAGACCACTTCAAGTGTGACTGAGCCTGTACAATTGGCCTCTACACCTGGTATGACGCCTTTGAAGGTCGTATTTGTGGGTTTAATCCTTGAGGGGTCTATGCCCATCTTGCGCACTGTATCCTCATAAAGCAGGTTCAGGCTGCTGCCGCCGTCCATCAGGACTCTGGTGAGGTGAAATCCATCGACGATTGGGTCTAAAACCAATGCGGCGAATCCGCAGTGGCGGATACTGGTGGGGTGGCCCCTTCGATCAAAAGTGATCGGGCAGGAGGACCATGGGCTGAACTTCGGGGCGACTGGCTCCATCGCGTATACGTCCCATGAGTGCGTGCTTCCGCTCTCTCTTGGGTATGTGGGTTGCGTATATCATGTTCATCGTCCGCACTTGTGGGGGGAAACCGTTCTGTCCTCTATTGTTCAGCGGCCGGGTCTCTTCCTCGTCATCGCTCTGCAGCCCCTTGTCATTGTTTTCAGCAATTAACTTGCCTGCCTGCTTGAATACCCAACAATCCCTGTTGGTGTGATTAGCTGGCTTTTCGGGGGTGTCGTGTATCTGGCAAGAGAGGTCGAGTATTCGGTCCAAATTGGACGGACCCGGAGTAGTTCTTTTGAATGGCTTTTTCCGCTGACCGGGTTTGGAGCCTCTGAGTCCGGCGTTGACTGCCGTATCCTCAGTATTATCGCCGTTAACGCGGCGTTTGTTTTTGTTGCGACGCGACCTGCCATTGCGGTCCTTGGTATCCGGACTGCCAGAATATTTGCTGAGGTTGTTACTGCGGGCTAGCCAGCTGTCCTCTCCCGAGCAGAAGCGGGTCATGAGTGATGTGAGTGCTGCCATGGATTTTGGCTTTTCCTGTCCTAGGTGTCGGGCAAGCCACTCATCGCGGATGTTATGTTTGAAGGCTGCGAGGGCCTCTGCATCCGGACAGTCGACGATTTGATTTTTTTTTGTTAAGAACCGTGTCCAGAATTGTCTGGCCGATTCGTTTGGCAGCTGAATTATGTGGCTTAGGTCGTCAGCGTCTGGTGGTCGCACATACGTGCCCTGGAAGTTATCAAGGAATGCAGCTTCTAGGTCCTCCCAACACCCAATTGATTCTGCTGGCAAGCTGTTAAGCCAATGCCGAGCTGGTCTTTTAAGCTTGAGTGGGACGTATTTGATGGCGTGAAGATCATCGCCGCGGGCCATGTGGATATGAAGGAGATAGTCTTCGATCCAAACAGCGGGGTCTGTTGTGCCATCATAGGATTCAATATTCACGGGTTTGAACCCTTCGGGGATTTGATGATCCATTACTTCATCTGTGAAGCTTAGTGGGTGTGCGGCGCCTCTATATTGGGCAATATCACGACGTAGCTCGAGCGAGCTTTGTCTACTGTGATCGACCCGTCCGGAGTTGCTGTATCCGGCGCGACGGTCGTCGTCGCGCATCGTGGGGCGCCCATGCAATCCGTAGATCGATCTTGATTGTCTTGCCTTATCCTCCAATATGTCTCACAAGTCCGGCGCATTCCCCCGTGGCTTCGTACTTTTCGAGCGGTGCCGGGGTACGGTTCTGGTGGAGGGCATAGAGGCCTCTCTGTCGCGGCCACGAGTTGGTCGGTCAGCCGTATTGTGCGCTAGTGATGCAGGTTTATATGCCTCCTCCTCTAATCGGGGGAGCAGCTTGCGTTTGGGGTGGCTTTTGGAGGGGCGTTCGAGTTCATGCTCTTCGGCCGCGAGGACTTCAGTCCATCTGTCGGCTAGCAGATCTTCATCAGCTCTAAGCTGTTGCTGCTTTTTCTTGAGGCTGTTCGCCGTGGCCATAAGTCTGCGTTTAAAACGCTCTTGTTCGACGGGATCCTTAGGCACGACGAATTCGTCGTCGTCGAGGCTTGCCTCGTCTACGGAGGGAGGCATGTAATTATCATCTCTACCTCTTTGTCTGCCGCTCTCTCGCGAGGGCTGGCTTCTTCATCCTCCTGTGCTGAGTCTTGCTGGAGGGGGTTGTCTTCGGCACTGTCAGGGGTGTTATTTTCTCCGGTGCCGGAATCTCCATTCTTGCTATGGCGGGATTTAGAGCGGCGCCGCTGACGTCGGCGCTTAGGCTGCTTCTTGGAGGAGTCTTCCTCCGCAATTTCCTCGCCATTCCCATCCTTTGGGATATCCACCATGTATATGTCATATGACGAGGTGGTCTTCCAGTGCCCCGTAGGCGCTGGTTCTTGGTTGTCTCCGGCATCGTCGTCCATACCATCGATGTCTTCGGAGTCGTAGTCTAGCATATCGGTTAGATCGTCGACAGCGGCTACAAAGTGGGTGGTGGGTCGGGTTTGAATTTCTTCGTCATCCGCATCCCAACCGTCCTGACCGCGGTCCGGCCAGGGCTCTCCTGATAACGAGAGATATTTTAGCAAATTCAGGATGTCGCCAAAAGGTGAGTGTTGAAAGATCTCCGCAGCGGTGAACTCCATGATCGGCGCCCAATCGGATTCGATTGCAGGGGGCGCGGGAGGTTCGGAGTCTGGGGAGGAGTCCGGCACCTCGGAGTCACGAGCTTCACAAGGGACAAGGTCAGTATTCGGCTCCATTGCCGTAGAGGTTGCAGCCCCCGAGGCGGTGTCTAGCCACCCATCCTCGATCTGCGCAGTCGGCTCCGAATTAGGGATCGGAGCGGACTCATGTGCGGCCTCCAGGACACTATCCGGCAGTAGAGCTAAATCATGCCCATCGTGACAGTGCGGCGCGCTCGGCTGTGGCTCGAATCCATCGAAGATCAAGTCTCCGAAGATGTCAGCCGTGAAGTTTAGACTTCCAAACCTGACCTGACGGCCAGGGGCGTAGCTTTTGATCTGCTCCAGATGGCTAAGCGAATTGGCCCGCAGTGCAAAGCCGCCGAATACGAAGATCTGTCCAGGGAGAAAAGTCTCACCCTGGACTGCGTCATCGTTGTTGATGATCGAAGGAGCCATCGAGCCTATTGGTGACGACACAGAGGAACTCTCAATGGAAGCACCAATGTCGGTGTCAAAACCGGCGGATCTCGGGTAGGGGGTCCCGAACTGTGCGTCTAGGCGGATGGTAACAGGAGACAAGGGACACGGTGTTTTTACCCAGGTTCGGGCCCTCTCGATGGAGGTAAAACCCTACTCCTGCTTGATTGATATTGATGATATGGGTAGTACAAGAGTGGATCTACCACGAGATCAAGGAGGCTAAACCCTAGAAGCTAGACTATGGTATGATTGTTGTTGTTGTTGTTGTTCTACGGATAAAAACCCTCCGGTTTATATAGACACCGAAGAGGGCTAGGGTTACACAGGGTCGGTTACAATGGTAGGAGATCTACATATCCGTATTGCCAAGCTTGCCTTCCACGCCAAGGAAAGTCCCATCCGGACACGGGACGAAGTCTTCAATCTTGTATCTTCATAGTCTTGGAGTCCGGCCGATGATGATAGTTCGGCTATCCGGACACCCCCTAGTCCAGGACTCCCTCACCCTCGACGACCCTCGAACCCTCGGCCCCTCGACAACCCTCGAACCCTCGACCCTCGAACCCTAGAACCCTCGAACCCTTGAACCCTCGACCGTCAAACCCTTGACCCTCGACCGGCCTCGACGACCCTCAACCCCTCTGTGACCCTCGCGACCTTCTAGCCTCGTTTCCGACCGTTGACCCCTCAGCGATCCTCGACACCCCCGTTCCCGATAAAATGAAGAAGAAGAAGAAGAAGAAGAAGAAGAAGAAGAAGAAGAAGAAGAAGAAGAAGAAGAAGAAGAAGAAGAAGAAGAAGAAGAAGAAGAAGAAGAAGAACAAGAAGAAGAAGAAGAAGAAGAAGAAGAAATAGAAGAAGAAAAAGAAAAAAGAAAAGAGGAGAAGAAGAAGGAATAGAAGAGAAGAAGAAAAATAGAAATTTCTATTTTTCTTCTTCTCCTCTATTCCTTCTTCTTCTCCTCTCTTTTTTCCTCCTTCTTCCTCTTCTTATTTTTGTAACAGCCCCAAAATTCGGTTATCAATTTTTGTTCTGTTATTCCTTCCTGGCACTCATTTTCAAAATCCTTCTCCTAAGTTTGTTGGATAACTCTGAAAATTCTTGTCATTTCCAACCTTTCTAAACCTTGGTCATGTCTTTGTCAGTGGGCAAGACCTCATTTGAATCAGCTCAAACCCTCTCAAATCCTAATTCCAAATTTTTGGAATTTGATCATGACCTTTGTGACTACAAAGGAGCCATCATTTTCCTTGATCTGTTGACCATTACCTTTGTTCCAAGAGACCCACATATCCTCCTAAACCTTGGATATGCAAAAATATTGCCAAGTCTCATGCAATATTTTTGAATTATGATTTATTCCTCTTCTTACCTTTCTGAGGAATAAAATCCGAAGGCATGGCTAGTCATCTCCTAAATTCATGTGAATTGGTGGAGTTGATAATTATGCCTAATCCAAGCTCTGGCAAAGATATTGGCCATAATTAAATAAGGAAAATTGCCTTTTCCTATTTAATACCAATATTGCATTTCTGCCATTTTCTAAAGTAACTATTATTTTTATAGCATATAAAATTCTCACATAAATTGTGGAGCTTGTACTTGATATATAATCACTAGTTACATCCTTATCTCATGTTCCACAGATCAAAAATTGGGCACATGATCCAATGCAAGTTTCTGCCTTCTCTGAAATTTTGCAAAGGAAGTGCTTTATTCCTAATTCCAATTGAGCTACAATTCAGCAGGGTGATTAAACTTGATAAATCACCCATGGATACCAAAGGTGACCTCAATCCATTCATCCTAGCTCCCTGTGCAATTTTTCAAAGTTTCTGGCCAGAATGCAACTTTGTGAAGGAAGTACCTTCATAGAGTTTTCAAATGGGATGAAACTTTGCAATCCTCTCAAGAATTCCAAATCATTAGCCTCCACCCAAATTCAGCTCATTTCATTGATGTATGTGAGCACAGGAGCAATTCTTGTTTTCTGTCCAAATTTTTAGTTTGTGAAGCAAGTATATTTTATCTTGCTCCATTATGGCTGAAAATATTTCCAAGCCTTATCCTACCATATAACCCACCTACCAAAGAGTTTGGCTCATTTCATGTAGCCAATATTTCCCTAGATTTTTCCCAAGTTTCTGGTCAGAAGTGATGCTTGTGAAACAGGTACAAATTTGGCAAGTCCTTTTGGTATGATCTTTTTGCAACATATAAATATGACCAAATCATGAAGATTTGCCAAGTGGGAGCCAAATCCAACACTCCTAGTGAGTGTTTCTTCCTCTCTTTTTTTCTGGACCAGATTTGGCAGTTGCACTGCAACTATGCTAAATACTTGTCCAAATGCCCTCATATTCCCAGGACCGTAGCCCTTGCTACCCTAAACCTCCCAAACATCATGCTTAGTCCTTAATCTCTCTAGTTTGATCACCAAGAGGTGGCCAAGTTTGCAACAGCAAACTTGTCAAGCTTGTTTCCCTCTGCTCCCTACACTTCTGGCTATGCCATCACCTTAGTTGTAATGAGCCTTGGAAGGACTCCACTACTGACAAGGTTTGGCACGATGTAGGTGGCCAGAGCGTGCAGTGCCCGTGGTGATCACGAGTGGTGCCTGCCAAATCGGTGGTCTACTTCCTGTTGGCCACAGCAGAGCAACTCTAGCTGGCTCTGGCTCGTCCAAGCTTGTCAACCAGCTCAGCCTCATCGTTGCCGTGCGCCTGGACCCGTTTTCCCCTTCATTTGCTTCCTCATTGAGCCGTCGCCATCGCCAAACAGTGCGCTTCTATGGTCATCGTTTTCTTCCTCCTTGGTGTCCTCTTCCTCCTCTCGTCTCCGAGCGTTGCTCATCTCCGTGACCACCTGCACGTTGTCCGCATCCTCCTCGTCGCCTTCCCGCCGCTCCCCCTGACCCTTGGTCGCGTGTGCGCGTCGCTGGGGCATGGACATGTAGCCGAGCCGCGTGTCACCTCCTCCCCTCTCCCTCGCGCTCTCCCCGCGGCTATAAGTAGAGCCCTCGACCCCTCGCAGTCCTCAACGCCTCCCCGAGCCTCTCCCCGAGCCCAGAGCTCCTCTCTGACCCCTCCCCATCGCCATGGCTGCCGCTTCGGCCTGCTCAAATTCCAACAATGGTGGGGGCGACACTCCCTCTTTCCTCCACCATAGGATCATCCGGAGCCCATAGGCCCTCCCCACTCCCTCCTCTTGCCACCAGAGTGCCCGTGTGGCCTCGTCCCTGAGAGAAATGGCTGCCCGCCTTGTCTTCTGTTGCCTCGAGCTACGGCAGACCGGCGCCTCCCCAGCGAGTGCCCCTCATCTGAACGGACGCGACACTCTGCCCTGGACACGCCGGTGGCCTCGCCTCGACCGAAGGCAGTCGGAGCCGCCCAGGCCGCCACTAGCAACGCCCTTTTCTGCCCCCACCTCTGTTCTGTTGGGAGAATGAAGGGAAGAACACGACCTAGCCGGCCCCTCCCCTCGACCCCACCTGGCAGCGACCCAGGGCATTGACTCGGTCCTGCAGCCGTGGATAAGTGAGCAGGCCCCACTCCCGCGCAGGCCCTGCTTGTCATTGGCCAAGCGGATGCCCAGTCAGCCCCAACCCGCCGAAATGCCGAGATTGTGAATGTTTACTGTTTAGTGCCTTTTCTGCCTAAAAAGTGAATGGCCACAACATTGGAACCGTAACTCCGATTAGGGTGATTCCAACGCTCATGTTCTCTGTTCGTCGAGATCTTTCCGTTGGTATCATTTTCACAATGGTTTCACATAGTGAAAATGACCACTTTGCCCTTGCCCATAAATAGCCCCCTCCGAGAGAGAACTGTTTCCAGCAACTCTTTCCGCGATTGTTCCACACTTCTTCCCGAAGTATTTGTCGACCCCAGGCAAGCTAAGCTCTTATCACGAGCCCTGAACTTCCATGTTGACTTTGCTTGCACCTCGTGTGTTAGTTATTTTAGTCGTGCTATATGTTTTTGTTAATTGTCTTGCATGCTTATGTTTTCATAAAACAAATTGACATGCTAGTTTGATGTTGTTATTAATAATATCATGCCTCTGTCTAGCTTAGTTTCATGTTAGTAGTATCGATGTTATGATAATTTTATTGCACTGTTAAGTTTGCTAGTACTTGGTATTGCCATCTTTCGCATGCTATCATTGTTCTTCTGAAATGCTTGATGTTTTGTTACTGCATCGGTATGTTGCATGTTAGTTATTGCATTCATGTTAATAATGCTCGCATGATGATTGATGATGGAGAAGTTAATAATATGACTTAATAACAAACCTCCTCCGTCATCACTGGGATATCATAGTGCCACCCAAACCGAGCTTTCTCCAGTGCAACCACATTTACCTTATGGGGAGGTCTTAGCTGGGTCTATTTTCATGCCTCTCGCCGGTGCCTCCCGCGAGGGAAGGTTATGGGCACGCGCTACCCTGCTCAGGTAGGCGGACATAACCTTGTGTGCTCGTTTTTGTTTTTATGGTACCTTATCCCCGTTTGGAACCGTTTTGCCACGACGGTGGCCGTTGGTATCTTTGGTAGACACGGGGCCACCCAGGACTGAACCCCAAGGGGGTGTTGGTCGGAGTGGCTGGGAGAGTGTCATGGCAGTAGCTCGGTTTTGTCGGAACATCGTGGCCGGACGTATGGGAGTGCGAGGTGATAACCCACAAGTATAGGGGATCGCAACAGTTTTCGAGGGTAGAGTATTCAACCCAAATTTATTGATTCGGTACAAGGGGGGCCAAAGAATATTCTCAAGTATTAGCAGTTGACTTGTCAATTCAACCACACCTGGATAACTTAGTATGTGCAGCAAAGTATTTAGTAGCAAAGTAGAATGATAGTAATGGTAACAGTGATAAAAGTAACGGTAGCAGTTTTGTAGTAATTGTAACAGTAGCAAAGGAAAAGTAAATAAGCAAAGCACAATACGTGAAAAGCTCGTAGGCATTGCATCAGTGATGGATAATTATGTCGGATGCGATTCCTCATGTAATAGTTATAACATAGGGTGACATAGAACTAGCTCCAGTTCATCAATGTAATGAAGGCATGTATTCCGAATATAGTCATACGTGCTTATGGAAATGAACTTGCATGACATCTTTTGTCCTACCCTCCCGTGGCAGTGGGGTCCTAGTGGAAACTAAGAGATATTAAGGCCTCCTTTTAATAGAGCACCGGACCAAAGCATTAACACATAGTGAATACACGAACTCCTCAAACTATGGTCATCACCGAGAAGTATCCCGATTATTGTCACTTCGGGGTTGTCGGATCATAACACATAATAGGTGACTATAGACTTGCAAGATAGGATCAAGAACTCACATATATTTATGAAAACATAATAGGTTCAGATCTGAAATCATGGCACTCGGGCCCTAGTGAGAAGCATTAAGTATAGCAAAGTCATAGCAACATCAATCTCAGAACATAGTGGATACTAGGGATCAAACCCTAACAAAACTAACTTGATTACATTGTATATCTCATCCCACCCATCACCGTCCAACAAGCCTACGATGGAATTACTCACGCACGGCGGTCAGCATCATGAAATTGGTGCTGCAGGATGGTTGATGATGACGACGGCGACGAATCCCCCTCTCCGGAGCCCCGAACGGACTCCAGATCAGCCCTCCCGAGAAAGATTAGGGCTTGGCGGCGGCTCCGTATCGTAAAATGCGATGAAACTTTCTCTAATTTTTTTCTCCACGAAACGGAATATATAGAGTTGGAGTTGAGGTCGGTGGAGCATCATGGGGCCCACGAGACAGGGGGGCGCGCCCAGGTGGAGGGCGCGCCCCCCACCCTCGTGGACAGGGTGTGGGCCCCTGGCCTTGATTCTTTCGCCAGTATTTTTTATATTTTCTAAAAGTTATCTCTGTGGATTCTCAGATCATTCCGAGAACTTTTATTTTCTACACAATAAACAACACCATGGCAGTTCTGCTGAAAACAGCGTCAGTCCGGGTTAGTTTCATTCAAATCATGCAAGTTAGAGTCCAAAACAAGGGCAAAAGTGTTTGAAAAAGTAGATACGTTGGAGACGTATCAACTCTCCCAAGCTTAAACATTTGCTTGTCCTCAAGCAATTCACTTGATAAACTAAAAGTGATAAAGAAAAACTTTTACAAACTCTGTTTGCTCTTGTTGTTGTAAATATGTAAAGCCAGCATTCAAGTTTTCAGCAAAGATTATGAACTAACCATATTCACAATAACACTTGGGTCTCATGTTTACTCATATCAATGGCATAATCAACTAGCGAGCAATAATAATAAATCTCAGATGACAACACTTTCTCAAAACAATAAATATGATATAACAAGATGGTATCTCGCTAGCCCTTTCTGAGACCGCAAAACATAAATGCAGAGCACCTTTAAAGATCAAGGACTGACTAAACATTGTAATTCATGGTAAAAGAGATCCAGTCAAGCCATACCCAATATAAACTAATAGTAATGAATGAAAATGACAGTGTACTCTCCAGCGGGTGCTTTTTAATAAGAAGGTGATGACTCAACATAAAAGTAAATAGATAGGCCCTTCGCAGAGGGAAGCAGGGATTTGTAGAGGTGCTAGAGCTCGATTTTAAAATAGAGATGAATAACATTTTGAGTGGTATACTTTCATTGTCAATGCAACAACTATGAGATGGCGATATCTTCCATGCTACACACATTATAGGCGGTTCCCAAACAGAATGGTAAAGTTTATACTCCCCCACCACCAACAAGCACACTCCACGGCCATCCAAAACAATTGGGTACCGTCCATACCAACAAGTCCCGGGGGAGTTTTGTTTTAATTATTTTGATTTGCTTTTATCTTTTTGATCATGGGACTGGGCATCCCAGTTACCAGCCATTTTCTCGTGAATGAGGAGCGGAGTCCACTCCTCTTGAGAACAACCCACCTAGCATGGAAGATATAGACAACCCTAGTTGAAACATGAGCTGCTCGAGCATACAAAATAGAATTTCATTTGAAGGTTTGGAGTTTGGCACATACAAATTTACTTGGAACGGCAGGTAGATACCGCATATAGGAAGGTATGGTGGACTCATATGGAATAACTTTGGGGTTTATGGAGTTTGGATGCACAATCAGTATTCCCGCTCAGTACAGGTGAAGGCTAGCAAAAGACTGGGAAGCGACCAACTGAGAGAGCGACAACAGTCATAAACATGCATTAAAATTAATCAACACCGAGTGCAAGCATGAGTAGGATATAATCCATCATGAACATAAATATCGTGAAGGCTATGTTGATTTTATTTCAACTACATGCGTGAACATGTGCCAAGTCGAGTCACTCGATTCATTCAAAGGAGGATACCACCCTATTATACCACATCACAACCATTTTAATAGCATGTTGGCACACAAGGTAAACGATTATAAGCTCCTAGCTAATTAAGCATGGCATAAGAAACTATAATCTCTAATTGTCATTGCAAACATGTTTATTCATGATAGGCTGAATCAGGAACGATGAACTCATCATATTTACAAAAACAAGAGAGGTCGAGTTCATACCAGCTTCTCTCATCTCAATCAGTCCATCATATATCGTCATTATTGCCTTTCACTTGCACAACCAAACATTGTGTATAATAATGATAGTGCACGTGCATTGGACTAAGCTGGAATCTGCAAGCATTCAATTCAAGAGAGAAGATAGAGTAATATGGGCTCTAAGTTAAATCAACAATCATGCATATGAGAGCCACTAAACATTTTCAATATGGTCTTCTACTCTTGACCCCCAAAGGAAAGAAAAGAAAAAAAAACTATTTACACGGCAAAGCTCCCAACAAGCAAAAGAAGAACGCGAAATCTTTTTGGGTTTCATTTTAATTACTACTACAAGCATGGAAATTATACTAACTAATTTTTTTGGTTTTTCTAAGGTTTATCAAACACACAAGAAGAAGGCTAGAAAAAGAAATTAAACTAGCATGGATAATACAATGAAAGAGTATGAGCACCGACAACTAGAATAGTGTGTGAATATGAATGTAAAGTCAGTGAGAAATACGTACTCCCCCAAGCTTAGCCTTTTGGCCTAAGTTGGTCTAATGCCAAGGGTAGCCTGGCTGATATCCGAAGTTATAACCGGGGTTGTACTGAGATGCAGCAGCCAATGCCTCCTGAGTTGCGGCATATTAGCGAGCTGCCTCCGCTCTCCTCTCGTGTTCGGCTGCCTCCTCCCTGGTAACAACATATCTTCGTTTTTCCTGGTAATCAAAAAGGGAAGGTGTCGGTGTCAAAACCGGCGGATCTCGGGTAGGGGGTCCCGAACTATGCGTCTAGGCGGATGGTAACAGGAGACAAGGGACACGATGTTTTTACCCAGGTTCGGGCCCTCTCGATGGAGGTAAAATCCTACTCCTGCTTGATTGATATTGATGATATGGGTAGTATAAGAGTGGATCTACCACGAGATCAAGGAGGCTAAACCCTAGAAGCTAGCCTATGGTATGAATGTTGTAATGGTTGTTCGTCCTACGGACCAAAACCCTCCGGTTTATATAGACACTGGAGAGGGCTAGGGTTACACAGAGTCGGTTACAATGGTAGGAGATCTACATATCTGTATTGCCAAGCTTGCCTTCCTCGCCAAGGAAAGTCCCATACGGACACGGGACGAAGTCTTCAATCTTGTATCTTCATAGTCTTGGAGTCCGGCCGATGATGATATTCCGGCTATCCGGACACCCCCTAGTCCAGGACTCCCTCAGTAGCCCTTGAACCAGGCTTCAATTACGACGAGTCCGGCGCATATATTGTCTTCGGCGTTGCAAGGCGGGTTCTCCTCCAAATTACATGTGCCTGCCGAATAGTGTCCGGCTTCCTTACCAATGTTGTGCTCCTTGGCTTCCACGCCCAATAATGGCCCTCTTCCACGTGTCGCATGAATGCGAAAGGCCAGGGTATTTTTATATTTTACCCCCTAGCTGCGCAAATAACTTGCCTATAAGAGAGGCAAGAATCTAGATCCAAATCACACCATCTTCCTTCCGCGAGTACTCATCGGAGCGCTTCTGACCAAAAATCCATTCCATCATGGACCGTCGACGCGGCTCCTCCTCTTGCGCTCCTAGCCCTCAGCCAGGAGATTGGAGGAGATGTTCAGTTCCGCATAACGAGCTGGTGACGCTCCAAGCGAGGGATACCTTCCTCCGGCCTTTATGGTCCCGGTTCGAGCCGGGCTGGCCACCTACAAAGGTGGAAAGCAAGCGGAGGCCACCCCTAGTCCCTCCAAAGGAGAGCGGGTGTGCTTCGTCCCTTATCTAATAAGGGGGCTCGTGTTTCCCATACATCCGTTTCTCTGGGGGCTTCTGGAGTTCAACGGACTCCAGCTTCATCACCTAACGCCCGCCTCCATTCTGCACATTGCGGGTTTCGTAGCTCTCTGTGAGCTGTTTTTGGGCATCGAGCCCCATTTCGCGCTGTGGAAGAGATTGTTTTGCCTCATACCCCGTTCTCACGAGGAGTCGATATATCAAGTGGGCGGAGACGAAATATGGCGCATCGCCGGGACCGGGTATCCATCCGGAACCCCAAAGAAGGCGTCCGAAGACTGGCCTTCAGAATGGTTTTATGTAGAAGATGCTCCACTGCTGGACCCAGTTCGGATCGGCCTCCCGGAGTTCAGCAAGGCTCCTCTGGAGAAACGCCTAAGCTGGCGCCCCCGGAGCCCTCAACAGGAGGAAGACAGGAGCATCCATTATTTGATGGGCCGAATAAGGTTGCTGGCCCATTCCGGATTGACCATGATTGGAGTCATGGCCACGTGCATTATGCGAGGGGTGCAGTCTCTCCAATATAGGGGCCACCCCATGTGGGATTTCAACGGGGAGAATGATGCCACCCATCATGGCCGCAAGGGGCCGGGATCTGCCGCAGATCTGGTGAAGATTCTGTTCGACCTGTACAAGGGGGAGAAGGAGGACTTCCTCCAGACGAGCCCATTGAATGGGTTCTCCATGAATAACCCTCAGAGCTGGGTAAGCGGACGTTGATTTATCCGACCCGTGCTTTCAAAGTTAAGTATCTTACTTTATGATTTTGACGCAGGAACTGCGTCGGGATGTGGAGGGCATACATAGTCCGGCTCCACAACCTGAGGATCTGGGAAGATCCTTCGATCCGGCCTCCGAAGAGGATCCGGACATAAAGGTGGAGCTAATTGACGGGGTGTTCCACCAACTCAGCATGGACAATGCTCTAGTCGCCATTACGGCTGACTACCCCGGCTTATCTCCGGCTTCCCAGGTAATTATGACCGGAGTCCTGACACCATTACTTCGTCCTTGCGTCTTTCTGACCACCGTATACAACGGTGTCTCGCAGGAGGTGCCTTCAAGGCGGGAAGCCGAACCCGCAGCGGCTGACCAACAAGGGTCAGTCCGGCCCAGCAGGCGGAAGAGGGGCGCGGTGAATATCGAAACGTCACCGCAATGGTACCGCTTGCGACCGTAGTTTAGGAAAAAGATTCCTGGGAGGTGCATTAATGCTCATGGCTTTTCCAGGAGAAAGAGCGCTCGCCGGACTGTGCCCGGAGAGGTTGCCAACCAAGCCTCCGCCAGCCAGGCTCCAACACCTGGTCCGGAGGGGGAGGCGAGCGCAAGGCGCGAGCCGGGTACTCCTCCAACAGAGGATGCCGACAGGCTGTCCGCCACCAGGTCTGAGGTGGAGAGCGCCATGAATCATAGGCGCCGCCGGACAGTTCTTCGTGACGTGTGTTTCTCCCCAAAGGCGTTGAATGCCTTTAACGCGGGAGACGCGCACCTCCGTGCCGCTCACGATGGTTTAACCAGAGCCACGGAGCAGTATGTAAAAGACATACGGGTAAGAGATTTTAATAGTTGTATATGCCAGTAGCCCCCGAGACTTAAAGTAGTTAAAATAAGCGGTTTAAGGCTCATTTAATATGCAGGATCTTACGGAGAAGAATACCCAATTGTCCCAGGAGCTACAAGAGTGCAAAGCCCAACTTGAGGCCGCACTAGCTGCCGCAGGAGGAGACACAGAGACCCCCTCCGGTAACACATTATTTCAAAAAGATAAGCGTTGTGCAGCATGCGTATAAGTCTGACAATGATATTGCAGATGTTGCCGGACTAGATCCGGACAAGCAACAGCTACTGTGCCAGCTGAAGGCCGGCGAGAGGGTGCTTATGAAGGTGCAGCAGGAGAGGAACAAACTCCCGGATGCCCACACCTAGCTTGCAAAAGAGCTAAAAGGTGTTCGGGCCGAGCTATCTGGCTCCGTGAAGGAGAATCAGCGGCTTTGTCGCGGCATCTATAGTAAGTGCTTGAGCAAACTCTTTTGAAAATAAGAGTTTGGCGAGGAAGTCAATTGACAGAAATATGTCTGTAGGTGTGCTCACAGGTCGCCCTGCGGAGGAAATGGCCGGTTCAACGGGTGACCAACTTCCCGAGCTGATGCAACTGCTCGAACATGTCCGGTAGGCGATGAGCGGCGTCGTCCAGGCCTTAGGCCGTCCGTCTCCCTACCCGAGGGCCTTTGAGAGCTTGCGGAGAAGCTTCAGGGCGCATAGCAGCGCTTCCGTTTATGGAAGATATCGGCCTGCCGTCAAGGTGCCAGGGAGGCCTGGGCCATGGTGAAGACGCGGTACAAGAAGGCGGACCCAAACAACATGGCCGAGGTCGGACCTGTGGGGCCCGATGGGAAGGATATCCCTGTGAGCTTAGTGTACGACCAAGTAGAGTTGGCCGCTAAGTATTCCTAATGGGACTGTAAATTAGACAGCCTGTTAGACGGAATTGAGGAGGAGTGCAGTCAATCGATTTGACAATGTATTTAAAATGACATGTAAAATGCCTTCTAGCCGGATTGTAGATCATTTGTCTTTGCCGACCATTTCGCTTCAACCTCGGGACCCTAGAGTCCAGAGTGTGTCCGAATACCTTCTTGGTTATGAAAAAACTGGGTGTCGGGGGTTGGATACGACATATGCCAACGGGTGGCTTATCATGGTGGGGGCGAGTAGAACGTCGCCGGTGCCTGGAAACGGGATGAGGCGCAGACATGCACGCCGGCGAATCTTACCCAGCTTCGGGGCTCTCCGAGGAGATAACACCCTACTACTGCTCTGCGGGGTCTCCGCATGATCACTATGGTATGATACTACAAATGTGCTCCTCGAGCTGTTTGGGAGGCAGGGAGGAGCAAGGCTAGCCCTTTCCCCTCTTGCTATGTGTCTCTAATCTATCTGGGGCCGAACCCTTTGCATGGGTGCTCCGGGGGGGTTTATATAGGCCTACCCCCCGAGGGTACAACGGTAATCTGACTGGGCGTGGCCCCCAGCCGTCAGTCTCTCCTGCAGCCGTCCTCCCTGCCGGCTTCTGGGGCCCGCCGACTGGCGGGCCCCGCGGACAGGCAGAACACTGTGCAGGACTCCTGATGACGCAGGCTCGGTCAGGGGGTCGTGGGAACAGTGCCGCCGTTTGTCAGGCGATCACTATCGCCACTCCCCGTCCAATCTGGTTTATGGCTTGTGGGGCCCTGGCCGGGAGGCGGCCGGCTCTGGGGGGGCCGACTCCCGCAGGGCCGTCTTCGAGCTCGTCGACCATCTTCTTCTCTCTCACTGACGGGGGGCCCGGCGATCTCCGGGCCGTACCTGCCGCCGTTGTGGGCACAGTACTTGCGCACTGTGGCTGAGGTCAGGGAAGGCATGGCAACAGTGCCGTGCCACGCCGGAGATCTCCGGGTGACGCGGCTGATTGTAGCCATGCCTTCTCCTCGTGGGGTTGAGGGGACGGCCACGTCGGGGCCGCACCCCGCATCGGTCTTCATGTTAGGTCACGGGCCGACTCTCATAGTCGGCCCCTTGAAAGGTCGCAAGCCCGGAGTCGGCTTGATTCAGAGTCGCCGTCTAAGGACTCGGCTTCTCCAAAGCTCGCCAGCGGGGATGCGGCTATCCCGAAGGTTGCCAGCTGGGACTCGGCTGAGGGGCGCGGCCTGCCCCGATGTCTTGAAAGATCTTGGGTCCTGGGTCAGCCTACCCATGGCCCATTACTCCGACAGTAGTCCCCGAAGCTGGCGAAGCCCGGCGGGCGCCGCCTCGTGGGGCTTCGGCAGTTTCAGTCTTTGCGGTGCCGACTCTGAGATTCGGCCGCCGCGTCTTCGGGCCGCCTCGCTGGAGTCGGACTGGCCCCGCAAGGAGCCGCCGCTCGCAAGTCGCGGCGGGAAACCGGCGGCGTATCGGTTACGCCTCCCTGCCATTTATGAGACGGTCCTGTCGCGTGGCGCCACGTGGAGGCGATAGCCTGTCTGCCCACGCGCGTGACGGGACGGGCCGCCAGGTGGGGCCCGCCATTACCGCGCCTCGGCTCCCGAGCAGATCTGCTGCGGCCGAGGGCGGTTGGCATCCCCACGTTGTTACTGCGCGCAGTAACTTCGTGGGGGTTAATCGTGGGGCGTCGTGGGGCCGCGGGCGCAGTTAATCCCCACGTCGTCCCCTCGGCTCCTCAGCCCGTAGGGCTATAAGTAGACGGGGGCGGAGCGGGCGGTCACAGCACGCGCACTCCCACCCCCGCTCTCTTGCCTTCCTTCTTCCTTCGCCGCGCACCGCTGCACTCTTCTTTGCCGCGAGCCCGGGCGTTCTGCCTCGCCGGCGATGAGCTCTTCTTCCGCCGCGCCCCCCGCCTCGCGCTCCGGCGTATGGGACGGCTCGGACGTGGGGGCGGAGGACATCGAGTTCCTTCGCCAAACCCGCCGCCTCCCGAGCGCGGACTTGGTGCAGGCCCGTCCCGCGCCGGCGGGAGAGATCCGGCCCGCGCCGGCGGAGGGCGAGCGGGTCATCTTCCGCTCGCATCTCATGCGCGGGCTGGGGCTCCCAGCGAGCGGGTTCTTCCGTTCCTTCCTCGAGTTTCATAGCCTGCAGCCGCACCACCTCACCCCCAACGCGGTGGTGCTTCTCTCCGCCTTCGCCACCCTGTGCGAAGGCTACATCGGCGTTCTCCCCACCCTCGAGCTGTGGGGGGAGTTCTTCTCCTCGAAGCTCGGCACTTAGGCTGCCGGCACGCCGGCATAGTGCGGCACCTACATCGCGGTGCGGCGCACGACGACCGACAACCCTTTTCCGCCCATCCCGCTGGTGAAATCGGTGAAGATGTGGCAGAAGACCTACTTCTACGTGAAGAATGTCTCCACCGACGGCGACTAGGTCAATCTGCCGCCCTTCGACCCCGAACCGCTGACTGGCCGGCCGCCCAGTTGGTCCCATCGGTCGAAGTCGCTTTCGACCTCCGGAGTCGGCGCCGTGGCGCGCCTCCGAGTCATGACGCAGTCGGAGGGGCTCGTCGCCTCCGATCTCCTGGCCGCCTTCGTGGCGCGCCGGGTTCTTCCGCTCCAAGGCCGGCCTCACCTCATCTGTCAGATGAGCGGCCGGCACGATCCAAGCCGGCTGTGCACCAAGGACATGCCGCGTGGAGAAGTGGCGAACTTGGTGAACCACATCACCCACTGCGGGTTCACGGAGGAGTGGCAGTTCGGCAAGGAGCCGTACTCGCGCGACAACCCCCCGCCAGCGGTAAGTTGCTTCCCTCTGAATTTCGATCTTGCTTGCGTCCGACTTCAAGCTCTGATCTTGTTGGCATCTTTTGAGCAGAACCCTCTCACGGCGCCCGCTGCCGGCGCCACGAGAGAGCCGCGTGACTACGTCCCCGACCGCGAGGTCAGCGACATCGACGACCCCGACTTGGGGCCCGCGGCGCTGGAGGCCGACGCCGAAGGCGGTGGAGAGGAGGAAGACGGCGGCCTCAGACCGTCGGCGACCTTCGCCAAGTGGCTCGAGGGCGACGTCGACGCGGAAGTCGCCCCGCGCCGCCAGCCGAGAGCCGGCCCCTCCAGCCAAGCCGGCGCGAAGAGACGTCTTGCCGGGCCGAGAGCGCCCGGCGGTAGGTCGAAGAAGCTCAAGGGAGCCGCCGCCGCGACCAAGCGGGAGGAGGCGGCCGCGAAGGCCAACCGCTTCCGGAAGGAAGTGAGAAGGCTGCCACTAGTTTCTTCGTAAGTCCCTTACTCATTTATTTCTTTTCTGGATCTCGCTTGAGTCTTTCTGATTTCCCTCCAATCTTCTCCAGCGGTCCCCTTTCCCTTGAAAGAGCCGCCGTCCCCTCCGTCATGGGGTCGGTGGAGACGTCCGCCAACACACGGCGGATTGACCACGCCGCCGACCTCCGGGAGGCGACAGCATGGAACGCGCGAGAGAAGCGCGCGGAGGAGGAGGCCGGCCGCCTGGAGAAGGCGGAGGCTGAGAAAGCGGCCGCCAACGCCCAGCGGCACCTGGAGGAGGCCGCGGCCGCGGCCGCGGCGAAGCGGGATGCTGAGGAGGCCGTTCGTCGCCGAGCGGCGATGCTCGTTCCCCCGCTGTCGTCAGCACCGCCGCCCCCTGAGTTCACAGGGCAGACCGGGGAGGTCGGCACCGCAAACCCTCTCGCGGAGGAGGGCGGCGACGTCTCGGGCTCGGATACACACGCGCCGCCTCCGCCACCTCCGCCGCCTCCGTCTTCGAGGCCGCATGGCAAGCAGCCGGTGGACCCGCAGGTTCCACCGACTGCGGACGATGCCGACACGCAGCTGCTTCTCCAGGTCGCCGTGCCGACACGCCGCCGGATCAAGAGGACGAGCTCAGCGCCGCGAGCTCGGGAGACTGGCGCCGCTAGTATGGCGAACCTGGACGCTGAGGCCTCCAGTGCCGCGCCCACCGGCTAGGTGCGCGAAGGCGGCACCGGCCCGCTGAACCAGGCCCTTCTGGACGTCTAGTCTAAGTTGCGCGAAGAAGGCGACGCCCTCCAACTTTACACCAAGGCGCATCTGGCCCTGCGGACCTCCGTCCGGGTATGTTTCGTTTTTCCTTTTTTGGTTTCTTGTTTTTTTCTGTGGGGGCGCGCCAGCGCACCCACTGGGTGTAGTCCCCGAGTTCGGAGTCGGCTGCTGAGCAGGCGGCTCGGAACTCCTTCTAGCGAGCTCCAAAGACTGACTTTACTTTGCCGGCCTTGTAGGAATACCACAATCTCCGCGCTACTGCCTTCAACCGCAATGTTGAGGAGCTGAGCAAACGGACCGCCGATCTGACGGAAAGTCGAGGTGAGCCAATTCTTCCTTCTTCGCGGGGGCGCGCTGGCGCACCCGCGGGCTGTAGTCCCCGAGATTCGGGCCGACTGCTGAGCAGTCGGGCCGGATCTCCCCGGCGACCTTCCTTCTTTCTTCTTCACGGGGGCGCGCTGGCGCGCCCGCTGGCTGTAGTACTCGAGATTCGGGCCGACAGCTGAGCAGTCGAACCGGATCTCCCCGGCGACCTTCCTTCTTGACGACGCTTTGTCTTTTCTTCGAGCTTCAGGCGCCAATGCCGCCCTTCAGGAGCAGCTGGGCGAGGCCAACACCGCCCGTCGCGCTAAGGAGGAGGAGTGCCACAAGCTCGTCCGAGAGCGCGACCTGCTGGCGACGCAGCTGGCCGAGCAGAAGGAACTGCTCTGGACGGCGCAGGAGGACGCCAAGTCGCGGGAGGATGCCCTCATAGCCGAGTTCGAGGTCGAGTGCTCCACCTGGACCGACCGGGAGGCGATGCTGACCTCCGACTACCACGAGCTTGAGGACATCGTCGACGGTAATTCTTTTTTCTCCTCTTTGGTCTTCTGACTCTGCGTCGAGCTGATTTTGGGTTTTTCTGACTGTCTTCTTTTCTTGTCTTTGGCAGACTTCTTTCCCGGCCACTCGCAGGCCGTCCCTCTGGCCATCGAGGCGGCTCGGGAGGAGCGGAGGGCGAAGGGCGAAGTAATTGCTGCCAACGCCCCCCGAACCATCGATGAGCAGCTTCTGAGCATCGGGGCTCGCCTCCGTCCTGCTCATCGTCTGCTGCGCCGTCTCCAACGCGCCGGTGCCCAAGTCGTTGCCGCTCTGTGGCCGGAGGTGCCGGCTCTGTGTACCGCCAGTCGGACGGCCAACTGGCTGGAGGTCGTCGTCGGTCGCTTCGAGGCCTGGAGGGGCTCCTCGGCCCGTGCCGGAGCACGCCGGGCTTTGGAGTTCGTCAAAGGATGGTACCCTGGGCTAGACCTGGACCGCCTGGCCGCGTTCCGGTCAGAAGCCCAGGCCTAGCTGGAGGTCGTGGAAGGCGCCCTCGCCGAGCGCGCGGCGGCCATCGCTGAGTACACGGACACCAGTGTCTTCGTGCCCGAGCGGATCGACGGCGGCAAGGAGGTACCGCCGGAGTGGTTCGGGATGCACCCGTAGTACGAGGAGGACTCGGCGGAGGTGATCGGCTCCAGCACCGAGGAAGAGGACGAGTCGGAGGGCGGAAGTGAAGAGGAGGAGCCAGAGGGCGAGGCAGGCGGCCAGCCCCAACCTGATCGCGCCTCCAGCAACGAGCCTCAGAAGGACAAGGCGACTGTCGCTGGAGGTGACCAAGCCGAGACCGCCCAGCCGACTGCCCCAACCTCCGACACCGCCGTCACCTCCGACCCTCCGGCTCCGGAGGCTGCCCCCTAGAATGCTTCAGCTTTACCTGTCTCTTTTGTTCTTTAAAAAACTTGTCAGTTTCGAACAATTCCACCCGCGGGGTGTATTTGGCCAAGGGCCTTATGTAAATATTTATCAAATTTCCGCCCTTCCTTGCTTTGGCTCTTTAGACTTTTTTCCTTTGCCGCCTTCCTTTGGTTGCCGCCTTGCCGACTGGGCAGCCGCTCTGCGGACTGCCGCCAGGTCAAGTGCTCAGCTACTTTAGGGAGGCAAGTACTTAGTCGTTTAGAATATCCTAGCAAGTTTGGCTGAAAATCGAGAGGCCGACTCTCGAGAGTCGGCCGTCCTTGATAAAAGTTGAGAATATGAGCCGACTGCTCGCGAGTCGGCTCAGTAGGGGGAGGCTGGGAGCCGGCTTGGGCTATGCGTAGCTCTTAAGTCCTTAGCCGTTTTTCATGTGTGCGCTCGCTCTTTCCGTCCCCCTGCTTACCGACAGTCGCTCTGCGAGCTGCGGCTTTCAGCAGGAGACGGCTTTGAGCGCAGCACATTACTTGTCTGACCTCAGGGAGCATTTCATAGCACAAGGTAGCGAGTCCCCGGGCTGATTAGTCGGACCCGGTGCCATACAGTATGATAAAAAGGAGAAAGCATTTCGGAAGCGTGATCCATATCATACAGATAATCGAAAAGGCAGTCCCCGAGCTCGTCCCGGGGGGCCTAAGGTCTTTAGTACTTAATACAAAAGGGGGTAGCGTGATACATACTGTATCAACTGTAAAATCTTCGAAGAAGATTTGCGTTCCACGGGCGCTCTGTTTCTTTGCGGGAGTCGTCCCTCTTGCACGCTCGAGGCTTCTGAGCGTCGATCAAATAGTAGGCGTCGTTCCCTAGCACCTTGCTGATGATGAAGGGACCTTCCCAAGGCGCCGACAACTTGTGCTGGCCGGCTATTCTCATAATCAGCCGGAGCACAAGGTCGCCCTCTTGGAATGATCTTGGCTTGACCTTGCGGTTGTAGTATCGGCGCAGACTCTGCTGGTAGATGCCGGACCGACTGAGTGCCAACAGTCGGCCCTCTTCCAGCAGATCGACACCATCTTGGCGTGCTTCTTTAGCCTCCTCTTCGGTGGACATGGAGACTCGCGGAGAGTCGAATTGTATATCCGTCGGGATGACGGCTTCGGCACTGAGACGAGGAAGAACGGCGTGAAGCCTGTTGACCAGTTCGGGGTTGTGCGCAGACTCCAGAGGACGGCAGGCAGCTCTTCGACCCAACAGCCGGTCGAGCGCTCGAGTGGTTCGACCAATCGAGGCTTGATGCCGGACAGGATGAGGCCGTTGGCTCGTTCCACCTGGCCGTTTGACTGCGGATGGGCAATGGACGCTAAGTCCAGTCGGATGCCCTGTGTCACGCAGAAACGAGCCAAGGCGCCTTTGGTGAAGTTGGTGCCGTTATCTGTGATGATGCTGTGCGGTATGCCGTACCGCACTGTGATGTCGGCAATGAAGGTCACTGCTGTGGGCCCGTTTAATTTCTTGATGGGCTTTGCTTCTACCCACTTGGTGAACTTGTCCACTGCGACAAGCAAATGAGTTAGGCCGCCTCGGGCCGTCTTGAAAGGTCCCACCATGTCCAGGCCCCAAACTGCGAAGGGCCAGGCGATGGGGATTGTCTTCAGCGCAGAAGCCGGCTGAAGGGGCTTGGAGCGGAACACCTGGCACCCTTTGCACTTCTTGACTAGTTCTTTAGCTTCCTCCAGGGCAGTCGGCCAAAAGAAACTGTGCCGAAAGGCTTTGGCCACGAGCGCTCTTGAAGCCGCATGGTGGCCGCACTCGCCCTGATGGATGTCTCTGAGGATCGCTTGGCCTTGTTCTGATTCTACGCAGCGCTGGTGGACACCAGTAACGCTGCGCCTGACTAACTCTCTGTTGACTATGGTGTAGGCTGCCGCTCGGCGTTGTACTTGTCAAGCCAGAGTCTCGTCCGCTGGTAACTCCTTGTTTACTAGGAACTTGAGGATGGGCTGTGCCCATGAAGGTGCTGCTATCTCTTCAACTGCCACCACGGCGACTTGGACAAGGGTGGCTGGGCTGGGAGGCGGCGGGTTGGACTCTGCTGCCGCTTGCTAGACTGAGGGAATCTCTGGGCCGACTGGGGCAGCTCCCGGGCCGACTGACGCAGTCCCCGGGCCGAGCTCTGAAGTCCCCGGGCCGACTGGCGCAGTCCCCGGGCCGACTGGCGCAGTCCCCGGGCCGACTGTGGCTTTCTTGAGGTCGCTTGCTGGGGTCTTGGAGTCGGATCCGACTATCTCTTGCGGAGCCGGCACGAAAATGGAGTCGGATTCTGGTGAAGGCTTGATAGACGGCTTGAGGAGGCGCTGAAGGGCGACGCCAGAAGGTATCGCCTGGCGAGTGGAGCCGACTCGCGCCAAGGCATCTGCTTGATCGTTGTCGTTTCTTGGCACGTGGAGGAATTCGCATCCTTCAAAATATCCGCTGAGTTGCTGCACCAAGAAGCAGTAGCTCGCCATGTTTGCGTCTTTGGCGTCCCAGTCGCCGGATGATTGCTGAACCACCAAGTCGGAGTCGCCATAGCACAGGATCCGGCGAATGCCGAGCTCTTTGGCAAGCCGGAGCCCGTGGATGAGCGCTTCATATTCGGCGACGTTGTTGCAGGCGGCGAAGTGGATTTGCAGCACGTATTTGAGCTTGTCGCCCTTGGGGGAGGTGAGGACGACGCCGGCTCCGAGGCCGGTGCGCATCTTGGAGCCGTCAAAATGCAGTCGCCAATGAGTAGAGTCGGGCGCGGGCGGCAAGTACTGAGTCTCGGCCCAGTGGACGAGGAAGTCGGCTAGCGCCTGCGACTTGATGGCGGTGCGAGGTTGGTAGTAGATGGTGTAAGGGGCTAGATCGATAGCCCACTTGGCTACTCCGCCGGAGGCATCTCTACTTCCGATGATCTCGGCGAGTGGAGCGGTGCAAACCACAGTGATTGGATGCTCTTGAAAGTAGGGCTTCAGCTTCTTGGCGGCGAAGTGCACGCCGTAACACATCTTCTGATAATGAGGGTAGTTCTGCTTGGAGGTCGACAGTACCTCGCTCAGGTAATACACCGGTCTCTGGACCGGAAGCGCCTTGCCTTCCTCCTTGCGCTCAACTACAATAATTGTGCTGACTACCCGGCTGGTAGCGGCGATGTACAAGAGCATGGGCTCTTTGGGGGTCGGAGTCGCCAACACAGGTGGGGTCGCCAACATCTTCTTCAGTTGGAGAAATGCCTCATCTTCCTTGTGGTTCCACTCGAAAAAGGTGGTCTTCTTCATCAATTGATACAACGGCAGAGCTTTCTCGCCCAGCCGACTGATGAACCAGCTGATTGAAGCCTAGCAGCCGGTGAACTTCTGCACATTCAGTAGTCGGCTGGGTACCTCCGTTCTTTTCAATGGCCTTGATCTTCACAGGGTTGCACTCTATGCCGCGTTCGGAGACCAGAAAACCGAGGAGCTGTCCGGCTGGGACTCCAAACACGCACTTCTCGGGATTGAGCTTGATCTGGAATTGGCGCAGATTCTCAAAGGTCTCTTTGAGGTCTTCTAGCAGCGTCCCACGCTTCTCCGTCTTTACCACCACATCATCTACGTAAACGTGGGCGTTTCTGCCGAGTTGCTTGAGGAGGCACTTCTGCATGCAACGCTGAAAGGTGGCGCCGGCATTCCTCAAGCCGAACGTCATTGTCAGGTAGCAGAAGGCTCCAAATGGCGTGATGAATGCGGTCTTCAGTTTGTCTGCTAGATTCAGCTTGATCTGATGATATCCTGAGTACGCATCTAGGAAACTCAATAGCTCGCATCCGGCCGTGGAGTCTATCACCTGATCGATCCTTGGCAGGGCGAATGGGTCCTTCGGGCAAGCTTTGTTGAGGCTGGTGTAGTCGATGCACATCCGCCATTGATTATTCTTCTTCAATACCAGCATGGGGTTGGCCAACCACTCCGGAAAAAACACCTCCATGATGAATCCGGCTGCCAGGAGCCGGGCTATCTCTTCTCCCACTACTCTTCTCTTCTCTTCTGACAGGCGGCGCAAGGGCTGTCTGACGGGCTTCACATCCGGCCTAACATGTAGCTTGTGCTCGGCGAATTCCGTCGGTACACCTGGCATGTCCTTGGGGGACCATGCGAAGATGTCCCGATTCTCACGGAGGAAATCGACGAGCTCGCCTTCCTATTTGCTGTCAAGGCCAGTGCCTATGACAGCGTACTTCTCTGGATGCTCCGGGTCCAAGGGTATCTTCTTGGTTTCTTTAGCCGGCTTGAATGATCCTTCTGCCTCCGACTCCTTGGGGTCAGGCGACATCTCCGGCTGCTTCCCAGCCATCGCCACGACTCGATCAAGGAGCCGCTTCTCGGCCGCGATCACCAAAGACTCAGCCAGCCGACTGCTCTCGGCCGCACAGGCGGACGACTTCTTGTAGTCGCCGGCAATGGTCAGGATCCCCTTGGAACTCGGCATCTTCATCTTGAGGTAGGCGTAGTGGGGAACCGCCATGAACTTGGCCAAAGCCGGCCGACCTAGCAGCGCGTGGTACGGGCTCTCCAAGTCCACCACCTCAAACCAGACTGGCTCTCGGCGGAAGTGATCTTTGTCTCCGAAGAGGACGTCTATCAGAATCTTGCCGATTGGTGAGCAGGAGAGGCCGGGTACAATTCCATGGAATACCGTGCGGCTGCTCTGGAGCTGCCTTCGCCTGATTCCAAGCTTCTCCATGGTGTCCTTGTACAGGATGTTTATGCTGCTGCCTCCGTCTATCAGGACCCGCGAGAAACGGGCGGCCCGCCTATCAGTGGCCAAGGTCGCTCCGAGAACCAAGGCGTAAGAGCCCGGACTCAGCATCACCTCTGGGTGATCTGCCGGACTCCAGCTGATAGGCTTCTCGGACCAATGCATGAACTCGGGAGCTTCCGCTGCCACTGCGTTGACTTCTTGCTGCTGTTGGCGCCTGCTGCGCCGATCATCTGCCAGACTGGTGAACACTACGTATGCTCCGTGCTCTTCTGGGAACTCGTCTTGGAATGCGCCGACTGGCCGAGCCGCCGGCTGCGGAGGCGGCGGAGGCGGCGGCGCCCCCGCAGGCGGCGGAGGGGCGAGGCCGTCCCCCTTGGCGATCCTGACGAGCCAGTGGCACTTTCTGGTGGTGTGGTTTGACGGCTTCGCGCCGCTGTGAAACTTGCAAGGACCAGCCAGAGTCTGCTCATAGGAGAAGGCTGGCAACCAATTGGACTTGCCGCCCTTCTGTCGCTTGGCCGGAGGCTGCCCCTCTGGTTGCTGATCTTCTACTGCCGCAACCTGCCGACTGTTGGAAGTCGGCTGTGGGGCTTTGCGCTTGTTGTCGTTCTACTGCTGCCGCCGGCTGGCGTCCCCAGCCAGGGTTCTGGGAGCCTGGGGAGTCACTTTGCCAGCCGCGTTGACTTGGATCTCCGTCTTCATAGAGGAGTCGGCCGTGGCGTACTTGTCTGCTATGACTAGCAGTTCGTCGAGGGTTTCGGGCTCGTCGCAGAGGAGCTTGTGCTTGAGGAGGGTGCCCTCTCGGCACCCAGCCGTAAAGTACTCGATGGCCTGCACCTCGTGCACGCCCTCGCAGGAGTTTCGGAGTTCGCCCCAGCGCGTGAGGTAGTCGCGTGTCGATTCTTCGGGGCCTTGCACGCACAAGGAGAGCTGGCGCGGCTTGGGAGGTCGCTTGTACGTGCTGGTGAAGTTGCGGATAAAGGCTTCGGTGAAGTCGACCCAGCTATTGATGCTCCGGGGCTTCAGGCTGTTCAGCCACGTCCGGGCCGTGCCTTGGAGCATGAGAGGAACATATTTTACGGCAACCCGCTTGTTGCCGTTGGCGATGTTGACGGCTGTGGAGTAGTCTATCAACCAATCCTCCGGCTTCACGGAACCGGTGTACTTGGGCGTGTCTCGAGGGAGCGTGAACCCCTTGGGGAAGGGCTCGTCTCTGATGCGGGGCCCGAAGCAAGGCGGACCCAGCTCATCTTCTTCTTCTAACGCCAGGGATCTGTGGAGTCGGTCGATCCGGTGGCGGGCGTCATTCTCTCCGACTCCTTCTCGGCGGCCAAGGCGACCTCCGAGAGTCGGATGCTCAACAGGCGGCGGAGAGACTCGCCGCTCTCTCCGGGGCGGGGGAGGCAGATAATCGTCCCGTCGCTCCACGGCTCTGGGGCGGCCGTCTTGGTCACGCTCGATGGTGATGCGAGTCCGGCTGTGGCTTGCAGCCGGCTCCTTCTCTTTCCTCCCGCGGACTCCGCCAGTCGGTGTCCGGGAGGTCGCGCCTTGATCTCGGCGAGGGGGTAGGTCGTCATTCTGCGGCTGCTGCTGCGCGTCTGCGCGGCCTCCTGCCGCTTTCTGCGCAGCAACCGCATCGAGGAGCTGCTGGACTCGCTCCGTTATCACACGGCGCTCTTCACCTTCGAGGTTCTTCAGCTCTTCAGTCGCCGCTTGGGCGGTGCGGATGTTCTCCGCAGGGGTGGCGTACACGGGGCGCTTCGCCCCGAACAAATTGGCGATGGCTGCGTCGCGCTCATGGACCGCACCTAGACGGCTCGGCCCAGTCGGAGCCGGCGAGCCGCCCACAGCACGATCCAACTCGCGCTGGTATGCTTCAGACAAGCGTCTCATGCTTGCCAACTTCTTGGCGCCTTCGATGATCTGAAGGCGGCGTTCTTCCAGCATCTCTGCATCTGCGTCCTCTGGGATGGGCGCGGCCAGGTCTTGCAGGGCCGCTGGCAGCAGGTCCTGGTCGTTTTCGCCGGAGCGCTCGCCGTGGCCGATGACGAGCACCTCCGTGACGGCGCTTCCGTCACTCTCCTCGTACGGAAGCGGCTCGTCGTAGATCACCACGTTGGCGGGGAAGATATCAAGCGATACGGCGTCGGAGTCGACCAGCATCGGGTCGGAGGAGCCTACGGACTCCAAGTCCACAGCGGGCTCGCCGGCGACTTGGAGTTGATCGAGGAGGCCCGCGAGGAGGCTCTCGGGGCCACCCGCGCCTGCGCTCGGCGCAGGCTCGTCGGAGAGGCGCACCTCACCGATGAGTTCGGCGAGGCCGCTCGCGGCGTAGGCGGCTTCGGCACCACGCAGCGTGTCGATGCAGACTCCATTTGGCGAGCCGGGCTGGCTACGCTCGTCAGGGAGGAAAAGGGTTCCCGTCCAGAACAGATCTCCGGACGACGGTGCACCTCGCCCCACGGTGGGTGCCAAATGTCGGGGGTTGGATGCGACATATGCCAACGGGTGGCTTATCATGGTGGGGGCGAGTAGAACGTCGCCGGTGCCTGGAAACGGGATGAGGCGCAGACATGCACGCCGGCGAATCTTACCCAGCTTCGGGGCTCTCCGAGGAGATAACACCCCTACTGCTGCTCTGCGGGGTCTCCGCATGATCACTATGGTATGATAGTACAAAGGTGCTCCTCGAGCTGTTTGGGAGGCAGGGAGGAGCAAGGCTAGCCCTTTCCCCTCTTGCTATGTGTCTCTAATCTATCTGGGGCCAAACCCTTTGCATGGGTGCTCCGGGGGGTTTATATAGGCCTACCCCCCGGGGGTACAACGGTAATCTGACTGGGCGTGGCCCCCAGCCGTCAGTCTCTCCTGCAGCCATCCTCCCTGCCGGCTTCTGGGGCCCGCCGACTGGCAGGCCCCGCGGACAGGCAGAACAATGTGCAGCACTCCTGATGACGCAGGCTCGGTCAGGGGGTCGTGGGAACAGTGTCGCCGTCTGTCAGGCGATCACTGTCGCCACTCCCCGTCCAATCTGGTTTATGGCTTGTGGGGCCCTGGCCGGGAGGCGGCCGGCTCTGGAGGGGCCGACTCCCGCAGGGCCGTCTTCGAGCTCGTCGACCATCTTCTTCTCTCTCACTGACGGGGGGCCCGGCGATCTCCAGGCCGTACCTGCCGCCGTCGTGGGCACAGTACTTGCGCACTGTGGCTGAGGTCAGGGGAGGCATGGCAACTGTGTCGTGCCACGCCGGAGATCTCCGGGTGACGCGGCTCACTGTAGCCATGCCTTCTCCTCGTGGGGTTGAGGGGACGGCCACGTCGGGGCCGCACCCCACATCGGTCTTCATGTTAGGTCACGGGCCGACTCTCACAGTCGGCCCCTTGAAAGGTCGCAAGCCCGGAGTCGGCTTGATTCAGAGTCGCCGTCTAAGGACTCGGCTTCTCCAAAGGTCGCCAGCGGGGACCCGGCTGTCCCGAAGGTTGCCAGCTGGGACTCGGTTGAGGGGCGCGGCCTGCCCCGATGTCTTGAAAGATCTTGGGTCCTGGGTCAGCCTACCCATGGCCCATTACTCCGACACTGGGGCATGCATGGAGACCAGGCGTAGGGGTCATTAGTGCTTTATCAGACAAGTGCCCAACTAGTTATGTTATATTACATGGTTAGTAAGAAACATCTTCCAGGGAGAATAGTTCCGTTAGGGGTTCCTGGGAGGCATGCCCTAAAGTGCATGTCCGGACTGCGAAAAGAGCAGGAAAACATCTAGGGGCAGATAAATAAATAGGTAGAAAATCGTCTTTCAAGTCACCGACCGAATATTCCCTTAAGAACGCTAGCTTCCGGCTTCACCCAGTCTGAGGTACACATCGGGCTTACCCGGCAGTAACAATTGCAGAGGTGCTCCCTTTACCTCCTAGCCGAACAATCGGGAACGTAGGGGTAAGCACAGGAGCCAGGCAACCCAGCTTGGCCAAAACTTAAGTCATATCGATGCATATAATGGTGAATAAAAGGTACATGCGGAAGTTTGACACATGTGTTGGGCATAAAGCCCGTATAAGTAAGCTTCTTTTAAAGAAGCCCCCAGGTATAATGAGTGCGGGTAGCACATCAAGTGTGTGCGAACAATGCGCAAATCGGCCCTCAAGGGCTTTATGAAAAAGGTGGGAGAAAAGAGAGAAACAAAAGACAGCTGAAGTGTAAAAATGTGGACGGAGGAAGGAGACGAACTCTGAGTCCGGCGCTAGGCGTAGAATCTTCGAAGGCGGGCTGCGTTCCATGGGTTCAGCTCGTGTCGGTTGTCTGATGCGTGTCACAGACGGTATGCTCCGCCGGTCAGAACTTGGTCGATGATGAAGGGACCCTCCCATTCGGGCTTGAGTTTGTCCCTTTTCTTGTCCGGCAGGCATAGAACTAGTTCGCCAACATTGTAAGTCTTGGCTCGTACCTCTCTGCTTTGATATCTTCGAGCCTGCTGCTGATAGAATGCGGAACGAGCCTTGGCCACGTCGCGCTCGTCCTCCAATGTGTCCAAGCTGTCCTGCCGATCCAACTCGGCTTCTCTTTCTTCGTACATGCGCACTCGAGGTGAGTCATGAATTATGTCGCAGGGCAAAACTGCCTCTGCGCCGTATAGCATAAAGAATGGTGCGAATCCGGTAGTGCGGTTTGGCGTGGTCCACAGCCCCCAGAGTACGGATTCGAGCTCCTCTACCCAGTGCGTGTTAGATTCCATAAGGGACCGCACTAGTCTGGGTTTGATGCCGCTCATTATTAGACCATTTGCTCGTTCAACTTGACCATTGGTTTGAGGGTGAAAGACTGAAGCGTAGTCGAGCTTAATGCCCATATTTTTGCACCAAAGTTTAACCTCGTCGGCCGTGAAGTTCGTGCCGTTATCGGTGATGATGCTGTGGGGGACGCCGTAACGGTGTACTACCCCGGATATGAAGTCTATCACTGGTCCGGATTCGGCCGTTTTAACTAGCTTGGCCTCTATCCATTTGGTGAATTTGTCCACCATGACCAATAGGTACTTTTGCTTGTGGGTTCCCCCTTTAAGGGGTCCAACCATGTCAAGCCCCCAGACCGCGAACGGCCAGGTGATGGGTATAGTTTTGAGGGCGGTGGGTGGCATGTGACTCTGATTAGCAAAGAGCTGACAACCGACGCATCGTTGGACCAAGTCTTGAGCATCTGCCCGGGCCGTCGGCCAATAAAATCCTATACGGAAGGCCTTGCCTACAAGGGCCCGAGCTGCGGCGTGGTGTCCGCCTAGTCCGGCATGAATTTCAGCCAGAAGGTTTCGCCCTTCCTCTTCGGAGATGCACCTTTGAAGGACTCCGGTTGTGCTTTTCTTATAGAGTTCTCCCTCATGGACCTTGTAGGCTTTAGATCGCCGAACTATGCACCAGGCCTCATTTTGGTCTTCGGGAAGTTCCTGCCTAATTAAGTAGGCTAGGAATGGTTCCGTCCACGGGGCGATTACCGCCATTATTTCGTGGGCTGAAGGTGTTATTTCATCGATTGAGCCGCCGATTATGTCAGAATGTTCTGTGTTGGGTGGTGCGGTTGCTTCCGGGTTGTTATTTCCGGACTCCTCTTCCCATAGTACGGATGGCTTAAAGAGCCGCTCCAGGAAGATATTTGGAGGGACGGCGTCGCGTTTTGCGCCAATGCGTGCCAACACGTCGACTACCTGGTTATTATCCCGGGCTACGTGGTGGAATTCGAGTCCTTCGAACCGAGCTGACATATTTAGGACAGCGTTACGATAGGCTGCCATTTTCGGATCCTTGGCGTCAAAGTCTCCATTTACTTGGGATATTGCAAGGTTTGATTCCCCGCGCACCTCTAGGCGTTGAATACCCATGGAGATTGCCATTCGGAGACTATGTAGGAGGGCCTCATATTCGGCCGCATTGTTGGAGTCCGTGTACATTATCTGAAGTACGTACTGGACTGTGTCTCCGGTTGGGGACGTCAATACAACGCCAGCCCCCAAGCCGACCAACATTTTGGAGCCGTCGAAGTGCATAATCCAATTGGAGTATGCGCCATACTCTTTAGGGAGTTCGGCTTCAGTCCATTCAGCGACGAAGTCAGCCAGGACTTGCGACTTTATGGCTCACCGTGGTTTGTAGGCTATGTCAAATGGTAAGAGCTCAATGGCCCATTTTGCAATCCTACCCGTCGCGTCGCGGTTGTTTATGATGTCGTTGAGGGGTACTTCGGAGGCCACTGTTATCGAGCACTCTTGAAAGTAGTGTCGCAGCTTCCAGGATGCCATGAACACCGCGTATGCTATCTTTTGATAATGCGGGTACCGGGACTTGCAGGGAGTTAAGACAGTGGATACGTACTACACTGGTTTTTGAAGAGGGAATTTATGCCCTTCTGTTTTTCGTTCGACGACGAGCACCGCGCTTACAACTTGATGTGTTGCCGCGATGTATAACAACATTGGTTCGCCCAGGTTAGGCGCAGCCAGGACCGGATTTGTTGCCAATATGGCCTTTATTTCTTCGAGTCCGGCAGTGGCAGCATCCGTCCACTCGAAGTGTTCGGTGCGCCTGAGGAGGCGATAGAGGGGCAGTGCCTTTTCTCCCAAACGGGAGATGAAGCGGCTTAGAGCCGCCACGCATCCAGTCAGTTTTTGTATTTGTTTGAGGTCTTTTGGAATATCCAGTTGTGACAGAGCTCGGATCTTGGCTGGGTTTGCTTCAGTTCCTCTACCGGATACAATGAAGCACAAGAGCTTTCCGGCTGGTATGCTGAAAACACATTTTTCCGGGTTGAGCTTAATGTCGTACGCTCGGAGGTTGTCGAATGTGAGCCTCAAGTCGTATACTAGAGTTTCGACATGTTTGGTCTTGACGACCACGTCGTCTACGTATGCCTCCACTGTTTTGCCGATCTGGGTTGCCAGACATGTCTGAATCATGCGCTGATATGTTGCGCCGGCGTTTTTGAGTCCGAAGGGCATTGTGTTGAAGCAGAATGGTCCGTATGGATTAATGAATGCCGTTGCGGCCTGGTCTAATTCCACCATCTTGATTTGATGGTATCCGGAATATGCATCGAGGAAGCACAGTGAATCGTGCCCTGCGGTTGCATCGATGATTTGGTCAATGCTGGGAAGTAGGAAAGGATCGTTTGGGCAAGCCTTGTTAAGGTCTTTGAAATCGACACAAAGGCGCCAGGATTTTTCCTTTTTTGGTACCATTACAAGGTTTGCTAGCCAGTCCGAATGTTTGATGTCTCTAATGAATCTGGCTTCTAATAGTTTGGCTAGCTCCTCTCCCATTGCCTATCTTTTGGGTTCGGAAAATCGCCGAAGAGTCTGTTTGACTGGCTTGAATCCTTTTAGGATATTTAGGCTGTGCTCTGCCAGCCTGCGTGGGATTCCTGGCATATCCGAAGGATGCCAGGCGAATATATCCCAATTTTCCCGAAGAAATTCTTGTAGTGCGGCATCTACGTCAGGGTTTAATTGTGCCCCGATGGAGGCCGTCTTTGTGGAGTCCGTTGGATGGACCTGGAATTTGACTATTTCATCCGCTGGTTTAAAAGAGGTGGACTTGGATCTCTTATCAAGTATCACATCGTCCCTGTTCACCGTAGAGCGCAGCGCAGTGAGTTCCTCCACCGCTAGGGCTTCGGATAGTGCCTCGAGGGCTAATGCGGCTGTCTTGTTTTCGGCACGAAGTGCTATGTCCGGATCACTGGCAAGGGTGATGGTTCCATGTAATGGGGTATGGCTTGGAAAATTGTGAAAGCCTCTCGTCCTAATAAAGCGTGATATCCGCTGCTGAACGGGGCCACTTGGAACGTGACCTCCTCGGAACTGTAATTGTCCGGCGAGCCGAACAGCACATCAAGTGTGATTTTACCTGTGCAGCGTGCTTCCCAGCTAGGGATTATTCCTCTAAAGGTTGTGCTGCTTAGCTCGATGCGGCTCTAGTCTATTTCCATTTTTTTGAAGGGTTTCCTCGTAGATGAGGTTTAATCCGCTGCCGCCATCCATGAGCACCTTGGTAAGGCGAAAGCCGTCCACTATTGGGCTGAGGACCAATGCGGCTGGTGCTCGGGCAGTTCGGAATTTAGGTTCGTCGCTGGCGTTGAAGGTGATAGCCGTGTCGCTCCATGGATTTGTTGTTGCTACTTGGTAGACTTTGGCGAGGCTGTGGATTGTTCGTTTTCGCATATTGTTTGACGCGAAAGTCTCGAAGACTGTTCACACCGTACTGGTACTGTTGGAGTGGTTCTCCGGGCCTAGAAGCTCTTCACCACTTTTGGCCACCTGCCGTAGTATCCAACATGCTCGAAGGCTATGTGTTGGAGTGGCGCCCTCTGTACTGTGAATTTTACAGGGTCCGCTGAGCCATCCCTCCAGTACGGTTCCGTGCCCTTTATGGGGTTTTTGCTTTTTGGTTTTTGTACCGGGTGCCTGAGCATGATGCACCCTTTTGTTTTGGACTAGGGTTGTATTCGGAGCCGGATTGTCCCAAAAATTAGTTTCGGTTTTCCGGAAACTTTCCGTCGCACAGTACTTTCGTACTATGGACGCCAGGTCGGCGAAACGTGTAATTTCACAATGACTTACGGCGTTCAAGATTCCCTTGTCCATGCAATTATTTTAGAAAATTGAAATTGCGTTTTCCTCACGGCAGTCTTTTATCCTGTCCATAACCAGGAGGAATCCGGCCCAGTAATGATGTACTGTTTCAGCGGGCTCTTGCCGGATTCGAGATAGATCGCATATGTTTGGGTGGGTGGGTGGAATTGAGTCCGGAACCCTGCCCATCTTGAGGCTCAAAGGCCGAAAAGTTTCCGAATTTGGAAGCTTGGATTGCTGGACGTTGTCCAACGGGTCTGGTCCGCTGCCTGACTTTAGGTTCAGTACTTGATCGACGTCCGTTCCTCCGCGGGAATCCGGCATGGAGGGTTCGGGAGTCCGGACATAACTAGTTTTTAATACAGAAGAAGAACCGCCGCGTTGTTCTTCTACCACCGCAATGTGGTGGGTAACCTGGGGAGAGTTAATCTCTCCCAGATCGTTTTTAAGCCCAATCTAATTATGGTCTGTAGCGACTCCCAGGGCGGCGAAGCGATCCAAGAGCTCATTTACGGAGGAGAGCTCCATTGGATCCATCTGCTCGGCGAATTCCAAGTTGATGTGAAGATTGCTTTTAATGACCCAAGAGGTCATCGTCGAAGCGATGGCCTAACAGGCGGTCATGAGGAAACCACCTAGCCGGATAGTTTGGCCGGCGGCCAAAGCTCCTTTGGCAATGGTATCGTCTTTAAAGACAGGAAGAGGCATCCTTCCTGGTCGTGACGGCACAGAGGAACTCTCAATGAAAGCACCAATGTCGGTGTCAAAACCGGCGGATCTCGGGTAGGGGGTCCCGAACTGTGCGTCTAGGCGGATGGTAACAGGAGACAAGGGACACGAGTTTTTACCCAGGTTCGGGCACTCTCGATGGATGTAAAACCCTACTCCTGCTTGATTGATATTGATGATATGGGTAGTACAAGAGTGGATCTACCACGAGATCAAGGAGGCTAAACCCTAGAAGGTAGCCTATGGTATGAATGTTGTAATGGTTGTTCGTCCTACGGACCAAAACCCTCTGGTTTATATAGACATCGGAGCGGGCTAGGGTTACACAGAGTGGGTTACAATCGTAGGAGATCTACATATCCGTATTGCCAAGCTTGCCTTCCACGCCAAGGAAAGTCCCATCCGGACACGGGACGAAGTCTTCAATCTTGTATCCTCATAATCTTTGAGTCCGGCCGATGATGATAGTCCGGCTATCCGGACACTCCCTAGTCCAGGACTCCCTCAGAAGGAGTAGGGAGAGTAACATGGACACCGCGACGTCTGTCAAAGATTAGTCAATACTGGAGGAACTGTTCATTCCTCACAAGGAAATGGTGCCTGACCATAGCATCAAAATCTAAATAAGCGGCAGGCAATTCTATATCACCCTCACGTGGAGATATACCAAGATAATTAGCAATACGAGTCGCATAAATTCCTCCAAATAAATCTCCAGATATACCATTATTATGCAACCTACGTGCAAGTATTGCCCCCAAGTTATAATCTTTATTACCTAATACAGCACTCTTGAGGACACAAAGATCAGGGATACACATGTAACATGCTTCATATTTACCGTTAATGCATCTACCAATGAAGATAGCAAAATAATGTATAGCAGGAAAATGAATGCTCCCTATGGTAGCTTGTGCTATATCCCTAGATTCTCCCATAGTGATACTAGCGAGAAAGTCTTTATATTCACATTTGTGGGGTTCATTAACATTGCCTGACTGTGGGAGTTCGCAAGCACTTGTAAAATCTTCTAGGTCCATGCTATAAGATTGATCATAAATATCAAACAGGACATTCTGAGAATTACGTGAAGATGTGTATTTAAATCTTCTCATGAATGAATCAGTCAATTGGTAGTACCGAGGACACTTATCTTGTATGAAGTCCTCAAGATCGGCATTACGCACATATGCATCAAATTCATCCTTGATGCCTGCATCGACCATAAACTCTTCTGACGGCCACTCACAAGACCGCACCTCAGCTTCCCTTGGTGGTTCATCGTCTTGCTCACGCATAACACACCTAGGTCCTCTCTTTGTTGAGGAACCACCTTGGTACATTCTCCTGGACATATTTCTTTCTCTGAAAAAATTCTGAAATTTTTAGTAACTTCAAAATAAAAGTGAATCGGGCTAAACAAGATTGATAGCAACTACTCCCACAAGTTCCTAGAGCTTATATCATGCATCAGAATTACTTGGGACCTCATAAATTTGACATGCATGCTCAAGATCAGGGTCACCTAGGCAGCAAAAATTTGCAATAAATAAAGCACTAGAACAAAAACTAATTGGACCAATGGAGGAGTCACATACCAAGGAATAGTCTCCCAAACGGGTTTTGTGAATGGTGCTTTCAGCAAGGAGATCAAAAATCGCAGCAAAATGAGCTAGAACTCGTGCTTGAGCTGGATGGGGATTTTTTGGGGAGGAAGGTGGAGTGTGTGGGTGCAGGAATAAGTGGAGGGGGGCCACCGTGGGCCCACGAGACAGGGGGGCGCGCCCAGGGGAGTGGGCGCGCCCTCCACCCTCGTGGCCAGGTGCTTTCCCCCCAGCTATGTTCTCAGTGCCTAAAATGCTCAAATATTCCATAAAAATCATACTAAATTTGCAAGGCATTTGGAGAACTTTTATTTTCAGGATATTTTTTATTGCATGGATAATTCAGAAAACAGACAGATAATACTATTTTTGCTTTATTTACACTAAATAACAGAAAGTAAAAAGTGGGTATAGAAGGTTGTGCCTTCTAGTTTCATCCATATCATGATCATCAAAAGGAATCCACTAACAAGGTTGATCAAGTCTTGTTAACAAACTCATTACGAATAACATGGAACCGAAGAAATTTCAAATAACACTAGGTTACCTCAACGGGGATATGAACATCCCCAACAATAAGAATATCATACTTTTTCTTGACAGTAGGAAGAGGAAATTCAAAACCTCTAGTAATGATAGTTGGAACTTTTCCAATAGAATTGATGCTATGAAGAGGTTGTTTCCTCGGAAAGTGTACCGTATGCTCATTACCATTAACATGAAAAGTGGCATTGCCTTTGTTGCAATCAATAACAGCCCCTACAGTATTCAAAAATGGTCTACCAAGGATAATCTACATACTATCGTCCTCGGGAATATCAAGAATAACAAAGTCCGTTAAGATAGTGACATTTGCAACCACAACAGGCACATCCTCACAAATACCGACAGGTATAGCAGTTGATATATCGGCCATTTGCAAAGATATTTCAGTAGGTGTAAACTTATTCAATTCAAGTGTACGATATAAAGAGAGAGGCATAACACTGACACCAGCTCCTAGATCACATAAAGCAATTTTAACATAATTTCTTTTAATGGAGCATGGTATAGTTGGTACCCCTGGATCTGCAAGTTTATTAGGTATTACACCCTTAAAAGTATAATTAGCAAGCATGGTGGAAATTTTAGCTTCTGGTATCTTTCTTTTATTTGTAATGATATCCTTCATATATTTAGCATAAGGGTTTTCTTTAAGCATATCATTTAAGCGCATACGTAAGAAGATAGGTCTAATCATTTCAACAAAGCGCTCAAAATCCTCATCATCCTTTGTCTTGGATGGTTTAGAAGGAAAGGGCATGGGTTTCTGAACACATGGTTCTCTTTCTTTACCGTGCTTCCTAGCAACAAAATCTCTTTTATCACAATGTTGATTCTTTGATTGTGGGTTATCAAGATCAATAGCAGGTTCAATCTCTACACCATTATTATTGCTAGGTTGAGCATCAACATGAACATTATCATTAACATTATTACTAGGTTCATGTTCATCACCCGAATGTGTTTCAGCACCAGAAATAGAAATATCAATTCTCAGGTGTGTCTACAACAGGTTCACTAGAAGCATGCAAAGTCCTATCATTTTTCTTTTTCTTCCTTTTAGAAGGACTAGGTGCATCTAAATTAATTCTCTAAGAATCTTGCTCAATTCTCTTAGGGTGGCCTTCAGGATACAAAGATTCCCGAGTCATTCTACCAGTTCTAGTAGCCACTCTAATAGCAAAGTCATGTTTATTATTTCATCGAGAAAATCACTTTGAGCTTTAAGTACTTGTTCAGCTTGAGTGGTAACCATAGAAGCATATTTTCTAATGAGTTTAAGTTCACCTTTAACTCTAGCCATATAATCACTCAAGCGTCCTATCATGAAAGCATTACTCTTTAATTCTCTACCAACATAAGTATTAAAACTTTCTTGTCTAGCCATAAAGTCATCAAATTCATCTAAGCATTGGCTATGAAATTTAGTAGACGGGATTTCAACTTTATCATATCTATAGAGAGAATTTACCTTTACTACTTGTGTCGGGTCTTCAATAGGCGGTATATTAAGACCATGTATTTCTTCAATAGGAGGTAAATTCTTAACATCTTCAGCTTTAATACCTTTTTCTTTCATAGATATCTTTGCCTCTTGCATATCTTCAGGACTGAGAAATAGAACACCCCTCTTCTTCGGAGTTGGTTTAGGAATAGGCTCAGGAGCTGGCTCAATTGGCTCAAGAATTGGCTCAGGAATTGGCTCAGGAAGAGTCCAATTATTTTCATTAGTCAACATATTATTCAATAACAATTCAGCTTGGTCGACTGTTCTTTCCCTGAAAACACAACCAGCACAACTATCCAAATGGTCCTTGGAAGCATCGGTTAGTCAATTATAAAAGATATCAAGTATTTCATTTTTCTTAAGAGGATGATCAGGCAAAGCATTAAGTAATTGGAGAAGCCTCCCCAAGCTTGTGGGAGACTCTCTTCTTCGATTTGCACAAAATTATATATTTCCCGCAAGGCAGCTTGTTTCTTATGAGCAGGGAAATATTTAGCAGAGAAGTAATAAATCATATCCTGGGGACTACGCACACAACCAGAATCAAGAGAATTAAACCAAGTTTTAGCATCACCCTTTAATGAGAATGGAAATATCTTAAGGATATAATAATAGCGAGACTTATCATCATTAGTAAACAGGGTGGCTATATAGTTTAACTTGGTGAGATGTGCCACAATGGTTTCAGATTCATTGCCATAAAAAGGATCAGATTCAACCAAAGTAATTATCTCAGGATCAATAGAGAATTCATAATCCTTATCAGTAACAAAGATAGGTGAAGTAGCGAAAGCAGGGTCATATTTCATTCTAGCATTCAGAGTTTTCTGTTTAAGTTTAGCTAGTAACTTCTTAAGATCAAATCTATCATTGCAAGAAAAAAGATCTCTAGCAGTTTCTTCATCCATAACATAACCTCAGGAACAACAGGCAATTCATACTTAGGGGGAGAACCTTCATCATCACTATCATCAATAATTTCATCTTCAATAATTTTGTTCTCTCTAACCCTAGCAAGTTGTTCATCAAGAAATTCACCTAATGGCACAGTAGTATCAAGCACAGAAGTAGTTTCATCATAAGTATCATGCATAGCATAAGTGGCATCATCAATAACATGCGACATATCAGAATTCATAGCAGTAGCAGGTTTAGGTGTCGCAAGCTTACTCAAAACAGAAGGAGAATCTAGTGCAGAGCTAGATGGCAGTTCCCTACCTCCCCTCGTAGTTGAGGGAAAAATCATAGTTCTTTCATCTTTCAAGTTCCTCATAGTGATCAGCAGATATAAATCCCAAGTGACTCAAAGAATAGAGCTATGCTCCCCGGCAACAGCGCCAGAAAATAGTCTTGATAACCCACAAGTATAGGCGATCGCAACAGTTTTCGAGGGTAGAGTATTCAAACCAAATTTATTGATTTGACACAAGGGGAGCCAAAGAATATTCTCAAGTATTAGCAGTTGAGTTGTCAATTCAACCACACCTGGATAACTCAGTATCTGCAGCAAACTATTTAGTAGCAAAGTAGTATGATAGTAATGGTAACAGTGAAAAAAGTAACAGTAGCAGTTTTGTAGTAATTGTAACAATAGCAACGGAAAAGTAAATAAGCAAAGAACAATATTTGAAAAGCTCGTAGGCATTGGATCAGTGATGGATAATTATGTTGGATGCGATTCCTCATGTAATAGTTATAACATAGGGTGACACAGAACTAGCTCCAGTTCATCAATGTAATGTAGGCATGTATTCCAAATATAGTCATACGTGCTTATGGAAAAGAACTTGCATGACGTCTTTTGTCCTACCCTCCCGTGGCAGCGGGGTCCTAGTGGAAAATAAGGGATATTAAGGCCTCCTTTTAATAGAGTACCGGACCAAAGCATTAAAACATAGTGAATACATGAACTCCTCAAACTACGGTCATCACCGAGAAGTATCCCGATTATTGTCACTTCGGGGTTGTCGGATCATAACACATAATAGGTGACTATAGACTTGCAAGATAGGATCAAGAACTCACATATATTCATGAAAACATAATAGGTTCAGATCTGAAATTATGGCACTCGGGCCCTAGTGACAAGCATTAAGTATAGCAAAGTCATAGCAACATCAATCTCAGAACATAGATGATACTAGGGATCAAACCCTAACAAAACTAACTTGATTACATGCTAAATCTCATCCAACCCATCACCATCCAGCAAGCCTACAATGGAATTACTCACGCCCAGCGGTGAGCATCATGAAATTGGTGATGGAGGATGGTTGATGATGACGACGGCGACGAATCCCCTCTCCGGAGCCCCGAATAGACTCCAGATCAGCCCTCTCGAGAGAGATTAGGGCTTGGCGGCGGCTCCATATCGTAAAACGCGATGAAACTTTCACTGATTTTTTTCTCCGTGAAACGAAATATATAGAGTTGGAGTTGAGGTCGGTGGAGCATCAGGGGGCCCACGAGACAAGGGGCGCCCAGGGGAGGGGGTGCGCCCCCCACCCTCGTGGACAGGGTGTGAGCCCCCCGGCCTTGATTCGTTTGCCAGTATTTTTTATATTTTCCAAAAGCTATCTCCGTGGATTTTCAGGTCATTCCGAGAACTTTTGTTTTCTGCACAATAAACAACACCATGGCAGTTCTGCTGAAAATAGCGTCAGTCCGGGTTAGTTTCATTCAAATCATGCAAGTTAGAGTCCAAAACAAGGGCCAAAGTGTCTGGAAAAGTAGATACGTTGGAGACGTATGACGAGGCAATGGGTTCCATGGTGTTGGTACAGTGCGCTACCTCTGCAGAGTGTATTCGATCTATCGATAGCCAGGTCCTCGGCCATGGGTGTCGGTGTCAAAACCGGTGGATCTCGGGTAGGGGGTCCCAAATTTTGCGTCTAAGGCTAATGGTAACAGGAGGCAGGGGACATGATGTTTTACCCAGGTTCGGGCCCTCTCGATGGAGATAATACCCTACTTCCTGCTTGATTGATCTTGATGATATGAGTATTACAAGAGTTGATCTACCACGAGATCGTAGAGGCTAAACCCTAGAAGCTAGCCTATGATTATGATTGTTCTTGTCCTACAGACTAACCCTCCGATTTATATAGACACCAGAGGGGGCTAGGGTTACACAGAGTCGGTTACAGAGAAGGAAATCTATATATCTGAATTGCCAAGCTTGCCTTCCACGCAAAGGAGAGTCCCATCCGAACACGGGACGAAGTCTTCAATCTTGTATCTTCATAGTCCAACAGTCCGGCCAAAGTATATAGTCCGGTTGTCCGAGGACCCCTTAATCCAGGACTCCCTCAGTAGCCCCTGAACCAGGCTTCAATGACGATGAGTCCGGCGCACAGATTGTCTTCGGCATTGCAAGGCGGGTTCCTTTTCCGAATACTCCGTGGAATATTTAGAACACAAGGATCATGTCCGGCTCTGCAAAACAAATTCCACATACCACCATAGAGAGCACAATATTCCACAAATCTAATCTGCTGACAGCTTTTTATAGCATGACGCCACGGTCTAGTCATTATTCGAACCGTTTTTCATAACCAGCTACTGCATGTAATGCGAGGTGGTTTCCTTGACATGTCTTGTCGAAGCAGAGATCGTGTCCCCTTATCACGGGATTCTCATCAATACGGGTATGGGTAACCCAACCGTGCCATCAACCGTGGCGCTTGGGAAATAAGCGATTTTAATGGGCAAGTGGGGAGGCGCACAGTTTCTACCGCCTTTATAAAGAGATAGGGATCCTCCTCTTTCACCCACGCCTTCTTCCTTCTTTGCTCATCCATTCTCGCACGCTCGAGCTCCAGCACCCCAGTTCTCACCTTCTCCATATAGCCAAACATGTCTGGAGCGGGAGGCAAGTGGATGGCCTCCTCCGTCAAGGAGGAGGACATTACGAAGCTTCGGGCGGCCGGATACTTGGCCGCAGACATCGCGCACCGGCTCCCGGATGCAGGACAGATCATTCCGACTCCGGGACCCCATGACAGGGTTGTGTTCCTCGCCCACTTCGTCCGCGGACTGGGATTCCCCCTCCACCCATTTGTCCGCGGGCTCATGTTCTATTACAGGCTGGATTTTCATGATCTGGCCCCCAACTTCATCCTCAATATCTCGGTGTTTATCGTCGTGTGCGAGGCTTTCCTCCGCATCAGGCCCCATTTCGGCCTGTGGTTGAAGATCTTCAATGTGAAGCCAAAGATTGTGGTCGGTCAGCAGGCGGAGTGCGGAGGCGCCATGGTGGGCAAGTGATGGAAATATGCCCTAGAGGCAATAATAAAGTTATTATTTATTTCCACATATCATGATAAATGTTTATTATTCATGCTAGAATTGTATTATCCGGAAACATTATACATGTGTGAATACATAGACAAAACTATAGTCACTAGTATGCCTCTACTTGACTAGCTCATTAATCAAAGATGGTTATGTTTCCTGACCATAGACATGCGTTGTCATTTGATTAGTGGGATCACATCATTAGGAGAATGATGTGATTGACATGACCCATTCTGTTAGCCTAGCACTTGATCGTTTAGTATACTGCTATTGCTTTCTTCATGACTTATACAAAGTTCCTGCAACTATGAGATTGTGCAACTCCCGTTTACCAGAAGAACACTTTGTGTGCTACCAAACGTCACGACGTAACTGGGTGATTATAAAGGTGCTCTACAGGTGTTTCCGAAGGTACATGTTGGGTTGGCATAATTCGAGATTAGGATTTGTCACTCCGATTGTCGGAGAGGTATCTCTGGGCCCTCTCGGTAATACTCATCACCTAAGCCTTGCAAGCATGTAACTAATGAGTTAGTTATGAGATGACGTATAACGGAACGAGTAAAGAGACTTGCCGATAACGAGATTGAACTAGGTATTGGATACCGACGATCAAATCTCGGGCAAGTAACATACCGATGACAAAGGGAACAAAGTATGTTGTTATGCGGTTTGACCGATAAAGATCTTCGTAGAATATGTAGGAACCAATATGGGCATCCAGGTCCCGCTATTGGTTATTGACCGAGAATGGTTTTAGGTCATGTCTACATAGTTCTCGAACCCGTAGGGTCCGCACGCTTAATGTTTCGATGATAGTTTTATTATGAGTTTATAAGTTTTGATGTACCGAATTGCTTTCTTCATGACTTATACAAAGTTCCTGCAACTATGAGATTGTGCAACTCCCGTTTACCAGAAGAACACTTTGTGTGCTACCAAACGTCACAACGTAACTGGGTGATTATAAAGGTGCTCTACTAGTGTTTCCGAAGGTACATGTTGGGTTGGCATAATTCGAGATTAGGATTTGTCACTCCGATTGTCGGAGAGGTATCTCTGGGCCCTCTCAGTAATACTCATCACCTAAGCCTTGCAAGCATGTAAATAATGAGTTAGTTATGAGATCACGTATTACGGAACGAGTAAAGAGACTTGCTGGTAACGAGATTGAACTAGGTATTGGATACCGACGATCAAATCTCGGGCAAGTAACATACCGATGACAAAGGGAACAAAGTATGTTGTTATGCGGTTTGACCGATAAAGATCTTCATAGAATATGTAGGAACCAATATGGGCATCCAGGTCCCGCTATTGGTTATTGACCAAGAATGGTTTTAGGTCATGTCTACATAGTTCTCGAACCCGTAGGGTCCGCACGCTTAACGTTTCGATGACAGCTTTATTATGAGTTTATAAGTTTTGATGTACCGAAGTTTGTTCGGAGTCTCGGATATGATCACGGACATGACGAGGAGTCTCGGAATGGTTGAGACATAAAGATTGATATATTGGAAGCCTATATTTGGACATCAGAATGGTTCCGGGTGAAAACGGCATTTTACCGGAGTACCGGGAGGTTACCGGAACCCCCCGGGAGGTTAATGGGCCTACATGGGCAAAGAGGGGGAAGAGGAAGGAGCAAGGAGGGGGCTGCGCGCCCCTCCCCCTACTAGTCCGAATAGGACAAGGGAAGGGGGGCGGCGCCCCCCTTTCCTTCTCCTCCTCCCCTCTTTCCTCCTTCTCTCATACTCCAACATGGAAAAGGGGAGTCCTACTCCCGGTGGGAGTAGGACTCCCCCCTTGGCGCGACCCCTAGGCCGGCGGCCTCCTCCCCCCTGGCTCCTTTATATACGGGGGCGGGGGGCACCCCATAGACATACAAGTTGATCTACGGATCGTTCCTTAGCCGTGTGCAGTGCCCCCTTCCACCATTGTCGGTGTCAAAACCGGCGGATCTCGGGTAGGGGGTCCCGAACTGTGCGTCTAGGAGGATGGTAACAGGAGACAAGGGACACAATGTTTTTACCCAGGTTCGGGCCCTCTCGATGGAGGTAAAACCCTACGTCCTGCTTGATTAATATTGATGATGTGGGTAGTACAAGAGTAGATCTACCATGAGATCGAGGAGGCTAAACCCTAGAAGCTAGCCTATGGTATGATTGTTGTAATGTATGTTCGTCCTACGGACTAAAGCCCTCCGGTTTATATAGACACCGGAGAGTCTAGGGTTACACAGAGTCGGTTACAATGGTAGGAGATCCACATATCCGTATCGCCAAGCTTGCCTTCCACGCCAAGGAAAGTACCTTCCGGACACGAGCCGGAGTCTTCAATCTTCTATCTTCGTAGTCTTGGAGTCCGGCCGATAATGATAGTCCGGTTGTCCGGACACCACCTAGTCCAGGACTCCCTCAACCATATTCCACCTCGGTCATATCGTCGCGAAGCTTAGGCGAAGCCCTGCGCCGGTAGAACATCAAGATTGTCACCACGCCGTCGTGCTGACGGAACTCTCCTTCGATACTCGGCTGGATCGGAGTTCGAGGGACGTCATCGAGCTGAACGTGTGCTGAACTCGGAGGCTCCGTACGTTCGGTGCTTGGATCGGTTGGATCGTGAAGACGTACGACTACATCAACCGCGTTGTCATAACGCTTCCGCTTACGGTCTACGAGGGTACGTGGACATACACTCTCCCCTCTCGTTGTTATGCCATCACCATGATCTTGCGTGTGCATAGGAAATTTTTTGAAATTACTACGTTCCCCAACAGCAAGATGCCCAGCGTCACCTGGCTCGAAGGCTCCTTCGTGGAGACCGTGAAGGGGTGGCAATCGGGGTGGTTGTACATCACCGAGCCGCGCGTTGCCAATCGGGTGGCGGCCCCCGAATTCCGATCCTGCATCCCCAAGCGGCTCACCTCCTAGAAGAAGAAGGGCCTAGCCTGGGGTGCATCCGCGGAGCTGACCAGACTCCAGAACTGCGTCAAAAATATGATAACCAAGAAGATCAAGATTGTCAACATGGTCCAGGTCATGCTATTTCGCCGGATTCTCCCGTGTCAAAGACGGGCATTCAACCTGTGGGAGTTCGACGCGGCCCAACACCAGACACTTCAAGAGCTCTTTGACACGATGCACAAAGACGTCTGGAAGGTGTTGTTCAAGGCCAGCGAAGTTCCGCCTCCCACCACCGAGAACCGCGGACTCAGCGCCAAGCACCACGCCAACTCGGTAAGCACTCTACATCAAGATGTGCCTTTCCTCAGTATATTCGTGGGAGGAACTTAAGCCACTGTACTGATTTAACAGGATTATGTGGCAACGGTGGAGCGGATCGACTGTCCGCCTCCGTTGCCTGAAGATCCAACAACCGCTCTCCTGACGGAGATGCTGATTCCGGCACCCTATGAGGTGCCAGAGAATAAGGCCAAGAAGAAGGCCACGGGGACCAGGAAAAGTCTCTGGCACCAAGGTGGTGTCGGACTCAAAGTTCGAAGACACCGAGGCACACTCCTCCAACGACAATGAGGAGGAGGAAGAAGAAAACCCTCTCCCCAAACCGAGGGGGGAAGAAACGGAAGGCCACCCCTTCCGGGGAGGCCGAAGGGTCCAAGAAGGGAAGGACCCTCCCTCCGGACCACTCCACAACCGCCGCCTACAGCGAGGAGGAGTGGCTACCCAGGGCCAAGCCCCTGGCGAAGTCGTAAATATTCAGATGACATACTACTTCTTGCATGTTTTAGCTTTATGGCTTCTTATTATGGCAAGATATGTTTGTGCAGTCCGTCCAAAGCCCACGTCGACTTATCCTCCTCGGATGGGTCCTTGAGCTCGTCGGAGATGAACAGCTATTCGCTCCCGACGGCTTGCAGTCCCCTGCTCGCGGATGACACCGAGGTGTTATCTCAGAGGATACCAGGCTAGGAGGAGGTAGTCCTGGAGACTCCTCAAGGCGAGACCCCCGACGCCGGGCTCATGGGGGGGAAGATCCCCATGGATTCGGATGAGGGGGGCCGCAGCATGCTTGGGCCTCAACCGGATACTGCGCCGGAACCTCCAGTGGTTCTGGATTCAGGCAGGCAGCTCCCCGCCAAGGGGGGCGAGCCACCAGTGCCCATGACCTCTGTCCATCCAGAGGCATCGGATAACTTGGGGGAAGCGCTTCAGAGCGCTTCCCTTGATGAAGGACACCGTACTCTTATGGGTACGGTGATTGCGAAGGTTCAGTCCGCCAAAATTGGATTGACTGAAGCCTGCGCCAGCCTCCTGACAGGCTTTGAGGTAAGTAATTTAAACTATGAGAAACTAACACAGGATAGACAGTAGCCCCTGATGCTCTGTTTGGTGTTCGGGAAGAAAAACCGAACATAGGATCAAATATTATTCCTAGAAGTCTAATCAAATTATGTCTATGTGAATAAGCAGGCATCGCTACTAGCCACCGCCGCTGCCACTGCAGAGGTCTCCGGACTGAGGAAGAACCTGGGGCGTTCCGAAGAAGAGCTCGGCCTCGTGAAGAGGCAGCTCGAGGAGAACAAAGGTAAGTAATACCCCGTCTAAATGTTATATAAAGGAAAAAATCCTTGATGCTAATAGAAGCACGATGAATTTTACTAGGGGCCACGATCGAAGTGGCGGCCCTTAAGAAGGCGCTGTCCGAGGCCGAAAACAATGCGGCCAAGGAGGGCACCGAGCGCGAAAAACAAGAGGCGCAAGTTGATGAGGTCCAGCAAGAGCTTCAGGACTTCGTCAAAAAATTCGAGTCCTTGGAGCGTGACTCCAAGACGCAAGAGTCGGAGCTTGCGAAGGCCCGTCAGAGCCACTAGACACCAAGGCCGAAGCCCAGAAGGTCCTCCAGGAAATTGAGGCGGCCAAGAACATAGCTGCGGGTAAGGATTTCATTATGCAAAGCAAGCATGTGAAGGAAACTTTCCTTTTACTTACCCGAGTTCAGAGCTCTCCAGGAGCATTCGCAGATCTACCGCGCAGCATCTCTGATGCCATAGAGTTCTACCGGGCTGAGGAGGGGAGCTCGACGGATAAGTTGTTTTGGTCCCAGGATATTGGGGCCGAGCATCCAATGCCCTTGAGCGACCAGCTGAAGCAACTGGTCAAACTGCACAAAGCGGCCGAACTGGCTATGAAGGACTTAATAGTCCGGCTGTGGCCTGGCGAGCCTCTACCCAGCAGCTACTTCGGCCTTGTCAAGTGGATGGTGAATGCCTGTCTGCGGCTTGAAGTCGTTAAGCGGTCAGTCTGCATAGAGGGTGCACGCAGGGCCTTGGCCCATGCGAAGGTGCACTCCGGGAAGATGGATGCCGAGAAGCTAGTGATAGAGGGGCCACCAAAGGGCAAGGAGCATCGCCACCCCGAATTGATTATGAAAATGTCATCAAGGGTGCCCGCCTTTAGCGGATGAGTGTACTAAGGATGTAATGTTCGAATGAATGTACTCATGTCATCCTGTAATATGAAAACCAGTCCATGTGAGCTATATGGTGCTTGTTAGTTTAAAATATTACCTTTTGTGCGCCCGTTTATAAAATCTTGAGAGTTGGCCAGTCGTTGGCTTCTGCCCCCATGCAACTAGTACTGGGGTGTTCGGGATAAGTATAAACACTCTTTATCCAAATTTTTGGTCTTTTTAAGGAGGTGTTTAACGCCGCGAATGAGGCAATCGGACTATACGGCTTTATCGCTCTCACTTAGCCATAGAAGTCTACAATTTTAAATTTTGGCGAAGCCCCTAGTATCCGGAAAGCCAGACTCGGGGCGCTATATATGCCTAAATCGGATGAGGCCAATTCCTCGCCTGAAGCAGAAAAAATCTTTAGGGATTTGAGACCTCTCGAATAGCGACCAGCTCTCGCCTTATCATGACAGTTAGTTTTCGGCTTTCTCTACTGAGGTGCTCGTCCGGAAGAACCGGGACACATTCGCAGTATTTCTCCCTGCGCTACCTTAGCCGATATAGCGGAACGTAAGGTACCAAAACATAGGAGCCGGGAAAACCCAACTATTGACCCAAGACATGATTCGGAGTTGATGCATATAGTGCTATAAGTTTTGGGTGTCGCACTGTCGAAAGTGTTTGAACTTGTCTTGCCAGGCTATGGGGTACTAAAGCCCCTGGCAAACTGGTTGTGCCAAAATGCACGGGTATAATAAATAAGCAGTAAAGGAAAGGGGTAAATAAACGTAATAGCAAGCTGAGGTTGTATACTATTTTCCCTTGTTATTCAAATGATACGTCAAAGCGTACATATACAAGTGGTGCAATAAGCAGAATAGGACTATTTGACACATCCTGACCAGGAGCGGGCGATATGCGGGTATGTGAAATAGGTATAACAATCGTTATCAGAGACAACCTGAGGATTCCCTTGTACGCCAAAGCTTCTTGTCCTCCTGGTGTGTCCATCCCGCTATGTGTCCGATAGCTGGTCTTTCAGAAGAGCGTCCTGAAGATGGGGACCTAAAAGAAAAAAGGGGTGCAAAGATGCGTGTGTCCCGGGGTGGTCGAACCGCATTGTGGACCGTGTGATGGCCGTGACTCCTCCTTTTCCTAGGGTATTTTAAGTGCGTAGTTGTGTACGCGTGGCACAAATTTTGCCGCTTGACTGGGACTAGGGCGGAGCCCGGATTGCTAGTCGAGCTTTGGACGTGCCGGATGATCCTGTTACGGAGTACTCCGGCCATGCTTGACGGTATCCAGGTTCTTTGTCGCCGAATTGGTTGTTTGCCTAAGAAGGTTGTTTTGTACTTCCATCGCGAGGGCCGCAGTATGCTCCTCCGTGCAGAGCGAGCGCTCTGTGTTTCCATTAACTTTAATAACCCCGTGAGGTCCTGGCATTTTGAGCTTTAGGTATGTATAATGCGGTACTGCATTGAATTTGGCGAATGCGGTTCGTCCGAGCAATGCATGATAGCCGCTGCGGAAGGGGACGATGTCGAAGAATAACTCCTCGATTCGGAAATTGTCCGGGGATCCGAAGACCACTTCAAGTGTGATTGAGACCGTACAACAGGCCTCCACACCGGGTATGACACCCTTGAAGGTGGTTTTTGTGGGCTTGATCCTTGAGGGGTCGATGCCCATTTTGCGCACTATATCCTGATAGAGCAGGTTCAGGCTGCTGCCACCGTTCATGAGGACTCGTGTGAGATGGAATCCGTCGATGATGGGGTCATGGACCAATTTGGCCGAGCCGCCATGATGGATACTAGTAGGATGGTCCCTGCGATCGAAGGTGATCGAACAAGAGGGCCATGGGTTGAACTTTGGGGCGACTGGCTCCATCGCATAGACGTCCCTTAGTGCACGCTTCCATTCCCGCTTGGGAATATGGGTTGCGTATATCATATTTACTGTTTTCACCTGGGGAGGGAATTTCTTCTGTCCTCCTGTGTTCAGCGGTCAGGGATCCTCGTCGTCGTCGCTATGCAGCCCCTTTTCCTTGTTTTCGGCATTCAACTTGCCGGCCTGTTTAAACACCCTGCATTCCCTGTTGGTGTGGCTGGCTGGTTTATCGGGTGTGCCGTGAATTTGACATGAGCGATCGAGTATGCGGTCCAAACTGGACGAGCCCGGACTATTTATTTTGAATGGCTTTTTCCGCTGTCCGGATTTAAAGCCTCTGAATCTGGCGTTGACTGTCGTGTCTTCGGCATTGTCGCCATTGTTGCGACGCTTGTGTCTATTTCGTCGTAGCTTGCTGTTGCTGTCCCTGGCGTCTGAATCGCCTGAGTTTTTGGGTGTGATGTTGCTACGAGCCAGCCAGCTGTCCTCGCCCGCGCAAAAGCGGGTCATGAGTGTCGTGAGGGCTGCCATGGACTTTGGCTTCTCTTGGCCGAGTTGTCGGGCGAGCCATTCGTCATGGATGTTATGGTTGGCCGAGGTAATCAATCCGGACAGTCAACAATTTGGTTCTTTTTAGTTAGGAACCGAGTCCAAAATTTCCTGGCTGACTCTCCGGGCTGTTGGGTTATGTGACTTAAGTCATCAGCATCCGGTGGTCGCACATAACTGCCCTGGAAGTTATCAAGGAACGCGTCTTCCAGATCCTCCCAACTGCCAATGGAGCTTGCTGGCAGGCTATTCAGCCAATGTCGAGCCGGTCCTTTGAGCTTAAGTGGTAGGTACATTATGGCACGTAAGTCATTGCCGCGGGCCATGTGAATGTGGAGAAGAAAATCTTCGATCCATACCGTGGGGTCTGTTGTGCCATCATATGATTCAATGTTTACGGGTTTAAACCCTTATGGGAATTCATGATCCATAACTTCATCGATGAAGCATAGGGGGTGTGCGACGCCTCTATGCTGGGCTACATCCCGACGTAGTTCAAATGAATCCGGTGTATTGTATTCGGCCCGGCCAGACTTTGGTTTATTGTATCCGGTGTGACGGTCGTCGTCACGTCTTGTGGCGCGCCCCCGTGATCCATAGATCGATCTTGACTGTCCTGCTTTGTTTTCCAATATATCTCGCAGGTCCTTCGTGTAGCCCCAGGCCTTAGTATTATCGTTTGATGGGCGACGGCGTGCGGTCTGGACTTTGGGCTGGTACGCCACTTTATCGCGGCCACAGTGTGTCCGGTCAGCTGCATCATGCGCTGGTAGCGTGGGCTTTAAAGCCTCCTCCTCGAGTTGAGGTAGCAGCCTGCGCTTTGTGTAGCTTTTGCTAGGGCGCTCGAGTCTATATTCCTCGACAGCCAGGACCTCAATCCATCTGTCACTTAGCATATCTTGATCAGCTTGAAGCTGTTGCTGCTTTTTCTTCAGGCTTTTTGCAGTGGCTATAAGCCGGCGTTGAAGCGCTCTTGCTCGACGGGATCCTCAGGCACGATGAATTCTTCGTCGCCAAGGCTCACTTCGTCTTTGGAGAGAGGCATGTAATTATCATCCTCTGATTCTCCATCTGTTGCATGTTCTTTAGGGCTAGCTTACCCATCCTCTTGCTCGGCCTGCTCGAAGCCTAGCTGGGCAGGATTGTTTTCGTCTTCGGCACCATCCGGATTGTTATCTCTTGTGCCGGTATCGCTATTTCTACTATGGCGGGGCTTGGAGTGGCGCATGTGACGCTGGTGCTTAGATTGCTTCTCCAAGGGGTTATCGTCTGTTGCCTCATTGCCATTGCTTTCTTTGGGGGTGTCCACCATATATATGTCGTATGATGAGGTAGATGTCCGGCGCCCTATAGGCGGTGGTTCCTGTTCTTCTCCTGCATCGTCGTCCATACTATCGATGTCTTCGGAGTTGAAGTCAAGCACATCGGTTAAGTCATCGACAGTGGCTATTAAGTGGGTGGTGGGTGGGGATCGAATTTCTTCATCGTCCGCTTCCCACTCGAGACGGACATAGTTCGGCCAAGAATCTCTCGTCAAGGAAAGAGACCTTAATGAGTTCAGCATGTCACCTAAGGGCGAGTGCTGAAAAATATCTGTGGCGGTGAACTCCATGCCCTGTGCCCAATCAGATTCGATAGGCACGGACGCATGCGGTCGGATCCTATAGCCGGAGACGAGTCCGAGGGTCCGAGGATACCATCCTCACCAGAGGTGGCTTCAGTGTTCGGCTGCAACGCCGATGAGTGTTCGGCCTCTGTGGCGGGGTCTACCCACCCGTCCTCGGAGGATGCGATCTGCTCCGGTTTGATTCCCGGGGCCGCCGTAGGTACGATCTCCCGAACACTGTCTGATGGCAGATCTAGGTCATGCTCGTCGTGACTGTTCGGCGTACCTGACATGGGTTCGAATCCGTCGAAGATCAAGTCTCCGTGAATATCGGCGGTATATTTCAAGCTTCCAAACCTGACCTGGTGGCTAGGGGCATAGCTATCGATCTGCTCCAAGCGGCCACGCGAGTTGGCCCGTAGCACAAAGCCGCCGAATACGAAGATCTGTCTGGGAAGGAAAACCTCCCCCTGGACTGCATTGTTGAATATGATTGAAGGATCCATCAAGCCTTACCGCGATGACATAGTGGAACTCTCAATGAAAGCACCAATGTCGTTGTCAAAACCGGCGGATCTCGGGTAGGGGGTCCCGAACTGTGCATCTAAGGCTAATGGTAATAGGAGGCAGGGGACACGATGTTTTACCCAGGTTCGGGCCCTCTCGATGGAGGTAATACCCTACTTCCTGCTTCATTGATCTTGATGATATGAGTATCAAAAAGAGTTGGTCTACCACGAGATCATAGAGGCTAAACCCTAGAAGCTAGCCTGTGATTATGATTGTTCTTGTCCTGCAGACTAAACCCTCCAGTTTGTATAGACACCGACGGGGGCTAGGGTTACATAGAGTCGGTTACAGAGAAGGAAATCTACATATCCGAGTGGCCAAGCTTGCCTTCCACGCAAAGGAGAGTCCCATCCGGACACGGGAAGAAGTCTTCAATCTTGTATTTTCATAGTCCGATAGTCCGGCCAAAGTATATAGTTCGGCTGTCCGAGAACCACTTAATCTAGGACTCCCTCAATGGGCACAAGTTCGTAGTAGGTCACACTATCGGGTCTCGGTCGAAATGGAGGATAAATCTGCTAATAACTTGTGTGATAACTAAGATGTGATAAATCTTGTGATGACTTGGACCATGAGATAATCGTGAGAAGTCACGATGATGTGTTGATATGACCCCGAGAAGAGGTCTCGGTCAGTCATGCTTGTGCTCCGAGGAGTCGTGGCAGAGTAAGTGCTTGTTGCATAAGGTTGATACAACATGTATTCACGGGAGGTAATGGTACGTCTCCAATGTATCTATAATTTTTGATTGCTCCATGCTACTTTATCTACTGTTTTGGACTATATTGGGCTTTATTTTCCACTTTTATATTACTTTTGGGACTAACCTATTAACCGGAGGCCCAGCCCAAAATCGTTTTTTTTTGCCTTTTTCAGTATTTCGAAGAAACAGAATATCAAACGGAGTCCAAACGGAATGAAACCTTTGGGGTCGTGATTTTCCAACTGAACGTGATCCAGGAGACTTGGACCCTACTCCAAGTAGTGCCCGAGGAGGTCACGAGGGTGGAGGGGCCCCCCCCTGGGCGTGCCCCCTACCTCGTGGGCCCCTTGGAGCTCCACCGACGTACTCCTTCCTCATATATATACCTATGTATCCCCGAATGATTAGAACAGGAGCCAAAAACCTAATTCCACTGCCGCAACCTTCTGTATCCATGAGATCCCATCTTGGGGCCTGTTCTGGAGCTCCGCCGGAGGGGGCATCCACCACGGAGGGCTTCTACATCATCACCATAGCCCCTCCGATGAAGTGTGAGTAGTTTACTTCAGACCTTCGGGTCCATAGCTAGTAGCTAGATGGCTTCTTCTCTCTTTTTGGATCTCAATACAATGTTCTCCCCCTCTCTCGTGGAGATCTATTCGATGTAATCTTGTTTTTGCGGTGTTTTTGTTGAGACCGATGAATTCTGGGTTTATGATCCAGTATTATCTATGGAAAATATTTGATTCTTCTCTGAATTCTTTTATGTATGATTGAGTTATCTTTGCAAGTCTCTTCGAATTATCCTTTTTAGTTTGGCCAACTAGATTGGTAGTTCTTGCAATGGGAGAAGTGCTTAGCTTTGGGTTCAATCTTGCGGTGTCCTTACCCAGTGACAGAAGGGGCAGCAAGGCACGTATTGTATTGTTGCCATCGAGGATAACAAGATGGGGCTTTTATCATATTGCATGAATTTATCCCTCTACATCATGTCATCTTGCTTACGGCATTACTCTATTTTTAACTTAATACTCTAGATGCATGTTGGATAGCGGTCGATGAGTGGAGTAATAGTAGTAGATGCAGAATTGTTTCGATCTACTTGTTTTGTACGTGATGCCTATATACATGATCATTGCCTAGATATACTCATAACTATTCTCAATTCTGTCAATTGCTCAACAGTAATTTGTTCACCCACCGTAGAATACTTATGCTCTTGAGAGAAGCCTCTAGTGAAACCTATGGCCCCCGGGTCTATTCTCAGCATATCAATCTCTATCATTTTATTTACTTGCTTTGTTTTTACTTTGCCTTTACTTTTTACTTTGCATCTATCTATCAAAAATACCAAAAATATTATCTCTATCAGATCTCACTCTCGTAAGTGATCGTGAAGGGATTGACAACCCCTAAGCGTTGGTTGCGAGTTGCTATCATTTGTGTAGGTACGAGGGACTTGTGCGTGGTCTCCTACTGGATTGATACCTTGGTTCTCAAAAACTGAGGGAAATACTTACGCTACTTTGCTGCATCATCCTCTCCTCTTTGGGGAAATCCAACGCAGTGCTCAAGAGGTAGCAAGAAGAATTTCTGGCGCTGTTGCCGGGGAGGCTCACGCAAGCAAATCAACCATACCAAGTACCCATCGCAATCCCTATCTCTCGCATTACATTATTTTCCATTTTCCTCTCGTTTTCCTCTCCCCCACTTCACCCTTGCCTTTTTATTCGCCCTCTCTTTCCCAATCTCCTCCTCTCTTTCCCGTTTGCCTTTTCCCCATTGCCTTTCTGTTTGCTTGTGTGTTGGATTACTTGTTGCCATGGCGCAAGATAATACCAAATTGTGTGATTTCTCGAATACCAATAATAATGATTTCCTTAGTACTCTGATTGCTCCTCTTAATAATGATGAGTCTTGTGAAATCAACACCGCTTTGCTGAATCTTGTTATGAAAGATCAATTCACCGGCCTTCCTAGTGAAGATGCCGCTACTCATTTAAACAATTTTGTTGATTTGTGTGATATGCAAAAGAAAAAGATACGGATAACAATATTGTCAAATTGAAGTTATTTCCGTTTTCACTTAGAGATCGTGCTAAAGTTTGGTTTTCATCTTTGCCTAAAAATAGTATTGATTCTTGGAACAAGTGCAAAGATGCTTTTATCTCTAAGTATTTTCCTCCCGCTAAGATTATCACTCTTAGGAACGATATCATGAATTTTAAACAACTTGATCATGAGCATGTTGCCCAATCTTGGGAAAGAATGAAATTAATGCTTCGCAATTGCCCTACTCATGGTTTGAATTAATGCATGATCATACAATTTTTTTATGCTGGATTGAATTTTGCTTCTAGAAATCTTTTAGATTCGGCCACGGGAGGCACTTTTATGGAAATTACATTAGGGGATGCTACCAAATTGCTTGATAATATTATGGCTAATTATTCTCAATGGCACACCGAAAGATCTTCTAGTAAAAAAGTGCATGCTATAGAAGAAATTAATGTTTTGAGTGAAAAGAATGATGAACTTATGAAGATGTTTGCTCCTAAAAATACTCCTCTTGATCCCAATGATATGCCTTTATCTACTTTGCTTGAGAATAATAATGAATCTATGGATGTGCATTTTGTTGGTAGGAATAGTTTTGGAAACAACGCTTATAGAGGGAATTTTAATCCTAGGCCTTATCCTAGTAATCCTTCTAATAATTATGGAAATTCCTACAACAACTCTTATGGAAATTTTAATAAGATGCCCTCTGAAGTTGAAAGTAGTGTTAAAGAGTTTATGAATTCACAAAAGAATTTTAATGCTTTGCTTGAAGAGAAATTGCTTAAAGTTGATGATTTGGATAGGAACATTGATAGAATTTCTCTTGAAATTGATTCTTTAAAGCTCAGATCTATTCCTCCTAAGCATGATATCAATTAGTCTCTCAAAGCCATGAGAACTTCCAGTAATGAGTGCAAGGAAAGAACCGCTAGGATGCGTGCTTCCAAAGATGCCTTTATTAAAGCGTGTTCTTCCAATCCCTATGAAAATCAAGATAAAGATCTAAAAGTTATTGATGTGTCCCCAAACTCTAAAACTTCCAAATATGAATCTTGATGAATCTGAATATGATCTTCCTTTACCTAGAAGGCGTTCTAAGAATTCGGAGTTTCTAGATCTTGATGATGAAATTGATGAAAGTGGGATTGAAATAACTAAAAACCGTGATGTTGCTAAACCTACTATTTTGGATCTCAAGGAATTTAATTATGAAAATTGCTCTTTGATTGGTTGTATTTCCTTGTTGCAATCCTTGCTAGATTCTCCTCATGCTTATAGTCAAAATAAAGCCTTTACCGAACACATTGTTGATGCTTTGATGCAATCTTATGAAGAAAAACTTGAGTCGAAAGTTTCTATCCCTAGAAAACTCTATGATGAGTGGGAACCTACTATTAAAATTAAGATTAAAGATTTTGAGTTTCATGCTTTGTGTGATTTTGGTGCTAGTGTCTCTACTATTCCCAAAACTTTATGTGATTTGCTAGATTTTCGTGATTTTGATGATTGCTCTCTAAACTTGCATCTTGCGGATTCCACTATTAAAAAACCTATGGGAAGAATTAATGATGTTCTTATTTTTGTAAATAGGAATTATGTTCCCATAGATTTTACCGTTCTTGATATAGATTGCAATCCTTCATGTCCTATTATTCTTGGTAGACCTTTCCTTAGAACGATTGGTGCAATTATTGATATGAAGGAAGGAATATTAGATTCCAATTTGCCTTAAAGAAGGGTATGGAACACTTCCATAGAAAGAAAATAAAATTACCATATGAATCTATCATGAGAGCCACTTATGGATTGCCTACCAAAGATGGCAATACTTAGATCTATCCTTGCTTTTATGCCTAGCTAGGGGCGTTAAACAATAGCGCTTGTTGGGAGGCAACCCAATTTTATTTTGTGTTTTTTGTTTTTGCTTATTTTTAGGAATAAATAATCCATCTACCTTCTTTTTGTATGTGGTTTTATGTTTTAATTAGTGTTTGTTCCAAGTAGAACCTATAGGATAACCTACGATGATAGTTGATTTGATTCTGCAGAAAAACAGAAACTTTGCGCGCACGAATTTAGTTATGATAAATCACAGGAACGTGATTTTGCGTTGCTTCTTTTCGCTGCTGATCAATAAACAAATTGTCCAGAACTTCCTATTATGGTAGAAGTTTTAGAGTTCCAGAAGTTTGCGTTAGTTACAGATTGCTACAGACTGTTCTGTTTTTGACAGATTCCGTTTTTCGTGTGTTGTTTGCTTATTTTGATGAATCTATGGCTAGTAAATTAGTTTATAAACCATAGAGAAGTTGGAATACAGTAGGTTTAACACCAATATAAATAAATAATGAGTTCATTACAGTACCTTGAAGTAGTATTTTTTTTTCTTTCTCTAACGGAGCTCACGAGATTTCTGTTGAGTTTTGTGTTGTGAAGTTTTCAAGTTTTGGGTTCTTTTGATGGATTATGGAACAAGGAGTGGCAAGAGCCTAAGCTTGGGGATGCCCATGGCACCCCCAAGATAATCAAAGGACACCAAAATTTCAAAGCTTGGGGATGCCCCAGAAGTCATCCCCTTTTTCGTCCACTTCCATCGGTAATTTACTTGGAGCTATATTTTTATTCACCAACATGATATGTGTTTTTCTTGGAGCGTCTTGTATTATTTGTGTCTTTGCTTGTTAGTCTACCACAATCATACTTGCTGTACACATCTTTTGAGAGAGCCATACATGAATTGGAATTTGTTAGAATACTCTACGTGCTTCACTTATATCTTTTGAACTTGATAGTTTTGCTCATAGGCTTCACTTATATCTTTTGAGCGTGATAATTTTTGCTCTAGTACTTCACTTAGATCTTTTAGAGCACGGTGGTGGATTTGTTTTATAGAAACTATTGATCTCTCATGCTTGACTTAGATTATTTTGTGAGTCTTTAATAGCATGGTAAATTGGTTAATGTTAATATACTTGGTGTTCAGGATATGTGAAACTTTCTTTTGAGTGAATTGAATACTAAGATAAGTTTGATGCTTGATAATTGTTTTGAGATATGGAGGTGATAATATCAAAGTCGTGCTAGTTGGGTGATTATGAATTTGAGAAATACTTGTGTTGAAGTTTGCAAGTCCCATAGCATGCACGTATGGTTAAAGTTGTGTAACAAATTTGAAACATGAAGTGTACCTGGCTTGTGCATCCTTATGAGTGGCGGTCGGGGACGAGCGATGGTATTTTCCTACCAATCTATCCCCCTAGGAGCATGTGCGTAGTACTTGAATTTTTGATGACTTCTAAATTTTGGCAATAAGTATATGAGTTCTTTTGACTAATGTTGAGTCCATGGATTATACGCACTCTCACCTTTCCGCCTTTGCTAGCCTCTTCGGTACCGTGCATTGCCCTTTCTCACCTAGAGAGTTGGCGCAAACTTCGCCGGTGCATTGCCCTCTATCACACATAAACCTCCTTATATCTTCCTCAAAAGAGCCACCATACCTACCTATCATGGCATTTCCATAGCCATTCCGAGATATATTGCCATGCAACTTCCACCATCATCATCATGACATACATTACTTTTGTCATATTGCCATTGCATGATCTTGTAGTTGACATCGTATTTGTGGCAAAGCCACCATGCATTATTTTCCATACATGTCACTCTTGATTCATTGCACCATCCCGGTACACCGCCGGAGGCATTCATATAGAGTCATATATTGTTCTAAGTTTCGAGTTGTAATCCTTATGTTGTAATCAATAGAAGTGTGATGATCATCATTATTAGAGCATTGCCCAAATAAAAAAAGGAGAAAGGCCAAAAGAAAAAAAGAAAGGCCCAAAAAAAGAAATATATATATATATATATATATATATATATATATATATATATATATAAAAGGGCAATGCTACTATCTCTTTTTCCACACTTGTGCTTCAAAGTAGCACCTTGTTCTTCATGTAGTGAGTCTCATATATTGTGCTTCAATGTAGCACCTTGTTCCTCATGTAGTGAGTCTCATAAGTTGTCTTTTTATACTAGTGGGAACTTTTCATTATAGAACTTGGCTTGCATATTCCTACGATGGGCTTCCTCAAATGCCCTAGGTCTTCGTGAGCAAGCGAGTTGGATGCACACCCACTAGTTTTCTTTTGTTGAGCATTCATAGCTCTAGTGCATCCGTTGCATGGCAATCCCTACTCACTCACATCGATATCTATTGATGGGCATCTCCATAGCCCGTTGATACGCCTAGTTGATGTGAGACTTTCTCCTTGTTTGTCTTCTCCACACAATCCCCATCATCATATTCTATTCCACCCATAGTGCTATATCCATGGCTCACGCTCATGTATTGCGTAAAGGTTGAAAAAGTTTGAGATTATTTAAGTATGAAACAATTGCTTGGCTTGTCATCGGGGGTATAGAAGTTGGGAACATCTTTGTGTGACGAAAATGAAGCATAGCCTAACTATATGATTTTGTAGGGATGAACTTTCTTTTGCCATGTTATTTTGTGAAGACATGATTGCTTTGATTAGTATGCTTGAAGTATTATTATTTTTGTGTCGATATGAACTTTTGTCTTGAATCTTTCGGATTTGAATATTCATATCACAATTAAGAAGATTTACATTGAAATTATGCCAAAGTATCACTCCGCATCAAAAATTCTTTTTTTATCATTTACCTACTCGAGGACGAGCAGGAATTAAGCTTGGGGATGGCTGATACGTCTCCAACGTATCTATAATTTTTGATTGCTCCATGCTACTTTATCTACTGTTTTGGACTATATTGGGCTTTATTTTCCACTTTTTTATTACTTTTGTGACTAACCTATTAACCGGAGGCCCAGCCCAGAATTGATGTTTTTTGCCTTTTTCAGTATTTCGAAGAAACAGAATATCAAACGGAGTCCAAACGGAATGAAACCTTCAGGATCGTGATTTTCCAACCGAACGTGATCCAGGAGACTTGGACCCTACTCCAAGTAGTGCCCGAGGAGGTCACGAGGGTGGAGGGCGCCCCCCTCCCCCTGGGCGCGCCCCCCTACCTCGTGGGCCCCTCGGAGCTCCACCGACGTACTCCTTCCTCCTATATATACCTACGTATCCACGAACGATCAAAACAGGAGCCAAAAATCTAATTCCACCACCGCAACCTTCTGTATCCACGAGATCCCATCTTGGGGCCTGTTCCGGAGCTCCGCCGGAGGGGGAATCCACCATGGAGGGCTTCTACATCATCACCATAGCCCCTCCAATGAAGTATGAGTAGTTTACTTCAGACCTTCGGGTCCATAGCTAGTAGCTAGATGGCTTCTTCTCTCTTTTTGGATCTCAATACAATGTTCTCCCCCTCTCTCGTGGAGATCTATTCGATGTAATCTTCTTTGCGGTGTGTTTGTTGAGACCGATGAATTGTGGGTTTATGATCCAGTATTATCTATGGAAAATATTTGATTCTTCTCTGAATTCTTTTATGTATGATTGAGTTATCTTTGCAAGTCTCTTCGAATTATCCTTTTTGGTTTGGCCAACTAGATTGGTAGTTCTTGCAATGGGAGAAGTGCTTAGCTTTGGGTTCAATCTTGCGGTGTCCTTACCTAGTGACAGAAGGGGCAGCAAGGCACGTATTGTATTGTTGCCATCGAGGATCACAAGATGGGGTTTTTATCAAATTGCATGAATTTATCCCTCTACATCATGTCATCTTGCTTACGGCATTACTCTGTTTTTAACTTAATACTCTAGATGCATGCTAGATAGCGGTCGATGAGTGGAGTAATAGTAGTAGATGCAGAATGATTTTGATCTACTTGTTTTGGACCTGATGCCTATATACATGATCATTGCCTAGATATACTCATAACTATGCTCAATTCTGTCAATTGCTCAATAGTAATTTGTTCACCCACCGTAGAATGCTTATGCTCTTGAGAGAAGCCTCTAATGAAACCTATGGCCCCCGGGTCTATTCTCATCATATCAATCTCTATCATTTTATTTACTTGCTTTGTTTTTACTTTGCCTTTACTTTTTACTTTGCATCTATCTATCAAAAATACCAAAAATATTATCTCTGTCAGATCTCACTCTCGTAAGTGATCATGAAGGGATTGACAACCCCTAAGCGTTGGTTGTGAGTTGCTATCGTTTTGTGTAGGTACGAGGGACTTGTTTGTTGTCTCCTACTGGATTGATACCTTGTTTCTCAAAAACTGAGGGAAATACTTATGCTACTTTGCTGCATCATCCTCTCCTCTTCGGGGAAATCCAACGCAGTGCTCAAGAGGTAGCAGGTAGCTGGTAGTTTATTTTCAGCATAGTTTCCTAATACCATGCCATGTTTCGATATGCCATGCTTTGTTGATGCTTTGCTAGAAGTAAGTTTGATATGCCATGCTAGTAGATGTTGTGTTGTTATTCATGCTTAATTAGTTTGATTTATGATTAATATCATGCCATGCTTAGAAGTTGTGTTGAAGTAGACTATTGCATATGCTTGGTTCTTGGTTTGTCATCTGTTTGTTTGGATGCTATGTATTTGGTTGTCTTGCAAGTACATTCAATGTACTGACCTGGCGTGTCATGCCAGTTTTGTAGGTCGTGCCAAACTTGTTCGCTTGTTCCGTCGTGCTAGGCCGTAATCTTGCCAGTCCTGTGAGTTATGGAGTCCAGCCAGAGTGAGACGCTGCCAAACCAAGACTTCCGATGCCATTTAAATAGACTTCCGCTACCATCCGTATAGCCTTAGGGCTATGCCAGATAATTGTATTCATCAATGATGTAATCATATACACATGTATTTGATGAATATTATTGTACCTGGAATGTTGTATCATGGACCTGTCGTGCGTCAGGCATAATCCTGGGCTGACGTGCGAAGGCCCGCTGCTCCATGCGGATTGGGGTGCCACAATTTTTTTTCTCCTCTTCTTCCTCTCTTCTTCTTCTTCTCTTCTTCTTCTACTTCTTCCTCTTCTTATTTTCCTTTTTCCTCTCCTTATTTTTCTTCCTTCTTCCTCTTTTCCATATATATAAAAATTACATACATGCATACAAAAAATACATCTAAAAACTACATATATCTAAAAAATACATATATCTAAAAAATACATACATACATATATGAACATCTAAAAACATCTAAAAATACATACATACATATGAAAATACATACATATATGAAAAATCATATATAAAAAAACCGCAATGAGGCGGCGGCGGCGGCGGGGGCAGGGGCGGAGCAGTGCTCACAGAGGGAGGTGTCGGGGTAGGAGGCGCACGGCGGGGCCGAGGGCGGCGGCAGCGGGCAGGGGTGCGTTGGGGCGGCGACGAGGGCGCGTTGGCGATGAGGACAGAGGGCTCGAGGTCGGCGACAAGGACGGCATCGAGGCGGCGAGGTCGAGCGACGGCGTCGGGGCGGCGACGGCGCCGGGGGTGATGGCGACGGCTCGGGGTGGCGCGCGGCGACGGCATCAAGGCGGCGACGAGGGGCGCGGGCGACGGCGACGGGGCAGAGGGCGGCGTTGGCGGCGGGAGAATGAGGAACTGGAACGAAAATTTCACAAGTCCTGCTTATATACACAGAGCATTCGTCCCGGTTCATGGCACAAACCGGGACGAATGCATCCCTTTAGTCCCGGTTGGTGCCAACAACCGGGATAAAAGGTCTCTTTTCAGCAGCCCAAAAAGGGAAGCAGAGGCCTTTGGTACATGTTGGTGGCATCAACCGGTACCAAAGGGGTGCATTGGTACCAGTTGGTGCCATGAACCGGGACCAATGCCCCCCTTTATTACCGGTTGGTGGCACCAATCGGGACCAAAGGCCTCGTGCTGCTCGTGGCCAAAACTTTAGTCCCACCTCGCTAGTTGAGAGGGGCGGGCAGTGGTTTATAAGCCCCACTGCCGCACCCCTCTCAAGCTCCTCTCTATTGCATGCTTATGGGCCAAATTGTCACTGCTATGCCTGATGGGCCTATTGGGCCTTCTGCGGGCCTGAATCCTGGCCTATGGTAGGGTTTCTAGTCATATTCAGGCCGTAGTGGCCGAGTAGGTGGCATATTTTTTATTTTTCCCAGTTTTTTTTTGTTTTTTGCATTATTTATTTCTTTTGTTTTTTTCTTTATTTTTTAGTTCCTTTTTCTTTTAGGTAATAAAAATATAAACTTTCTGTTAGTGCCATTTCTATTCCAATTTGAATAGTTTAAATTTGAATTTTTTGATATTTGTGTGAATCGCTAGTTTTTGAATAACTTTACTATAAACATAGATTTTTGAGTGATTCTTTTTCCTGCTATTTAATGTTATTGTGTTTTATCATTCTATTCAAAAAAAGATTTTGTTATTTTAGTTTCTAACACAAAAATTCTTTATGATAATTCTTTTTTCTATTAAAGTTTCTAACAAAAAAATTCTTTATGAAAAAATGTTTTTGCTTTTAATGTTTTGAACAGAAAATACTTTGATAATTTTGGTTGCATAAATTTTATATAATTTTAGTTTCAATAATACTAGGGGTTTATAGAAGTTTTTGAGTTGATTCCTTTTGCTATTGGAGTTTTATAAAAGCTTTTTAGTTGATTCTTTTTGCTATTGAAGGATATTATAGTTTTGTTTTAGTTGATCATAACAGAATATTTTAATTGATTATTTTTAGTTCATTCTTTTTTCTATTAGTTCATTCTTTTTTGCTTTTAGTTCATTCTTTTTGCTATTAGTTCATTATTTGAGCTAAATGACCCTTAAATTGAAAAGCACTACAAATGAACTCTGAAAAGGTTGAAAGTTGGCATGGTATCATCATTTCACCCATATAGCATGTGCTAAAAAGTTGAGAGGGTTACGACAAAAACTGGATACAAAACAGACAATCTCTTTGGAAGTATCAGGGTTTCGTACGAAAACTCATCTGTTATAAAGGGATTTCATTTGTTCAAATGTAACTGCACTGATATTCTACATCAAAGGCATCATCATAATAGTTGTTGACAGAAAGTCTTCAATTTTTCTTCGCTTGTGTTCTTTGCTTATTGCACCGTAACCATGGATAATCTTCATCGTTTAACAGGATGCTTGGGTCAGCCTTGACTTTGAAGGGAGGAATTTCATGAAACTTTTCATAATCTTCAGACACGTCTGTCTTGCCCTCCAATCCCAAGATGTCTCTTTTTCCTGAAAGAACTATGTGGCACTTTGGCTCATCGTATGATGTATCCGCTTCCTTATATTTTCTTTTTCTCGGTTTGGTAGACATGTCCTTCACATAGAAAACCTGCGCCACATCATTGGCTAGGACAAATGGCTCTTATGTGTACCCCAGATTATTCATATCCACAGATGTCATTCCGTATTGTGGGACTACATGTACCCCGCCTCCTGACAGATTGACCCATTTGCACTTAAACAAAGGGACCTTAATATCATTTCCATAGTCAAGTTCTCATATGTCCACTATGTAACCATAATATGTGTCCTTTCCCCTATTGGTTGCTGCATCAAAGTGGACACCACTGTTTTGGTTGGTGCTCTTTTGATCTTCGACGATTGTGTAAAATGTATTCCCATTTATCTCGTACCCTTTGTAGGTCATTACAGTCGAAGATGGTTCCCTCGCCAAGGAGTATAGGTCATCGGAAACAGTGTTGTCACACCTGAGACGTGTTTGCAACCAACTGCCGAAACTCCTGATGTGTTCACATGTAATCCAGTCCTCACACTGGTCCGGGTGTTTGGAGTGCAGAATGTTCTTGTGTTCATCGACATACGGGGTCACCAAGGTAGAATTCTGTAGAACCGTATAGTGTGCTTCACACCAAGAATGCTCGTCCCTACATACTATTGAGTCCCCTCCTAGCGTGCCTTTTCCACCTAGTCTCCCCTCATACCGCAATTGAGGGAGACCTATCTTCTTAAGGTCAGGAATGAAGTCAACACAAAACACAATGACATCCTCTGTTTGATGGCCCATGGAGATGCTTCCTTCTGGCCTAGCGCGGTTACGGACATATTTCTTTAGGACTCCCATGAACCTCTCAAAGGGGAACATATTGTGTAGAAATACAGGGCCCAGAATGACAATCTCGTCGACTAGATGAACTAGGACATGCGTCATGATATTGAAGAAAGATGGTGGGAACACCAGCTCGAAACTGACATGACATTGCGCCACATCACTCCTTAACCTTGGTAGGATTTCTGGATTGATCACCTTCTGAGAGATTGCATTGAGGAATGAACATAGCTTCACACTGGCTAATCGAACATTTTCCGGTAGAAGCCCCCTCAATGCAACCAGAAGCAGTTGCATCATAATCACGTGGCAGTCATAAGACTTTAGGTTCTGGAACTTTTTCTCTGACATATTTATTATTCCCTTTATATACGACGAGAAGCCAAACGGGACCTTCATACTAAGCAGGCATTCAAAGAAGATTTTCTTCTCTTCTTTCGTAAGAGCATAGCTGGCAGGACCTTCATACTGCTTTGGAGGTAAGCCATCTTTTTCGTGCAAACGTTGCAGGTCCTCCCGTGCCTCCGTTGTATCTTTTGTCTTCCCATACACGCCCAAGAAGCCTAGCAGGTTCACGCAAAGGTTCTTCGTCACGTGCATCACGTCGATCGAAGAGTGGACCTCTAGGTCTTTCCAGTAGGGTAGGTCCCAAAATATAAATTTCTTCTTCCACATGGGTGCGTGTCCCTCAGCATCATTCGGAACAGATAGTCCGCTGGGACCCTTTCCGAAGATTACTTTTAAATCATTGACCATAGCAAGTACGTGATCACCGGTACGCATGGCGGGCTTCTTCCGGTGATCTGCCTTGCCTTTGAAGTGCTTGCCTCACTTTCGACATTGATGGTTGGTCGGAAGGAATTGACGATGCCCCGGGTAAACATTCTTCCTGCATTTGTCCAGGTATATACTTTCGGTGTCATCTAAACAGTGCGTGCATGCGTGGTATCCCTTGTTTGTCTATCCTGAAAGGTTACTAAGAGCAGGCCAATCATTGGTGGTGACAAACAGCAACGCATGCAGGTCAAATTCATCCTGTTTGTGCTCATCCCACACGCGTACACCTTTTCCAGTCCACAGCTGTAAAAGTTCTTCAACTAATGGCCTTAGGTACACATCAATGTCGTTGTCGGGTTGCTTAGGGCCTTGGATGAGAACTGGCATCATAATGAACTTCCGCTTCATGCACAACCAAGGAGGAATGCTATAGATACATAGAGTCACGGGCCAGGTGTTGTGATTGCTGCTCTGCTCCCCGAAAGGATTAATGACATCCGCGCTCAAACCAAACCATACATTCCTTGCGTCACCTGCAAACTCCTCCCAGTACTTTCTCTCGATTTTTCTCCACTGTGACCCGTCAGCTGGTGCTCTCAACTTTCTGTCTTTCTTACGGTCATCTTTGTGCCATCGCATCAACTTGGCGTGCTCTTTGTTTCTAAACAGGTGTTTCAACTGTGGTATTATAGGAGCATACCACATCACCTTGGCAGGACTCTCTTCCGGGGGCGCTCGCCGTCAACATCACCAGGGTCATCTCGTCTGATCTTATACCGCAATGCACCGCATATCAGGCATGCATTCAAATCCTTGTACGCACCACCGTACAGGATGCAGTCATTAATGCATGCATGTATCTTCTGCCCCTCCAATCCTAAAGGGAAAACAACCTTCTTTGCTGCATACCTACTATCGGGCAATTCATTATCCTTTGAAGCTTCTTCCTCAATATTTTCAGTAGCTTCTCAAATCCTTTGTCAGGCACAACATTCTCTGCCTTCCACTGCAGCAAATTCCAGTATGGTACCGAGCTTTGTGTTGCCATCTTCGCAATTGCGGTACAAACCTTTTTTGTGATCCTCTAGCATACGATCGAACTTCACCTTCTCCTTTTGACTTTCACATTGACTCCTTGTAGCAACAATGACCCGGCAGAATCATCATCGAGCACATCGTCTGCTTCCTCTTGATCTTCAACATCTTCCTGATACGTCTCCAACGTATATACTTTTCCAAACACTTTTGCCCTTATTTGGAATCTAACTTGCATGATTGGAATGAAACTAACCCGGACTGACGCTGTTTTCAGCAGAACTGCCATGATGTTGTTTTATGTGTAGAAAACAAAAGTTCTCGGAATGTCCTGAAAATCCTCGGAGGCACTTTTTAGAAAATATAAAAAATACTGGCAAAAGAATCAAGACGAGTGGGCCCACACCCTGTCCACGAGGGTGGGGGCGCTCCCCCTGTCTCGTGGGCCCCCTGAGGCTCCACCGACCTCAACTCCAACTCCATATATCCCGTCTCACGGAGAAAAAAATCAAAGAGAAAGTTTCATCGCGTTTTACGATATGGAGCCGCCTCCAAGCCCTAATCTCTCTCGGGAGGGCTGATCTGGAGTCCGTTCGGGGCTCCGGAGAGGGGGATTCATCGCCGTCGTCATCATCAACCATCCTCCATCACCAATTTCATGATGCTCACCGCCGTGCGTGAGTAATTCCATCATAGGCTTGCTGGACGGTGATGGGTTGGATGAGATTTACCATGTAATCAAGTTAGTTTTGTTAGGGTTTGATCCCTAGTATCCACTATGTCCTGAGATTGATCTTACTATGACTTTGCTATGCTTAATGCTTGTCACTAGGGCCCGAGTGCCATGATTTCAGATCTGAACCTATTATGTTTTCATGAATATATGTGTGTTCTTGATCCTATCTTGCAAGTCTATAGTCGCCTATTATGTGTTATGATCCGACAACCCCGAAGTGACAATAATCAGGATACATCTCGGTGATGACCGTAGTTTGAGGAGTTCATGTATTCACTATGTGCTAATGCTTTGTTCCGGTTCTCTATTAAAAGGAGGCCTTAATATCCCTTAGTTTCCGCTAGGACCCGCTGCCACGGGAGGGTAGGACAAAAGATGTCATGCAAGTTCTTTTCCATAAGCATGTATGACTATATACGGAATACATGCCTACATTACATTGATGAACTGGAGCTAGTTCTGTGTCACCCTATGTTATAGCTATTACATGAGGAATCGCATCCGACATAATTATCCATCACTGATCCGTTGCCTATGAGCATTTCATCTTGTGCTTCGCTTATTTGCTTTTCCGTTGCTATTGTTACGATCATTACAAAACCCAAAAACATTACTTTTGCTACCATTACCTTTATTATCATACTACTTTGCTACTAAATACTTTGCTGCAGATACTAAGTTATCCAGGTGTGGTTGAATTGACAACTCAACTGCTAATACTCAAGAATATTCTTTGGCTCCCCTTGTGTCGAATCAATAAATTTGGGTTGAATACTTTACCTTCGAAAGCTGTTGCGATCCCCTACACTTGTGGGTTATCAAGACTAATTTCTGGCGCCATTGCCGGGCAGCATAGCTCTATTCTCTGAGTCACTTGGAATTTATATCTGTTGATCACTATGAGGAACTTGAAAGACAAAACAACCAAGATTTTGCCCTCAACTACGAGGGGAGGTAAGGAACTGCCATCTAGCTCTGCACTAGATTCTCCTTCTGTTATTAGTAAACTTGCGACACCTAAACCTGCTACTGCTATGAACTCTGATATGTCGCATGTTACTGATGATGCCACTTCTGCTATGCATGATACTTATGATGAAACTACTTCTATGTGTGATACTACATTGCAATTAGGTGGATTTCTTGATGAACAACTTGCTAGGGCTAGAGAGAATGAAATTATTGAAGATGCTATTATTGATGATAGTGATGATGAAAATTCTCCCAATGATTATGAATTGTCTGTTGTTCCTGAGGGTTATGTTATGAATGAAGAAGTTGTTAGAGCTATCTTTGCTTGCAATGATAGATATGATCTTAAAAAGTTATTAGCTAAATGGAAGCGGCAGTCTCTTAATGCTAAAATGAAACCTGGCCCTGCTTTTGCTACTTCACCTATCTGTGTTACTGATAAGGATTATGAATTCTCTGTTGATCCTGAGATTATTACTTTAGTTGAATCTGATCATTTTTATGGCCTTGAATCTGAAACTATTGTGGTACATCTTACCAAGTTGAATGATATAGCTACCCTGTTTACTCATGATGATAAATCTCGCTATTATTATATCCTTAAGATATTTCCGTTCTCATTAAAGGTTGACGCTAAGACTTGGTATAATTCTCTTGCTCCTGGTTGTGTGCGTAGTCCCCAGGATATGATTTATTACTTCTCTGCTACATATTTCCCTGCTCATAAGAAACAAGATGCCTTGCGGGGAATATATAATTTTGTGCAAACCAAAGAAGAGAGACTCCCACAAGCTTGGGGGAGGCTTCTCCGATTACTTAATGCTTTGCCTGATCATCCTCTTAAGAAAAATGAAATACTTGACATCTTTTATAATGGACTAACCGATGCTTCCAAGGACTACTTGGATAGTTGTGCTGGTTGTGTTTTCAGGGAAAGAACAGTCGACGAAGCTGAATTACTATTGAATAATATGTTGACTAATGAAAATAATTGGACTCTTCCCGAGCCAATTCCTGAGGCAATTCCTGAACCAATTGAGCTAACTCCCAAGCCTATTCCTAAACCCACTCCGAAGAAGAGAGGTGTTTTATTTCTCAGTCCTGAAGATATGCAAGAGGTCAAGAAATCAATGAAAGAAAAAGGTATAAATGCTGAAGATGTTAAGAATTTACCACCTATTGAAGAAATACATGGTCTTAATATACCGCCTGTTGAAGAACCACATTTTCTTGATAACCCGACACATGTAGTAAAGGTAAATTCTCTCTATAGATATGATAAAGTTGAAATCCCCTCTACTAAATTTCATAGCCCATGCTTAGATGAATTTGATGACTTTATGGCTAGACAAGAAAGTTTTAATGCTTATGTTGGTAGAGAGCTAAAGAACAATGCTTTCGAGATAGGACGCGTGAATGATAATATGGCTAGAGTTAAAGGTGAACTTAAACTCATTAGCAAATATGCTTCTATGGTTGCTACTCAAGCTGGGCAAGTACTTAAAGCTCAAAATGATTTGCTTGATGAATTAAACAATAAAAATGACTTTGTTGTTACAGTGGCTACTAGAACTGGTAGAATGACTCATGAACCTTTGTATCCTGAAGGCAACCCTAAGAGAATCGAGCAAATCATTTTAATAAGTTGACACCCACTGAAATATCTTTGCAAATGACTGATAAATCAACTGCTATACCTATCGGTATTTGTGAGGATGTGCCTGTTGTGGTTGCAAATGTCACCATCTTAGCGGACTTTGTTATTCTTGATATTCTCGAGGACGATAGTATGTCGATTATCCTTGGTAGACCTTTTTTGAATATTGCAGGGGATGTTATTGATTGCAACAAAGGCAATGTCACCTTTCATGTTAATGGTAATGAGCATACGGTACACTTTCCGAGGAAACAATCTCAAGTTCATAGCATCAATTCTATTGGAAAAGTTCCAACTATCATTATTGGAGGTTTTGAATTTCCTCTCCCTACTGTCAAGAAAAAATATGATATTCTTATTATTGGGCATGTTCATATCCCCGTTGAGGTAACTTAGTGTTATTCAAAATTTCTTCGGTTCCGTGTTATTCGGAATGAGTTTGTTAACAAGACTTGATCAACCTTATTAGTAGATTCATTTTGATGATCATGAGATGGATGAAACTAGAAGGCACAACCTTCTGTACCCTCTTTTTACTTTCTGTTATTTAGAATAAATAAAGAAAAAATAGTATTATCCATCTGTTTTCTGAATTATCCGTGCAATAAAAAATACCTCGAAAGTAAAAGTGCTCCAAATGCCCTGCAAATTTAGTATGATTTTTTATGGAATATTTGAGAATTTTAGGCACTGAAATCACTGCAGGAGGGGCAAGCACCAGGCCACAAGAGTGGAGGGTGCGCCCACCTTCCCTGGGCGCACCCCCCTATCTCGTGGGCCCCTGGTGGTGAAGGAAATATGCCCTAGAGGCAATAATAAAGTTATTATTTATTTCCTTATTTCATGATAACTGTTTATTATTCATGCTAGAATTGTATTAACCGGAAAAATAATACATGTGTGAATACATAGACAAACATAGTGTCACTAGTATGACTCTACTTGACTAGCTCATTTATCAGAGATGGTTATGTTTCCTCGCCATGGACAAAAGAGTTGTCATTTCATTAACGGGATCACATCATTAGGAGAATGATGTGATTGACTTGACCCATTCCGTTAGCTTAGCACTTGATCGTTTAGTATGTTGCTATTGCTTTCTTCATGACTTATACATTTTCCTGTAACTATGAGATTATGCAACTCCCGTTTACCGGAGGAACACTTTGGGTACTACCAAACGTCACAACATAACTGGGTGATTATAAAGGAGTACTACAGGTGTCTCCGAGGGTACATGTTGAGTTGGCGTATTTCGAGATTAGGTTTTGTCACTCCGATTGTCGGAGAGGTATCTCTGGGCCCTCTCGGTAATGCACATCATTATAAGCCTTGCAAGCAATGTGACCAATGAGTTGTTTACGGGATGATGCATTACAGAACGAGTAAAGAGACTTGCCGGTGACGAGATTGAACTAGGTATTGGATACCGACGATCGAATCTCGGGCAAGTAACATGCCAATGACAAAGGGAACAACGTATGTTGTTATGCGGTTTGACCGATAAAGATCTTCGTAGAATATGTAGGAGCCAATATGGGCATCCAGGTCCCGCTATTGGTTATTGACCGAGAATAGTTCTAGGTCATGTCTACATAGTTCTCGAACCCGTAGGGTCCGCACGCTTAAGGTTTCGATGACAGTTATATTATGAGTTTTGATGTACCGAAGGAGTTCGGAGTCCCGGATGAGATCGGGGACATGACGAGGAGTCTCGAAATGGTCGAGACGTAAAGATCGATATATTGGACGACTATATTCGGAGTTCGGAAAGGTTCCGAGTGATTCGGGTATTTTTCGGAGTACCGGAGAGTTACGGGAATTCGCCGGGGAGAAGTGTTGGGCCTTATTGGGCCCTGCGGGAAAGAGAGAGGGGCTGCCTAGGGCAGGCGGCCGCGCCCCCCATGGCCTAGTCCGAATTGGACTAAGGGGAGGGGCCGCACCCCCTCCTTCCTTCCCTTCTCTCTTCCCCTTCCTTGGCTCCTACTCCTAATACATGGAAGGAGTCCTAGTTGGACTAGGAAAGGGGGAATCCTACTCCCGGTGGGAGTAGGACTCCCCTAGGGCGCGCCATAGAAGAGGGCCGGCCCTCCCCTCCTCCACTCCTTTATATACGGGGGTAGGGGGCACCCCATGGACACACAAGTTGATCTGCGGGTCGTTCCTTAGCCGTGTGCGGTGCCCCCTTCCACCATATTCCACCTCGGTCATATCGTCGTGGAGTTTAGGCGAAGCTCTGCGCCGGTAGAACATCATCATCGTCACCACGCCGTCGTGCTGACGGAACTCATCTCCGGAGTCTTTGCTGGATCGGAGGGCCGGAGATCGTCATCGAGCTGAACGTGTGCTGAACTCGGAGGTGCCGTACGTTCGGTACTTGGATCGGTCGGATCGTGAAGACGTACGACTACATCAACCGCATTGTGCTAACGCTTTCGCTTACGGTCTACGAGGGTACGTGGACAACACTCTCCCCTCTCGTTGCTATGCCATCACCATGATCTTGCGTGTGCGTAGGAAATTTTTTGAAATTGCTATGTTCCCCAACAGTAGCATCCGAGCCTAGGTTTTTATGCGTTGATGTTATATGCACGAGTAGAACACAAGTGAGTTGTGGACGATATAAGTCATACTGCCTACCAGCATGTCATACTTTGGTTCAGCGGTATTGTTGGATGAAGCGGCCCGGACCGACATTACGCGTACGCTTACGCGAGACTGGTTCTACCGATGTGCTTTGCACACAGGTGGCTGGCGGGTGTCAGTTTCTCCAACTTTAGTTGAACCGAGTGTGGTTACGCCCGGTCCTTGTGAAGGTTAAAACGGAGTCTATTTGACAAACTATCGTTGTGGTTTTGATGCGTAGGTGAGAACGGTTCTTGCTAAGCCCGTAGCAGCCACGTAAAACTTGCAACAACAAAGTAGAGGACGTCTAACTTGTTTTTGCAGGGCATGTTGTGATGTGATATGGTCAAGACGTGATGAGATATAAGTTGTTGTATGAGATGATCATGTTTTGTTGAAGTTATCGGCAACTGGCAGAAGCCCTATGGTTGCCTCTTTGTTGCATAAGATGCAAGTGCCAAATAATTGTTTTACTTTATCGTTGTGCGATAGCAATAGTTGCAAGGGCAATAGTTGGCAAGACAACCATGTGACGACACATTGATATAGATCAAGATGATGAAGATCATGGTGTCGTTCCGGTGATGATAGAGATCATGACAGTACTTTGGAGATGGATATCAAAGGCGCAAGATGATCATGGCCATATCATGTCACATATTTTGATTGCATATGATGTTTATCTGTTATACATCTTATTCTGTTTTGTTTGATGGTAGCATTTTAAGATGATCTCTCACTAATTATCAAGAAGTGTTCTCCCTGAGTATGCACCGTTGCGAAAGTTCTTCGTGCTGAGACACCACGTGATGATCGGGTGTGATAGGCTCTGCGTTCAAATACAACGGGTGCAAAACAGTTGCACACGCGGAATACTCAGGTTAAACTTGACGAGCCTAGCATATACAGATATGGCCTCGGAACACGGAGACCGAAAGGTCGAGAGTGAATCATATAGTAGATATGATCAACATAGTGATGTTCACCATTGAAACTACTCCATCTCACGTGATGATCGGACATGGTTTAGTTGATTTGGATCACGTGATCACTTAGAGGATTAGAGGGATATCTATCTAAGTGGGAGTTCTTAAGTAATATGATTAATTGAACTTTAATTTATCATGAACTTAGTCCTAGTAGTATTTTGCAGATTATGTTGTAGATCAATATCTCGAGTTGTTGCTTTCATATGTTTATTTTGATATGTTCCTAGAGAAAACTGTGTTGAAAGATGTTAGTAGCAATGATGCGGATTAGATCCGTGACATGAGGTTTATCCTCATTGCTGCACAGAAGAATTATGTCCCTGATGCACCGCTAGGTGACAGACCTATTGCAGGAGCAGATGCAGACATTATGGACGTTTAGCTAAGCTCAATATGATGACTACTTGATAGTTTAGTGCACCATGCTTAACGGCTTAGAATCGGGACATCAAAGACGTTTTTGAATGTCATGGACCTTATAAGATGTTCCAGGAGTTGAAGTTAATATTTCAAGCAAATACCCGAGTTGAGAGATATGAAGTCTCCAACAAGTTCTATAGCTAAAAGATGGAGGAGAATCGCTCAACTAGTGAGCATGTGCTCAGATTGTCTGGGTACTTCAATCGCTTGAATCAAGTGGGAGTTAATCTTCCAGATAAGATAGTGATTGACAGAATTCTCTAGTCACCATCACTAAGTTACTAGAACTTCGTGATGAACTATAATATGCAAGGGATGACGAAAGTTATTCCTGAGCTCTTCGCGATGTTGAGATCGGCGAAGGTAGAAATCAAGAAAAGAGCATCAAGTGTTGATGGTTAACAAGATCACTAGTTTCAAGAGAAAGGCAAAGGGAAAAGAAGGGGAACTTCAAGAAGAACGGCACGCAAGTTGCTGCTCAAGTGAAGAAACCCAAGTCTGGTCCTAAGCCTGAGACTAAGTGCTTCTACTGCAAAGAGACTGGTCACTGGAAGAGGTACTACCCCAAGTGATTGGCGGATAAGAAGGATGGCAAAGTGAACATAAGTATATTTGATATACATGTTATTGATGTGTACTTTACTAGTGTTTATAGCAACCCCTCAGTATTTGATACTAGTTCAGTTGCTAAGATTAGTAACTTGAAACGGGAGTTGCAGAATAAACAGAGACTAGTTAAGGGTGAAGTGACGATGTGTGTTGGAAGTAGTTCCAAGATTGATATGATCATCATCGCACACTCCCTATACTTTCGAGATTAGTGTTAAACCTAAATAAAAGTTATTTGGCGTTTGCGTTGAGCATGAATATGATTTGATCATGTTTATTGCAATACAGTTATTCATTTAAAATCAGAGAATAATTGTTGTTCTGTTTACATGAATAAGACCTTCGATGGTTATACACCCAATGAAAATAGTTTGTTGGATCTCGATCGTAGTGATACACGTATTCATAATATTGATGCCAAAAGATGCAAAGTTAATAATGATAGTGCAACTTATTTGTGGCACTGCCGTTTGGGTCATATCGGTGTAAAGCGCATGAAGAAACTCCATAAAGATGGATTTTTCGGAATCACTTGGTTATGAATCATTTGATGCTTGCGAACTGTGCCTTTTGGGCAAGATGACTAAAACTCCGTTCTCCGGAACAATGGAACAAGCTACTGACTTATTGGAAATAATACATACCGATGTATGCGATCCAATGAGTGTTGATGCTCGTGGCAAAGTATCATTATTTTCTGACCTTCACAAGACGATTTGAGCAGATATGGGTATATCTACTTGATGAAACATAAGTCTGAAATAGTTGAAAGGTTCAAAGAATTTAGATTGAAGTGGAAAAATCATCGTAACAAGAAAATAAAATTTCTTAGATCTGATCACGGAGACGAATATTTGAGTTATGAGTTTGGTCTTCAATTAAAATAGTGTGGAATAGTTTCACAGCTCACGCCACCTGGAACACCACAACGTTATGGTGTGTCCGAACGTCGTAACCGCGCTTTATTGGATATGGTGCGATCTATGATGTCTCTTACTGATTTACCAATATTGTTTTGGGGTTATGCATTAGAGACAGCTGCATTCACATTAAAAGGGCACCATCTAAATCCGTTGAGACGACAACATATGAACTGTGGTTTAGCAAGAAACCCAAGTTATCGTTTCTTAAAGTTTGGGGCTGCGATGCTTATGTGAAAAAGTTTCATCCTGATAAGCTCGAACCCAAATCGGAGAAGTGCGTCTTCATAGAATACCCAAAGGAAATAGTTGGGTACACCTTCTATCACAGATCCGAAGGCAAGATATTCATTGCTAAAAATGGATCCTTTCTAGAGAAGGAGTTTCTCTCGAAAGAAGTGAGTGGGAGGAAAGTAGAGCTTGATAAGGTAATTTGTACCTTCTCCCGGATTGGAAAGTAGTTCATCACAGAAATCAGTTCCAGTGATTCCTACACCAATTAGTGAAGAAGCTAATGATGATCATGAAACTTTAGATCAAGTTACTACAAAACCTCGTAAGTCTTCCAAAGTACAGTCCGCACCAGAGTAGTACGGTAATACTGTTCTGGAAGTCATGTTACTAGACTATGATGAACCTACGAACTATGAGGAAGCGATGATGAGCCCAGATTCCACGAAATGGCTTAAGGCCATAAAATCTGAGATATGATCCATGTATGAGAACAAAGTATGGACTTTGATTGACTTGCTCGATGATCAGCAAGCCATGTTAAATAAATGGATCTTCAAGAGGAAGACGGACACTGATAGTAGTGTTACTATCCACTAAGCTCAACTTGTTGCAAAAGGTTTTCAACAAGTTCAAGGGGTTGAATACGATGAGATTTTCTCACTCGTATCGATGCTAAGTCTGTCCGAATCATGTTAGCAATTGCCGGATTTTATGAAATCTGGCAAATGGATAAACAAAACTGCATTCCTTAATGGAGTTATTAAAGAAGAGTTGTATGTGATGCAACCAAGAGGTTTTGTCGATCCTAAAGGTGTTAACAAAATATGCATCTATGGACTAGTGCAAACATCTCGGAGTTGGAATATACGCTTTGATAAGTTGATCAAAGCATATAGTTTTATACAGACTTGCGGTGAAGCCTGTATTTACAAGAAAGTGAGTGGGAGCACTACAACATTTCTGATAAGTATATGTGAATGACATATTGTTGATCGGAAGTAATGTAGAATTATTCTGCAAAGCATAAAGGAGTATTTGAAAGGAGTTTTACAAAGAAAGACCTCAGTAAAGCTACTTACATATTGAGCATCAAGATCTATTGAGATAGATCAAGACGCTTGATAAGATTTTCAATGAGTACATACCTTGACAAGATTTTGAAGTAGTTCAAAATGGAACAGTCAAAGAAAGAGCTCTTGCCTGTGTTGCAAAGGTATGAAATTGAGTAAGACTCAAATCCCGACCACAACAGAAAATAGAAAGAGAATGAAAAGGCATTCCCTATGCCTCAGTCATAGGTTCTATAAAGTATGCTATGCTATGTACCAGACCTATTGTATACCTTGCTCTGTATTTGACAAGGGAGTACAATAGTGATCTAGGAGTAGATCACTGGACATTGGTCAAGAATATCCTTAGTGAGGACTAAGGAAATATTTCTCGATTATGGAGGTGATAAAAGAGCCCGTCGTAAAAGTTACCTCGGTGCAAGTTTTCACACCGATCCAGATGACTCTAAGTCTCAATCTGGATACATATTGAAAGTGGGAGCGATTAGCTAGAGTAGCTCCGTGCAGAGCATTGTAGACATAGAATATTTGCAAAATACGTACGGCTCTGAAAGTGACAGACCCGTTGACTAAGCTTCTCTCACGAGCAAAACATGATCACACCTTAGTACTCTTTGGGTGTTAATCACATAGCGATGTGAACTAGATTATTGACTCTAGTAAACCCTTTGGGTGTTGGTCACATGATGATGTGAACTATGGGTGTTAATCATATACAGATATGAATATTGGTGTTAAATCACATGGCGATGTGAACTAGATTATTGACTCTAGTACAAGTGGGAGACTGAAGGAAATATGCCCTAGAGGCAATAATAAAGTTATTATTTAATTCCTTATTTCATGATAAATGTTTATTATTCATGCTAGAATTGTATTAACCGGAAACATAATACATGTGTGAATACATAGACAAACATAGTGTCACTAGTATGCCTCTACTTGACTAGCTCGTTTATCAGAGATGGTTATGTTTCCTAGCCATGGACAAAAGAGTTGTCATTTGATTAACGGGATCACATCATTAGGAGAATGATGTGATTGACTTGACCCATTTCGTTAGCTTAGCACTTGATCGTTTAGTATGTTGCTATTGCTTTCTTCATGACTTATACATGTTCCTGTAACTATGAGATTATGCAACTCCCGTTTACCGGAGGAACACTTTGGGTACTACCAAACGTCACAACGTAACTGAGTGATTATAAAGGAGTACTACAGGTGTCTCCGAGGGTACATGTTGAGTTGGTGTATTTCGAGATTAGGTTTTGTCACTCCGATTGTCGGAGAGGTATCTCTGGGCCCTCTCGGTAATGCACATCATTATAAGCCTTGCAAGCAATGTGACCAATGAGTTGGTTACGGGATGATGCATTACAGAACGAGTAAAGAGACTTGCCGGTGATGAGATTGAACTAGGTATTGGATACCGACGATCGAATCTCGGGCAAGTAACATGCCGATGACAAAGGGAACAACGTATGTTGTTATGCGGTTTGACCGATAAAGATCTTCGTAGAATATGTAGGAGTCAATATGGGCATCCAGGTCCCGCTATTGGTTATTGACCGAGAATAGTTCTAGGTCATGTCTACATATTTCTCGAACCCGTAGGGTCCGCACGCTTAAGGTTTCGATGACAGTTATATTATGAGTTTTGATGTACCGAAGGAGTTCGGAGTCCCGGATGAGATCGGGGACATGACGAGGAGTCTCGAAATGGTCGAGACGTAAAGATCGATATATTGGACGACTATATTCGGAGTTCGGAAAGGTTCCGAGTGATTCGGGTATTTTTCGGAGTACCGGAGAGTTACGGGAATTCGTCGGGGAGTTACAACTGCTTGCAATCTTCCGCAGTGGGGTAATATTAATGATCACCAAAAATCTGAATTTAGAGACTTCCTTGCTAGTATTGCTGTGGGAGAATCTAGTGACATAGCACAAGCTACCATAGGGAGCATTCATTTTCCCGCTATATATTATTTTGCTCTCTTCATTGGTAGATGCATTAACATTAAAGACGAAGCATGTCATATGTGTGTCCCTGATCTTTGTGTCCTCAAGAGTGTTGTGTTAGGTTATAAAGGTTATAACTTGGGGGCAATAGTTGCACGTAGGTTGCAGAATAATGGTAGAGTTGGAGATTTATTTGGAGAAATTTATGCACCCCGTGTGGCTAATTATCTTGGTATAGCCCCATGAGAGGGAGATATGATGTTACCTCCTGCTTACTTAGATTATGACACTATGGTCAACCATCATTTTCTTAGGAGGTATTAACAATTCCTCCAGTGTCGACTAATCTATGACAGACGCAACGTCGTTCATGTTACTCTTCCTGCTCCTCTCCTTTTTGATTATCAGGCAAAAGGAAGATATGTCGTTACTAGTGAGGAAGCAGCTGAACACGAGGGGAGAGCGGAGGCAGCTCGCCGACATGCCGCAGCTCAGGAGGCAATTGTTGTTGCATCTCAGTACGATCCCAGCTACAACTACGGATATCAGCCAGACGGTCCTTGGTATTAGACCAACTTAGGCCAAAAGCCTAAGCTTGGGTAAGTACGTATTTCTCACCGACTTTACATTTATGTTCACACACTATTCTAGTTGTCGGTGCTCATACTCTTTCATTGTATTATCCATACTAGTTTAAATTTCTTTTTTTAGTTTTCTTCTTGTGTGTTTGATAAATCTTAAGAAAAACCAAAAAAAATTAGTTAGTTTAATTTTCATGCTTGTAGTACGAATTAAAATGAAAACTCAAAAGGATTTCTCGTTCTTCTTCTTACTTGTTGGGAGCTTTCCCGTGTAAATAGTTTTATTTTCTTTTCTTTCCCTTGGGGGTCGAGAGTAGAAGACCATATTGAAAATGCTTAGTGGCTCTCATATGCATAATTGTTTATTTAACTTAGAGCCCATATTACTTTCTCTTCTCTTTTGAGTTGAATGCTTGCAGATTCCAGCTTAGTCCAATGCATGTGCACTATTATTATTATAGACATCATTTGCTCGTGCAAGTGAAAGGCAATAATGACGATATATGATGGACTTATTGAGATGAGAAAAGCTGATATGAACTCGGCCTCTCTTGTTTTTGTAAATATGATGAGTTCATCGTTCCTGATTCAGTTTATTATGAAGTAAACATATTTGCAATGACATTTAGAGATTATAGTTGCTTGTGCCATACTTGATTAGCTATGAGTTATAATGGTTTACCTTGCGTGCCAACATGCTATTAGAATAATTATGATATGGTATGATGGGATGGTATCCTCCTTTGAATGAATTGAGTGACTCGACTTGGCACATGTTCACGCATGTAGTTGAAACAAATCAACATAGCCTTCACGATATTTATGTTCATGGTAGATTATATCCTACTCATGCTTGTACTCGGTGTGAATTAATTTTAATGCATGTTTGTGACTGCTATTGCTCTCTCAGTTGGTCGCTTCCCAGTCATTTGCTAGCCCTCACCTGTACTAAGCGGGAATACTGCTTGTGCATCCAAACTCCTTAAACCCCAAAGTTGTTCCATATGAGTCCACCATACCTACTTATAGGCGGTATTTACCTGTCGTTCCAAGTAAATTTGTATGTGCTAAACTCCAAACCTTCAAATGAAATTTTGTTTTGTATGCTCGAGCAGCTCATGCTTCAACTAGGGCTGCCTATATCTTCCATGCTAGGTGGGTTATTCTCAAGAGGAGTGGGCTTCGCTCCTCGTTCACGAGAAAGGGCCGATAACCGGGATGCCCAGTCCCATGATCCAAAAAGATCAAAGCAAATCAAAATAATTAAACAAAACTCCCCCAGGGTTGTTGTTAGTTGGAGGCACTCGTTGTTTCGAGCAAGCCATGGATTGATGCTTGTTGGTGGTTGGGGGAGTATAAACCTTTACCATTCTGTATGGGAACTGCCTATAATGCATGTAGTATGGAAGATACAGCCATCTCATGGTTGTTGCATTGACAGTGAAAGTATGCCGCTCAAAATATTATTCAATCTCTATTTTAAAATCGAGCTCTGGCACCTCTACAAATCCCTGCTTCCCTCTGCGAAGGGCCTGTCTATTTACTTTTATGTTGAGTCATCACATTCTTATTAAAAAGCACCCGCTGGAGAGCACACTGTCATTTGCATTCATTATTGTTGGTTTATATTGGGTATGACTTCGATGGATCTCTTTTACCATGAATTACAATGTTTAGTCAGTCCTTGATCTTTAAAGGTGCTCTGCATTTATATTTTGTAGTCTCAGAAAGGGCTAGCGAGATACCATTTTGTTATATCATGTTATGATTGTTTTGAGAAAGTGTTGTCATCCGAGTTTTATTATTATGGCTCGCTAGCTGATTATGTTATTGATATGAGTAACTGTGAGACCGAGGTGTTATTGTGAGTATGGTTAGTTCATAATATTTGCTGAAACCTGAATGCTGGCTTTGCATGTTTACAACAACAAGAGCAAACAGAGTTTGTAAAAGTTTTTCTTTATCACTTTCAGTTTAGCAACTGAATTGCTTGAGGACAAGGAAAGGTTTAAGCTTGGGGGAGTTGATACGTCTCCAACGTGTCTACTTTTCCAAACACTTTTGCCCTTGGTTTGGACTCTAACTTGCATGATTTGAATGAAACTAACCCGGACTGACGCTGTTTTCAGCAGAATTGCCATGATGTTGTTTTATGTGTAGAAAACAAAAGTTCTCAGAATGTCCTGAAAATCCTCGGAGGCACTTTTTGGAAAATATAAAAAATACTGGCGAAAGAATCAAGACCAGGGGGCCCACACCCTGTCCACGAGGGTGCGGGGCGCGCCCACCCCCTAGGTGCGCCCACCCCCCTAGGCGTGCCCCCCTGTCTCGTGGGCCCCCTGAGGCTCCGCCGACCTCAACTCCAACTCCATATATTCCGTCTCGTGGAGAAAAAATCAGAGAGAAAGTTTCATCGCGTTTTACGATACGGAGCCACCTCCAAGCCCTAATCTCTCTCAGGAGGGCTGATCTGGAGTCCCTTCGGGGCTCCAGAGAGGGGGATTCGTCGCCGTCATCATCATCAACCATCCTCCATCACCAATTTCATGATGCTCACCACCGTGCGTGAGTAATCCATCGTAGGCTTGCTGGACGGTGATGGGTTGGATGAGATTTACCATGTAATCAAGTTAGTTTTGTTAGGGTTTGATCCCTAGTATCCACTATGTTCTGAGATTGATGTTGCTATGACTTTGCTATGCTTAATGCTTGTCACTAGGGCCCGAGTGCCATGATTTCAGATCTGAACCTATTATGTTTTCATGAATATATGTGTGTTCTTAATCCTATCTTGCAAGTCTATAGTCACCTATTATGTGTTATGATCTGACAACCCCGAAGTGACAATAATCGGGATACTTCTCGGTGATGACCATAGTTTGAGGAGTTCATGTATTCACTATGTGCTAATGCTTTGTTTCGGTTCTCTATTAAAAGGAGGCCTTAATATCCCTTAGTTTCCGCTAGGACCCCGCTGCCACGGGAGGGTAGGACAAAAGATGTCATGCAAGTTCTTTTCCATAAGCACGTATGACTATATACGGAATACATGCCTACATTACATTGATGAACTGGAGCTAGTTCTGTGTCACCCTATGTTATAGCTATTACATGAGGAATCGCATCCAACATAATTATCCATCACTGATCCATTGCCTACGAGCTTTTCACATCTTGTGCTTCGCTTATTTGCTTTTCCGTTGCTATTGTTACAATCACTACAAAACCCAAAAACATTACTTTTGCTACCATTACCTTTATTATCATACTACTTTGCTACTAAATACTTTGCTGCAGATACTAAGTTATCAAGGTGTGGTTGAATTGACAACTCAACTGCTAATACTCAAGAATATTCTTTGGCTCCCCTTGTGTCGAATCAATAAATTTGGGTTGAATACTTTACCCTCGAAAGCTGTTGCAATCCCCTACACTTGTGGGTTATCACTTCCCCCGTTGCAGCATCACCGTATTTGGGGAGCACATAGTTCTCATCGTCCTCTTCTTCTTCGTTGTCTTCCATCATAACCCCTATTTCTCCGTTCTTGGTCCAAACATTATAGTGTGGCATGAAACCCTTATAAAGCAGGTGGGTGTGAACGATTTTCGAGTCAGAGTAAGACTTTGTATTCCCACATATAGGGCATGGACAACACATAAAACCATTCTGCTTGTTTGCCTCAGCCACTTCGAGAAAATCATGCACGCCCTTAATGTACTCGGAGGTGTCTTTGTCACCATACATCCATTGTCGGTTCATCTGCGTGCATTATATATAATTAAGTGTGTCAAAAACCAGTACAGAACATCATGAATAGATAATTAAGTGACCAAATTAGTAGAAGTTCATCATCTCACATTAAAACCAAAGTACATACATAGTTCTCATCTAACAATATATAGCTCTCCAGAGCATCTAATTAATTAAACCATACATTGAAACTATGTTAAACATTTCAATGCCAAAACAAATGCGATCATAATCGCAACCAAGGTAACAATTGATCCAACGGCATAATGATACCAAGCCTCGGTATGAATGGCATATTTTCTAATCTTTCTAATCTTCAAGCGCATTGCATCCATCTTGTTCTTGTGATCATCGATGACATCCGCAACATGCAACTCCAATATCATCTTCTCCTCCTCAATTTTTTTTAGTTTTTCCTTCAAGAAATTGTTTTCTTCTTCAACAAAATTTAACCTCTCGACAATAGGGTCGGTTGGAATTTCCGGTTCACATACCTCCTAGATAAATAAAATCTATGTCACGTTGGTCGGCATAATTGTCATAAACAATAAATAAACCAAATAGTTATAAAGATAATATATACCACATCCGAATCATAGACAGGACGAGGGCCGACGGGGGCGGATACCAAAACCATCGCAATGAATAATAAGAAGCAATAATAAAAGAAAGAAAATTATACAAGTATCTATATAAACATACAAGTAAGAAATTTGTTTCCTTTCAGAAAGAAGATAAGCACAGGAGGCTCACCACGGTGGTGCCGGCGACGAGATCAGCGCGGGTGATCGACGGCGGTGAAGACGGGGACAGGACGTGACGGACCGCTAAACCTAGACAAATATTAAGGAAAATGGAGCTTGGAGGTCGAGCTTGGAGAGGAGAAAGCTTAAGTAGTGTGGCTCGGGCATACCATCGAACACCTGGTGTGCATAGGAGGTGAGCTAGAGCACCACAAAGCTCCCCCCTCGCCGGCCAGGAAAAATAGGCAACTCAATGATCCCGGTTCGTGGCACAAACCGGGACTAAAGGTCACCTTTTCTTACCGGTTCATGCCACGAACCGGGTCCACTGGAGGTGGGCCAGGAGCGAGGACCATTAGTCCCTGTTCGTGCCACCAACCGGGACCAAAGGTCCCAGGAGAACCGGGACCAATGCCCCCACGAGGTCCGGCAGGCCCCTGGCATCACGAACCGGGACCAATGGGGCCATGGGTACCAGTTCGTGATCGAACCGGGACTAATGGGCTAACCAGGCCCAAACATATGCCCTCTTTTCTACTAGTGATAGAGCTAGTGAATCAATCATTACTTGTGAGCATACTATTACTAGTATGCAGCATCGTAGATGCAGTAAGAGACCGTCCAAAATCTGAATCAAGAAGTTGGGCTGGTACTTATTGTTTGTACTAATCAAAGTGAACAATTTGATATCATACCAAATGAGTAAAAACACTAGTAAAATTGTCAACAAACCTAGCCTGTAGTAGTAATATGTGTCAATGTCATTATGACCAACAATCCAACATGACTAGTGTTTGTTCAAGGCCAGGAATTTTGGAACCCTGTCAACTTTATAGGTACTAAAAATTACTGAAACATTTGAACTACTAAATGTAGGTAGCACTCATACACAATAAACCCTAATGACAGTCATGCATAATGAGTAATGAATCAATTAGAAAATGGGTGATAGGGAGTGGCTGGTGAGTGCTGAGGACGACGTATATCATGATAAATCGGGTTGGTTGAGTGGGTATTGCATGACTGAGGTTGGGCATGCCGACGCACCCGCGCAATGGTGACGTTGTTGGCCGAGTGTCTCCTGACCTCCTGGTCGTCTGGCGTCTCCTGCTAAAGTCATAGCCTCCGGCAACGGCAACTCACTGGCGAGGCAGTTGGCTGACGGCGAGTAGAGATCGGAAGCGCAACAGAGTAAAGGGGAACAGGGTCTGGAGGCATTGGCTGGCTGGCTTGCACGCGGGTTGGGACAAAGTATTATATACTTGTTGGACTTTTTTTTCTCCAGACCATCTTCTAATCTCTTATGGTATATATGACGACCCGGCCCACCCTGGCCAACCTGTAGATTCACCCTTGACTGTAAGTATTAAAGAATAATGATTTCAAGCCATCATGGAACTGGAGCGCAAAAGAAAATATGTGAAAGTAACAACTTTATTTATCCTTTTTTGTATAAAGAGGACTCTCACTCCTATTTCATTTATGAGACCACCAAGTCTTCTACAACTACTAAACAGAAAATGGCCGGTCTAGCAGGGATGATGCGGATCTCCTACCTAGAGATGGGTCAGCGGTTTGATGGTGGTTGTGGTTTCTAAAACATATGCATGTGATGTACGCTTTAGATTTGTTGCACCGGGTGTAGGACCCTAATACATCATCCGGGGTGACCTTGGTTCTAGACGGTGGGGAGTGAGAGCATTCCACATTAAAAAGTCCGTAGGTGTGAACGGTGACTTTGGGTGATTCGTGTATGTTTCTGTCAAACCATTGTTAAACAATTATTAAAGATGGATGTATGCATCGATTGATGCAGAGGCCGGGGGTTCAACCTCCTTTTCGAAAGAAAAGAAGACGCTGCTTATATTAACATAGGCAACCAATTACCAAACCACAGAAATGCGTGAAAGCAAGATACACAACCACAAGCTAGCCAATACAAACTTATGGGCAAAAGCAGACTAAATAGCAAATGATCAAAAGGAGCTTCCCCATCACTGGCTCTCGCATAGACTGACTTTCCAGATCGTCACTCTATCTGGAGCACATCAAAACGCCAGCTTTGAACTGCATCAAAGATGTTCTGCTCTGGTGTTTCTACCACACACTTCAACCTTATTTTATCAATTTTGTGTAGGAGAGAAATATATACTCCGTTATAACGATACCGGCGGACGGCGTACACGCGGAAAAAAATTCTGTGCATACCGGCTGCAAAACCCGTTCTGTGCATACCCTATGCCAGATGCGGCCACGTGTCCCACCTCGCCATCCCACGTCCCCCTCTCCTCCGCTCCCGCTCGTGGTTTTCTGGGCTCGAACGACTCTTCTCAGCTCCAAACTGAGCCCTATGAACACTATATCGGCTCCAATAGATGCGACCGGAGCACTGTCCTCCACGGCCACGGGATCGGACTAGCGGCCGCCGTGGGTACCCCTCTCAGGCGCTCACTACAGTGGGCGGAACAAACAGCCATGCCCGCTGTGAGCCCGAACGCCTCGCCACCGTCTCCTTCCTATGGACACAACGGACTTGAACGATAGCCATGGCCCCCGCACACCTGCTCCCACAGTCCATCAGGCACCTCGCCGCTCGCTCTAGCTCCGCCGCCTCCACGAAGTTGTCCCGCTTCCGGTCCACCTTGAGCGGCACGGCGACGCGCCGACGCCCATGTCGGCGACCAGCTCGAACGCGTTCAGGTGCTGCTCCGCGTACAAGGTCCATGGCGCCATCGGTATGCCGTGCCACAGGCTCTCCAGCACCGAGTTCCACCCGCCGTGCGTCACGAATCCCCCCACGGCCGGGTGCGCCAGGATCTCCTTCTGCGGCGCCCACGTCGGCCACACCAGGCCCTTGCCCTCCGTCCTCCGCAAGAACCCCTCCGGGAGCAGCTCCCCCAGGTTCGCGTCCGTCGGGTGCTCCGACCCGTCCGGCGCGCCGGCGCCGGACTTGGAGGAAGGCGGGCCGCGCAGGACCCAAGGAAGCGGTGGCCGCACCGCTCCAGCGCGGCGGTGATCTCCACCACCTGGGCCGGCTCGAACCAGCCCATGCTCCCGAAGCAGAGGAACACCACAGACGCCGGCGGCTGCGCGTCCAGCCAGGCGACGCACTGGTGCGGTGGCTCCGGGGAATCCTTCTTGCTGGCGCTGCTGCCGAGCGAGAGCACGGAGCCGATGGGGTACACCGGCGGCGCGGGGCGCCCTGGCACGGCGCGGCCGTCGGCGACGGCCGCGAGGGCCCCCGGCTCTAGCCCGTCCGCTGTGTTGGCGATGATCCCCGTGGCGTCCATGAAGCTGTCGCCGAGGCGCACGAACCACGTGTAGTTGGGGCTCTTCTTGTCCACCACCGGGCACGGCAAGCACTCCGGCGGTACCGGCGGCAGCCCGGGCACGTGCACCTCCCCGTCCAGCTCGTCGAACCCCACGGTGACAACGCGGTGGAGCACGGGCAGGTGCAGCATGAGCGCGAGCATGGCGCCGGTGGAGGACATGAAGACCTAGGACGGCACGCCCAGCCCGCGGGCCACGTCGACCATGGGCGCCGCGAAGAGGTCGAGCACGAGCGCGGCGACGGGGCAGGACATCCCCGCGACGGCGTCCCGGACGTGGGGCGCGTGGAGCTGGATGTAGCGCGCGATGAAGTCCTCGACCACGGCCGCGTCCGCCGGGGGGTCGACGGCGGGGAGGCGGTGGAAGCGGATGTCGAGGCCGGAGGCGGCCTCGCGGCGGACGTGCTCCTCGACCTGGGAGGTGGCCTGCGCGGTGGGCGGGCGCATGACGAGCAGCCTGATGGAGAAGGCGCGGCGGCCGCGGAGGAGGAGGCGCTTGCAGGACTCGAGCATGGACATGAGGTGCCCGACGCCCCACTCCTGCAGCAGCACCAGCGTGGGCGTCGGAGCAGCTGCCATTGTTACTGAACGAACAGAAAAAATCTGATATCTCCCCTCCCTCTTGGTGTCACTAGGAATGTGGTTCCCTCCAACTTCTCTCTTTCAAAAAAAAAATGGTGGGAAATGTGATTCTTGGTTATTATAGATAAGATTGTTGTGAAGGATGAAAAACTTTGGAAAAGTAGTCGCGCGTGCGCGCTGGCCTGTCGCATCGTGGAGACGCCGGGGAAGATCATGCGAAAACGACTGATAAAGCTGCTTTTCATTTTCATTCATCAGAATTTCAATCAAAAAACAAAACAAAAATATGCCGTTGTTCTCACTCTCTCTTGTTGATATGAGAGCTTGTTTCTCGCTAGCACTAGATTTACTATTGATTTTCAATCAAAAAAAAAATCACGGAGAACCGGTCAGGAACCAGGACTTTTTTTTTTTTCGGGATAACCAGGACTTGTCGTTGTCACTCTCTCTTGTTGTCTTGTTGATACGCATGTTTCTTCTTTCTTTCTTTTATTTGATGAGATGATATGCCTGCTTTATTAAAGCAAACGGGTGGTAGGTCGGCTGTCAAGACCTGAGAGAGTTTCATTTCTTTATGGAACCTCGTCCGTCATTCGTCAAGCAGGCCGGATGCTCACTGGCCGTTGCTTCGTTAACTTCTGGCTTTTGTCCACCTGTCGATGGCTACTAGTACGTGTTCATTGGCAGGAAAAGTCGGGCGAAGCAACCTATTGTTTTCCAGCATGCGTGGAGAAAAAACAGTTCGCTTTTGGAGATTGGAAGATTGTACGTATGTGGTCACTCTAAGACATGGTCATATGCTGGATTGTTCTCACTCCACCTGTCGGATGACAAGAGCGTCAGGGAAGTGGTTTCAGATATCCCAGAAATAATGCAAGCTTTTTGCTATGACGTGGCTTCATATATCTAGTAAATTCAAAAAATACTACTAGGGAAAGCATTATAAAAATCTGAAAGAACATTGGCATAAAAAATGTGCTCCAGCACGCTAGGAGCCTGCAATTTTTTGTGGTGAAATGACCTTCATGTATTATTAGGAAGAAATATGTATAAGGTCACCAGAAGGTTAAATTCTAACCAAAGAATAAACTAGAGATTTGGAATAAGGGAACAACTAAAAATGAGCTTGAAGGAGATTAATAAAAGCACTATTTTAAGAAAAAATTCGTCACCGACGCAAGTCCATTCGCTAGTTGTCCTTCATCAACTACCGTAGGCGACACACGCTGGTAATGAAAAACAGGGCGGTGACACCCTACCAAACTCAACCAACATATATACAAGAATGATTAAGAAACACATTTCACTGCAGTGGTTGACGCCTAAGGAATTGTTGATTGCGCTCCCACCTCCCAAACGCTCCCACATCGTCAATCATTTGTGACTACTTCCATTTGATTTGAGCCAATGCACCATAGTGCATCCATCATCTGATTTATGTCCAAAATTGCTTCTTGACTACACACAGTTTCAGAGTTGTTCAAATTTTGAATTTCAAATGTATCAGCTCACTTATGTTTTGCACATGTTTTAAATGTATGTCGATTTGTAGTAGATTTCTATGTAGGCATGCTTTTCTATGTGTTACAGAACATATATGCCTTGGATGGGTCTGAGGTTCGATTGGGGTTCAATGGGGTGGGGAGTACATATAGACATGTGAAATTTTTAACAATGACATTTTACCAATAGCACCAATTTTGCAGGTTAACTAATGTGTATCAAGGTTTTTTTTTCAAATTGCCTAGCTTTTAAATTTGTTAAAACATATTTTTTTTGTAAGAATAACATACGAAATTGACCATGGTCAAACAATTTACCTTCATTCAGAGTGGCACAACAACCTTACTTGACTGCAGTGGTGCAAGAATAATTAAAAAGCAATTAAAGTGGGATATTCCCTCCATTAACTTTGTGTTGCTAGGTAGGTGGGGAGCTTCAATCCCACTGGCTTAAGTGAAAACATGATGCACTTGCCATTGAGCTAGGGTGCAACAATAATTACCATGTGGATATATTTACAACTTCACATTTTTACCATGTTAAATTGCAGTTGTTGCAGTTTTGCAACCATGGTTGGTGTCAACTATTACTGCCCTGGTTTAAAGATTGTACGACTGAACCACTGAAACAAACCATTGCAAATATAACGGAGACACCTATTTAAATTGAGCAGACATGTTGACACTTCCAAACTACATTCGCTCGACCGCACACTCTCCTTTCTCGATTGTTGTATCTTCCAACTAGTTACATGCTACTCTTATTTCACATATGAGTACAAGTCACCATTCATGCTTAGGTTTGAGAGGCACTAAGAAATTACACATGTTGGCGTCGTGAGGTTTCGATGATGTTACCATCTTTGGGACTACCTTGTAGTTGATTGTTCCTCCTTGATTGTGTAATTTATCCAGATCATTAGCTTTATTGTGTTCCTATTATATGGACCAAATGAGGCCTAATAGGCTAATAGTACACTGAAGAAGCTTAATTTGACATACACAGTTAGGCTATGAGTCAAGAGTACTTCAAAATGGTACCGCGGGACCATTCAAATTTCCACTTCACAGAATCTAGATCGGTTGTATGGAAACTATTAGAAGGAAGAAATAAGTTGTCGCGGTACAGAAACACACTCTATGGACTCTGCCATATGGCAGAGCCTAATCCACCATGAAATCCGGCTTGTGGATTAATGTGGCATTTCCTCACTTCTTGAATACAACACAAATACAAAAGGAACTATTTCCAAATGTGTGCTTCTCATCTAGCCAATGGGTGAATGGAACCGTTGAAATGTAGGTATAAACAAACATCAATTGGATGTTGCAGCACAAAACAACAAGATTCTAAGCATCATCAGAGAAAAATAAGTACATAATGTCATCGTCAGTGCTGAAGAAATGTTACATGGTCTCCTTACATATATGTAATATGTTTGTAGTTTAATACCACTGGTTATTCACGAAACAGAGGAGTTCTAGTGCGCACAAACATCAAGATGGCATGATGCCATATTGACCTTAAACCAACGACGGCCACCCAAAGGTGGGGTTTCGTCGTTCACCTGAAGATTTCAGAACAATGCAAAGAACATGTGAACTTCATGTAGAATAAGTTTTTACGAACTAAGTATGCACTATTTTTCAAAGACCCCTTAAGAACTCGTTCTCGTTGAGGAGGGAGGAGCTATGCCAAAATTATCTCACCAAACTACTGCTCCGCCACTCTACATAATTGTGACGCAACGCCAAATAGCTAGAAACACATCAAATACAAAACTATCACCAAGCAAAGTTAAGAAGGAGGGGCATACAACTCAAAGTTCAATGGAAATGCGCTATTATTTGGGGCGAAATGACATTCGAGGAGATATCAGATGTGCTTTCCAATTTTTCTTTGAGACCCGGGTTTTCTTACGGAGACCTCCTTAAATGTCATTTCATCACAAATTTTTGCATGACCCTAACGCATTCGAGCATCTTTGATGTCAGATAATTTCAGTTTTGTATCTTTTTTCTGTTGTTTTAATTGAATTTACTTTTCACTTGCACATGGACATCGAATCGTGGCACTCATCTTCTTGTTCCTATTCTATGGACCAAATGAGGCCTAATAGGCTAATAGTATACAAGAGAAGCTTAATTTGACATACAAAGTTAGGCTACGAGTCAAGAGTACTTCAAACTGGTACCGCGGACCATTCAAATTTCCACTTCACAGAATCTAGAACCGTTCTACGGGAGCAAATAGAAGGAAGAAAGAAGTTGTCGCAGTACAGAAACACACTCTAAGGACTCTGCCATATGGCGGAGCCTAATCCACCATCAAATCCGTCTTGCGGATTAATGTGGCATTTCCTCACTCACTGGATACAACATAAATACAAAAGGAACTTTTTCCAAATGCGTGTTTCTCATCAGGCCAATGGGTGAGAGGAACGGTTGCAATGTAGGTATAAACAAACATCAATTGGAAGTTGTAGCACAGAACAACAAGATTCTAAGTGTCATCATAGAAAAAATAAGTACATAGTGTCATCGTTAGCACTCAAGAAATGTTACATGGTCTGATTACAGATATATCTATAGTTTAACACCACCGGTAATTCACGAAACAGAGGGGTTGTAGTGCACACAAACAACAAGATGGCATGATGCCTTGTTGACCTCATACCAACAACGGCTCAGCCGGAGGTGGGGTTTTGTCGTTCACCTGAAGATTTCAGAACAATGCAAATAACATGCGAACTTCATGCAAAATAAGGTTTTACGAACTAAATATGCATTATTTTTCAAAGACTCCTTAAGAAGTCGTTCTCGTTGGGGATGGAGGAGCTACGCAAAAATTATCTCACCAAACTACTGCTCGGCCATCCTACATAATTGTGACGCAACACCAAATAGCTAGAAACACATCAAATACAAAAATATCAGCTAGAAAACTTAAGAGGGAGGGGTCATACAACTTAAAGTTCAATGGAAATGCGCTATTTCTTCACAGGTGCATCACCCATTGATGAGAACAACTATTTCATTTATCGAACAATGAAAAGACAAAGGACAATATGACAATAACAATAGCATGATCATTAGGTAGAATTTTTACCATTTACATTTATGATGATCTTTGCATTAATTCAAGAACCCATTGCTTGCTTCGCCTAAAGACACTTGTAGTTTTAGAAATCACTATTTCAAGGGATTGTCAAATCATCTGTAACTTGTTCACAATGAGCATATTAAAGACAAGGACATAGTAGAGTAAAATATCTATTACATAAAGAGAGTTCAGCTTAAGCTAGTAAACACTACACCTCATGTCCTGTTTGATAAATTATTTGGTGCTACTGAAAATTGCCAAATACGCATTAGGACTTGGTTAATAAACTATTTAGTGCTACTAAAAAGAAAAAGGCACAAAAATACATATAATTAAATCACATGTCATGTTTCATATAGCTATATTCAAAGTTCAAACAAACACCTGAGCTTGTAAGACACCCATTGTGCACATCTTGAAGTTTAACTAAGGGCAGCCACTATGAACTTGGTTTTACTTGTGATCTTCACACTTGGTGGCCGACTACCAAAATCTTTGTAAGGTACAATGGTCATATAGAAGGAGAGTGGCGTTATGTGCCACAATGATCATTTCTGGCATAGATTACATCCAACCCAAATTAACACAAAGCAACGGCTCGTACATGCATCCTTCAAATTTTGCTCCAGGTGTTGCCTCCTCTCCTTATTCTATGAATTTCTCCATCCACATGTGGTGCCTTGGCATGACACATTGAACGTCAAGTAGACGACATAACACTAGGGGGTAAGGAGGTGTCAGGAATATGAGTGCGTCAGTGTTGATGCACTGATCCTAGAGACGAACATTGACTATTGTAGTTTTGAAGGTAGTTGCATGAGAGAGAATAGAGAGAAGGAATGTGAGAGGGCAAGACTTGGGTCCCAAGACCAATATTAAGGTCGTGTAACTGACTAGAACCTAAGGTGGGAGCTCATGTATCACATTATGTTGCACCCCTAGCTAGAATTTGGGTAGGAACTAAAAATGCAACACAACTGATGGTTGGCTTGAGATCTGAGAAGATTGGCCATTTTCTAGCAAGTTTGTTTTGCCATTGAGTTCACTCTAAAGAGTGAGCGCTGAAGTATATCCAGTTTAAACGCAATTTTGTGTTACCTTCAAGTTGTTCGCGGATTGGGAAACGACGTGAGGTGTGGGTCCACTCTTGTTCATCAGAATGTTGGGATATACAATTTTGAAAAGTACAACACTTATTACTATATTGCACTTTTCTAAAAAAATCAAGCTGCACTTTTCACTTTTCAAGTAATACCTGTTATAAATACTTAGACATAAGAAAATCTTAGACAACTTAGTAAAACCGGTAATTTAGCACCACCAAAAATGATTTTTCACAATAATAATAACAATAACAATAATAAAAGAAATATACAATTTTGTAATTTTTGAGGTGGTGCAAGATATTGTTCATTACTTTGCTGCTTCCGTTTGTACCTTGGGCTATTGAAAATTGCACCAATTTAAGAAGAAGCAATGACGTCCTTACTTTCTCTTTGTTCGAGGAGCACACCTCTGTTTCTCAATGGGTTTGTACCTAGCTAGGAACTATCAACTAGTATTGTACAAATAGGATTGGGAGGTACCGGGAAATTACACACGTGATTTTCAGGAGCGATGATGTCTATGAATCCATGTGTAGTAGATTGCAACTAAATTTGCTGAAACATGTCATCGATGGATTGGTGCGGATTTTGGAGATGCATGTGTGCTGCCAAGGAGCGGCCTCGGTGGGCAGATACATGATACGGACTCTGGATGATTCCTCGTGGCCTGCATATTGGTACCCAAATCCTTCCATCTCCCCCTGTATGGGACGTCTCTTTTTTCTAAACAGATATGATAAAAGCTGGCTTTCATGCATTATTAGGCAGAAATATGTATAAGATGACCAGATTGTCAAATTCTAACCAAAGAATAAACTAGAGATTTGGAATAAGGGAGAAACTAAAAACGAGCTTGAAGGAGATTAAGAAAAGCAGCATTTTAAGAAAAAAATTCGTCACCGACGCAAGTCCATTCGCTAGTTGTCCTTGATCAACTCCGGCAGGCGACACACGCTGGTAATGAAAAACATGGCGGTAACACCCTACCAAAGTCAACCAACATAAATACAAGAATGATTAAGAAACACATCGTCAACCGTTTGTGTTTGACGCCTAAGGAATTGTTGATTGCGCTCCCACCTCGCAAACGCTCCCACATCATCAATTGTTTGTGACTACTTCCATTTCATTTGAGTCAACGCACCATAGTGCATCCATCATGTGATTTATGTCCAAAATTGCTTCTTAACTACAGACAGTTTCAGAGTTGTTCAATTTTTTGAATTTCAAATGTATCAGCTTACTTACGTTCTACACATGTTTCAAATGTATGTCGATTTGTAGTAGTTTTCTATGTACGCATGCTTTTCTATGTGTTGCAGAACATATATGGCTTGGATGGGTCTGAGCTTCGATTAGGTTTGAAGTAGGGTGGGGATTACATATAGACATGTGAAATATTTAACAATGGCATTTTACCAATAGCACCAATTTTGCAGGTTAACTAATATGTATCTAGGTTTTTTAAATTGCCTAGCTTTTAAATTTGTTAAAACATATATTTTACTAAGAACAACATAAGAAATTGACCATTGTCAAACTATTGACCTTAATCCAGAGTGGCACAACAACCTTATTTGGCTGTAATGGTGCAAGAATAGCTAAAAAATAAAGTGGGATGCTCTCTCCATAAACTTTGTGTTGCTAGGTAGGTGGGGAGATTCAAACCCAGTGTCTTAAGTGAAAACATGATGCACTTGCCGTTGAGCTAGGGTGTAACAATAATTACCATGTGGATATATTTACAAGTTCACATTTTATCGTGTTCAATTACAGTTGTTGCAGTTCTATTATTGCTCTAGTTTAAATATTGTATGAATGAACCACTGAAACGAACTATTGCAAATATAACAGAGACACCAATTTAAATTGAGCAGGCATGTTGACACTTCCTAACTACATTCGCTCGAGCGCACACTCTCCTTTCTCGATGGTTGTATCTTCCAACTAGTTACATGATACTCTTATTTCACATATGAGTACAAGTCAACCATTTCATGCTTAGGTTTGAGAGGCACTAAGAAATTGCACATGTTGGCATCACGAGGCATCAATGATGTTACTGTCTTTGGGACTACCTTGCCGTTGATTGTTCCTCCTTGGTTGTGTAATTTATCCAGATCATTAGCCTTCTCGCCTTATGTGAACACTTTCCTTGATGATTTTACATCGAATATGTTCCAATTGAGACACTGGCGACCTCCATTATATAGGAATGAGGGCTCGATATTGTATGCTAGTGTCACAAAGAATACCATGCCATGTGTTCATTCGACTTGATGTATTCCACACAGAGATTTCCTTATCCCAATGAAAATTCACTAACCTTTCCTTCCGAATGTTCCATGTAATGTTGATTAATTTGGTGACTGCCTTGCACCCATGCCATGGTGGTTGATGGAGTCATTAGGAAATTCTCCCATCATTTACCATGGCCTGGTTGGCACAAGGCAGGTGGAGGAGATGGGGGTCCGAGCCTAGCATTTCTCATGAAAGTTCATAAATTAGTAGATTACAAAAAGGTAATAAATGAGCATGATCCCCTTAATATATAGTCTAGCATATATAAATGTATCTGTAATTTATGTTTCATCTCATGAAAAGATGGAGAGTTTGCTTAAGGTCCTGAGCATCATCATCGATTTTGATCCTTCAAATGCAAAATGAAAATACCCCCTTTTTGTTTAAATTTTATTTCCAAAGAGGATTCGCAAGATTGCACAAAAATAAAAACTATAGCTTGGAATGGACGTGTGAGAGAGGGGGTGAGAGAGTAGACAACGTCATAGAAGAAAATTACCTATAACTAAGGCATGTCATCATATTTCCATCCAACTTTCGTGTACCTATATTAATTCATAGCTCAAACAAACACCTCAGCTTGAAAGGCTTCCAACGTGCACATTTTGAAGATTAATTGGGAACCACCACCATAAATCTGGTTGTGCTTGAGGTCTTCACACTTTTATGACCGGCTGTAAAATGTCATCTCCATGAGGCATGGTAGTCATGTAGAAGATGAGTGATGTTATGTTCCACAATGATCTGTCCTCATGTAGCGTACATCCTACCCAAATCAATGCCAAGCAATAACACGCACCCACACCCTCAAAATTCTTCTCCAAGTGTATGCCTACTCTCCTTATTGTTAACATTTCTGCATGCTTGCGCAACACTCTAGCACGACACATCAAACTCCATGTTGACATATGCGCCATATAAGTTGGACAACAACACAATACAGTCGCTACAATGATCTTTTCCTCATACAATGGTGCACTAACCGCAAGAGCTATAGTAGGTCTAAAGGCTTGTATTGTTGTTAGTTGTGTTTTAGAGCTCTAGAACCTATTATGAAATTATATTTTCAATTAATTATGTGGTTTTGAATGCAAGGAAGTTATAAAAATATACGCAACATATATAAGATAAAATAACATTGGTCAAAATTAGAAGATTGTAATTTTAGCAATGAAAGTTGAGAGGTTTGATTAAACCATGAAAGGTTAGAAATAATCTAAATTTACCAGGCACTCTAATACTGCTTCATGTAATATACATGCATCAAGTTAGCCTTATTTTCCATTTTATTAATCAGTGGAGTGTTTGCTTCAAGCATTGAGCATCAACTTCAATTCTTACTATTTCCATGCCAACTTTGGTCCTTATATATTTGACCAAAGCATTGGTACCTATACTCAGAGCTTTTGTACTTGTATTCTTTTTCTCCAACTTGCATCAACCATATTTTAAAAGGCATGTTATCTTCTGTTGGAAGGCAAACGATGGAGCCAACTGCTGAAAGGCATACCTTTGATGGGTGTAGTATGGTGGTCATGGACAGTGAATGACGTTGAAATGATATATGTCCATGAATGTGCCATTTGGTTACATGGCACTAGCATATTAAATGGTAGTGATATACATAACTTGAGCAAATGATACCAAGATGCTACACTAAGCTTTTTGCATGTCACCTTTTGCGTGATCTCTTTGTCTGGTCATATGTACTTGTAGGATGCAGTCATGCTAAAAGTTCAAGTACCTACCCAAATGCTATATCTTGAAGAGAAACATAAGCATTTATGTCTTATATACATCATTCTTAGGCACACTGTGAACCTTTTACCTTTAAAAAGAATATGTGAGTTTGACATAATGAGAGTGGATTTTCTGAATGGGAGTGTGCCTTGACCTACATTTTAGATATTTCTAATATACCAAAAGTTTCAAGAATGATTTTTGGCATTGTAGTACTGGAGTTATATTGACCTATAAAGTTTCAACAATGATTTGTCCATTTGGGAGAGACGCAAAAGAGAAAGTTCTATACTTTTTTATTCAGATATATTTGCCGCCACTTATTCATTTTATGTGTGTCACATAGCATTGGGGATTTCTTGCCATTTTACGTGCCACATTGTATTATGTTACACTACAATTATTATTTTACATAATATTTGTTACAATTTTAATATTGCATCATTATTCTGAAAGTTAAGGGGCATAACTAGATCCAACCCAATAACAACTATCTGGGTACCATTGAAGAAAGCACACACAAATTGATGGAGCCGCAAAACTAAGTCGAGAAAAGGGAGCATGGTTGAGTGTGTCCCACTTGTCGTCACTACATAAATGCGAGAGGGGACCGACATGAAGGAAAAGTGTAGATTAATCACCAACCCCCCTTAATACTTTTACCATTAATTGTTCACAACTTCCTTGATCAATTAATCTATTTTTTTGTTGTGTTCAAAAACATGCACGTCACGTACCGAAGGCCGAAAACATATCCACGTACACCACCTATGCCAATCACCTGAGTATATGATTTAATTGATCTTCCTGCTACCAAGTTGCACCAGATTAGCCAGTTGGCTTCATGTCCGTTATCATTACACGCCATTTAATGAAGCTCATCTGTCATTGCTAGATTGATCGATCTATATATCAGTAGCATAGGTTTGGGAGGTGACGTGAATCATGATATGAAGTATTTTTTATTAGCTTACATCAGGTCGATCATTTGAGAACCCTTGCACAATGTAAAAAATCAAGTGCAATGGAAGCAAATCATAGAGGCTATGGGTATAGGTCAGTACTAATATCGATCAAGAACAAAGGTAATTGTTCTTTGTGATTCATGCTCCCAAGGTTTTATTTCTAAAGTTTCCTCGCAAAATGAATTCATCTTTTGTTAGCTTCTTTATGTTACAACCTCTCACATTGGCAACCACCATGTGCCCCGTTTCAAGCATGACCAGCGGACGCCATTGTAAAACTGTAACCTTTAATACCTAGTTCATTGGCCCCATATGATTCTTTGAGTACCTACTTTACCCATCGTACACAACCACAACTACCATGTGTGCCAAACTGCTAGCCATAAATTGCCCATACGATTCTAAACCCTGATAAAAGTAAAAAGAACATAGACAACAACCCAAAGTTAAAAACAAAAAAAAACTGCACACTATTTGAAATTGTTGCATTCATTCTTTACTTTAGTATATTGAGATGCGAAGACCAACACAAGATACCCAATGTCGTAGTCGGAGCTTTGGTTCTTCTGTTCACCATCCATACCAAAGCAAGTCCAAAGGTTGACATGCCCATCCAAACAAGGAGTGCCCCATCACAAGGTGTACCCTATCACCAAGACATGTACACACAAACCATAGATAAGTGACTTCCAAAAGTGAGACACGTCACTGACTATTGGTAGGCCTAACTTACAGATGTAAGGAGGCACTGAGACAACCGTATAAACACAAGTGTTGATGACCCCATGTGGCTACAGCCCCGCAACCACAACCAAACTACCATCATTGGTATCTATAATGAAGCACTTACACGGAATACTGATGGGTAGGGCCTTGCTGCTAAGTGTTACTCAATCTACTGCATTAAACTCTTTATTATGAACCCAAAATCTTTAGTATTGTTTAACCCCTAATATATGAAAGAATGGAAACATATTTTCATTCTCGTGGAATAAGAAACCCTCGTGCCTTAATGAAAGGAGCATTCAAATTGTTTTGTTATGTACTTTGACAGTAGTTGTGAAACTAGTATTGCTAGATTATTTTGATCGTGTTCTTGTTTAGTATTTATGCTTGCTATCAGTTAACAGAAAGCAAACATGAGAGACGAGATCGCTTTATTAACTAGCCAATAATAACATGCAGGAACATCACTAATATAAAAAAGCATGAAAATCTCTCATGATGATTTTGTGACAGAATCAAGATAGTCATACTTGTGTTGTCGTAGAAGTGTTCCATGACATTACCAAAATTATCATCACGGAAGTGTCCACTTCCATGACGATAAATCGCGCGTCACAGAAATGCTTTCGTCAAGGGTGACCGACACGTGGCATCCATCGTAATGGAACGCCGGTAAGCTATCGGGTCAGGTTTTGGATCCGAGAACCCGTTAACAGCCCCGACCAATGGGGATTTTCCACGTGTAAAATCATCATTGGCTGGAGGAAACACGTGTCGGCTCATCATTGGGACATATGTCATCCGCTCATTGAACCGAAGGCGCCTATGATACGGCGACACGTGGCATGGCCCAACAGAGGCCCATTCCTGTGAAAAGGCCGGCTCGTTTGACTTGGTCAAAAGGTGGCGGGCCAGCCCACAGAAAGCATATTAACGGCCTGTTTGCATATAGCCCATTTACAACCCGCTAACCCAGGGCCCGTTACGCCCTATCCGAATTAGGCCCGGTAACGTCATCTGGGCTGTCCAATATGATTCCAGCCCGTTTTAACTTCCGGCCCATGTGTGGCCCATGACTTCTTTTGGCCCATATGAGGCCATTTATTACTCTTGGCCCATTAACGGCCCGTGGTGAAACTGACCCGTAATGAACAGTGTATCACTTTATACCCATTAACGACCCGTTATTCTATTGGGCCGTTTCCAGCCCAAGTTTTCTTTCAGCCTTCTCAGGGCCCATTGATTCTTGGGCTCATTTGTAGCATTCGATTACATACGGCCCGTTACTGTCATTTTCTGCTTGTGGTCCAAATTCAGCCCGTCATTACAGTCGGCCCGTTTGCGGACCGTTAATATGTTGGGCCGTTTTCAACTCGTTGGGCTGTTTTCATAGAGTTATCAAATATGGTCTATTAATGGCCCGTTATGGTCCACGAATAGTACGGCCCATGATTGGTGAAATGATGATATGCCCCGTAGAAGGCCCATGGATATACGGCCCATATGAGGCCCATGGATCTACGGCGTGTAGAAGGCCCATGGATCGTATGGCCCGTAGAAGGCCCATGGATCCTATGGCCCGTAGAGGGCCCATGGACCCTAAGGCCCGTATAGAAGGCCAATGGATCCTACGGCCCGTATAAAAGGCCAATGGATCCTACGGCTGGAAGAAGGCCCATGGATCATACGGCCTACAGGAGGCCCATGGTTACAACAGTCCGTGTTTTGCCATGATTATTTTGGCCTAGTTACCAAAAATAGGCTATTGTGGCCACTAGAAAAACACAGAAAAATAACTACAGTGACTACAAGCAAACAACTAAACATGACAATAAGGAAATAAATAAGCAAGCAATTAACGCTAGCCTATTACCGCTATTACACATATTACATCCACTGGGCATCAAAGTTCGCCACAAGTGCAAATATAGGGAACAAAGCAGCATATTAGATACACTGGCCATCAAAATTGGCCACCAATGCAAATAAACGCGGCAGCAAAACAAGAGCATAACTGAAACAACTTCAGAAGAGCTCAAGAAACGTTATCCTGGGTATCCACCATGCTGGCAATAAGCTTAGCAAGCTGATTAGCTTTGTCCTGTTTGGCGCTAAAATCCTCCAACGCTTGTTGTTGCACCAGAAAGTATGCATATGAGTGCTCCAGGGACTTCCGCAGTCCTTACGCTTCTTGTCGCAGCACAGCTGATCGATGTCTTTCAGCTTGTAGTTGAGACTCAAGAAACCGAACTGATTCAGACAGTGAGTTTGAATAGCTTGTGCAAGCGGTAGTGGCCAGTAACTCAAACACTAAACCAAGACAGGACTTTGAGGTTGTCTCGCTGTCTTCAAGATAGTCTTCCTTAGTTGTTTTATTAGCTTTGTTGGAGACCAACAAGGATGTGTCACTATCCTGAACCTTATCTGCATTACTTCCTTTACCATTGCTTAATAAGGCACTCTTCCCCAATATTCTACCAGCATTCTAAAAGAAGAAACAAGCAGACACATAACAAGTTTAGCATGTACTAGTATATGAAACTCTTTTCGGTGAACCAGTTCATTATAAGGTGGACAGGATTAAACTACAAAGTCTTCTATTGCCAAGTACTAGTACATAATAAAAGCATCAAACAAACATATATATGTGTCCTATGGTCACCGCATTGTCTTGCCAAATCAAAATAGAGACACGGTTCAAATCATATCAGTTCAAGACAAAGCAGCAGTGAAAGAATACACAGCGTGGGAAACTACACGACACAACAAGATTTCAGATGGGTACCACGGGTCTACATGTACAACAACACTATTGGCTCTATTGTGATGCTAGTAATGTGCATGATATGAAAGTCAACTGTATACACAAATGAAATTGAAATCAAAAGAGCTATTGATAAGAGCAAACCTGTTAAAGAAACATGCGTGAACATACCTGTTGTGCCATTGGAGTTTCGATTGGATCCTTCAATTTAAAAATAAGTTTGTATGAGTAAATACAGTGATACAAGAGGAAAGCAATCATAGTTACAAAAGGCGCGCCTAAGCGAGCGCTTAAGCGCGCCTAGGCTCTGGGCATTGGCAAAACGCATTGCGCATAACTACGCTTAATCTGTGCATAACTGCGCATAAGCATGCGCTTTGGTCAATAAAGCGCAAGGCGGTGGCAAAACGCACAATTAACGCCTAGCGCTTTTTTGAACTATGATAGCAATGGAATCTTAAATTAGAACATTTGTTCTTCAGGTTTAGGCACTTGTTCTACATAAACAGAGTACAGTAAGACGCAAGAATATAATACTTAAAAATAGAAAATGAGCTCATAGACCTTACAACATTCTTGGTTCGGGACCAGTACAGAACAAGGCGTTCCCAGTCATCGTCCAGTAAATGTGTCTCAGGAGAACGTAAGGGAATTTGATGAGTTTCATTGTCGGTGAAGTACGTTTTCTTCAGGTAATTCCGATACTGCCACCAAGCATTCTTGAAGATAGCAAAGGTATTAGCACAGGTTACCTCATCCTGAGTTTCCAAATCGGTCCTTCTCTATAGAGAAAAATAGGAAAATTTGCTATATTATAACCATCATGGAGGTAGGATGTATGGGATGAAGCAAAGTAATTGCCATGAATAACATTACTTACACATAACTCCTGGACAAACACCTGCAACTGGCATTTTCCTTCATCTTCAGTATAATATTTCCAAGATGGGAAGATACGCACATACGATTTAACAACATCAAATGCGATAGATGCTAAACTACGACTAGCTGGTTGTGCTTCCTCCACAGGAATAGGCGTACTAACTGGTGGAGTTGGGGTTCGCTGTGATAGTACTGGCCCTTTGGGCACTGGAGCTGCCTTACTAACTACTCTTGTTTGGGAGCTCTGTGGTGGAGATGGTGCTGTGTCAACAGGAACTGGGTTACTATCGGCTGGGGTTGGGGTTAGATTGGGTGAAGCTCGTTCTCTGTCCATCGCAGTAGGGGTACAATTTGCGAGAGTTTGGGTTATGTGTGGTAGGGCTGGTTCTTGTGCATGTACAACCGGGGTGCTATTTCCACCAAGAGGTAGCACTGTTTTATTTGAAGACCGTGTTTTTAGTCCGCTAGATACTGGCATCACCCGCTCCAATTCAAATGGCTGATAAACAGGAAACATAGTTGAATGTACAGACATTGTATGAGAGACAGATGCAATAGATAGTGTGGAAAAAAGATGGCATGAAATAGTTGACATGTATATTGTTTAACTAAAACGGATAGCATGACATAATTTCACATATATGATGTCTATCTAAACTGGTTAGCATAGCATAACATAATTCAAAGATATGATGAATAACTAAACAGGATCGCATGACATAATTCACCTACATGTTATCTAAGTAATCAGGATCACATCATTTAATTCACATATGTGATTTATATGCTAAACAGAGGGCATTCGATATGATGTCTGAACTAAGAACATGGTATTGAACATTGTGTATATGATGTCTAAACTATGCAATGCAAGACACCGTATGCATGATATGAGCAGTATAACCGTGCCAAGTTAGAGCATACACCTCAGTGGGGGAATAGGACTAGTCATTTGTCTCTGAATCCATCTCTGAGGAGCTAACGAGACCCAACAAGAGATCTGCTTCGACAGGTACCACTGTCTGCTCTGAAGGCCTTGTTTTCACTCCAGATTTTTCCATCTCCCACCCAAATAGCTGATTCACAGGAAGAGTATTTTAATGTACAAACATTGTCGACAAATGGAAATGTAATGAAGAAAAGGATGGGCAAGATATCATTCAAATATATGATGCCTGGTTAAATAGGACGGCATTGCACATTTCACATATATTATGGCTGGCTAAAAGATATGAGACTGCATAATTCCCACATATGATATAGAAACTAAACAGGTGGCATTACAGAACATGTCTAAACTAAGAAGATGACATATATGATGTCAAAAGTAGGCACTGCAAGGCAACATATGCATGATATGACTAACATCATCATGCCAAGGTAGAGCAAACACCTTGGGGGGTAAATAGGAGTGGTCAGCGGCGTCTGAATCCGCCTCAGAACAGATATCTTCCTCTGGATTACAATCTGGAGAGGGGTGGGGAGGGTTTGCCATTGAACCCACCATGGAGCGATGTCTGCATGACATTGTATTTCCGCGCAAAACTCTTCTCTTTTTCTCTACATGTTCAGCATGACTATGTGCAATATATGACATGAATACGAAAAAAATATGGTGAGATTATGTAAGGAGAGCATGCAAAAATTTAGAGTGATGGTAGCAACCAGTGGATGGATCCAAAAATATTGATAGCAGGCTGATGATTGCTTTAAATTAATAAAAAGACAGATGATGATTGCTTTACTATTTGTTTCCCACCCAAGATGAACAACATAGGCATACCCTAGGTGAACCAGATATTAGACAGACATACTATTCATTGCTACCTCGATATGTGCCCCACAACTAATTTAGAACTCAAGTTTGAACATTAATTTGGACCTGACTTGGGAGTCCAAGAGCTGAACAGGATGATAAAGTAGCAGGTAAGTTTAAGCAATGCATAACATAAGCAGAAACAAAACAATGCGACCTCTTTTGTGGACCCGTGTACTCCTCAAGTTCATCTGCTGAGTCGATGATGGTGATGCCGTTGCGGTGGGTGCCGGCAGCAGGGAAGGAGATCTGAGGCAGCGAAAGACGGTCATGAGTCATGATGTCTGGTTTGGTGGATGCTTCTGTCGATGGAGCAGCTCAGGTGAGGTGGACGACGTTGCGGCAGGAGCAGGACAAACCACACAAAGTTCCCTTCGACATGTACTTGTAACTGAAGTAAATCATTTGGCTTGCATGATTCTTAAAACGTAGGGATAGGAAAAACACCGGAATAGGGTAGGAAAATGCACATGGTAAACAGAGCATTTGTAAACACAAGATTTCTGTCAACTTGGGTGTTTGGTTTACAGGAATTGGAAGAGCAGAGGAATGCAAAGAAACATGACCAAAATAAAGTGAAACCATATGAAAGCGTGTACAGTTAGAATGTTATTCTGGCACTAATGCACTTGGTCTTGTTTTCATGCATAGGATTTTGAAAAGTAGGTCCAGGTGGATGTTTTGCTTCATTCCTTTCAACAAAATGCATGAACAATTGAATAGTAGAGTGTCATTGGAAAATTCCCTATTGCTATGTTTTTCCGTTGAACCAAAATAGCCCTAATGGATCAACGTGAATGTATAGTAATAAGTGATGCAACAAGTGTACAACCTCTTTGCCGTAGTCGTGTCGACCTCAGCATCATTGGGTTGGTCGCTGAAGCAGTTGAGGCAGAGGTGGCTGTCGGAGGTGTGGAGGAAGATCTGAGGAATCTATAGACGGAGTCCAGGGCACTGCTCTGTTGTGATGGATCGTTCTATCATTGGAGCAGCTCCGGTGAGCTGTAAGACGTCAAGGCTGAAGCAGCACAAGACAGACATCGTCAATCTCAAGTGGGATTCTAATAGCATCTCCAATAGATGATGTAAAATGGATGTAAAATTAACATCGCCAAAAACCACCTGACTACAACAGATGAGGTAAAAACTGTTGACTCTGAACTTAACTGTCGAAACTGAAATTAACTATGGAATCTGAATGCTACTGTCGAAACTGAACGCAATGGTAATAGAGAGGCACTTGACATGTAGTTTAGGGAGGGCCTGCAGTTCATCTTCAACCTGCACCCCCCTGAGCCGCCAGCCACCACCGGCTGAACCGCCGGCCCCAGCGCCGCCTCGCCGCCCCGAAACAACTCACCACCGTCGCCCCGGCCAGCCCTCTAGGCCCCCTGCCCCCCACCCTGAACCCTAAGATAGATAGTGGGGTACCTCTCCGGCGAGCCCTCGTCCCCGCTGCGGGTGGTTCTTCCTTAACTCCGGAGAGCCCCCCCAACCCCTGAAAATCGATTGACCCAAAAGTCGATTTAGTCGACTGAAGTGTGGCTTAATCGGAGCAGAGCAGCAGCACGAGCGAGGGGGGAGCAGTAGCAGCAGCTGGGGGAGCGAGCGATTGAGCGAGAGCTGGAGCAGCAGTAGCAGCACGAGCGAGCGAGCGAGAGCCGGAGCAGCAGTAGCAGATCTGGCTGGTATGGACGCCGCCGCCGAAGGGGCCTCGCACTGGAGGAGAGCCGCCATGGAGATGTCGCCGGCGGTGCTGGCTTCAAGGTAGCCGCTCCATGGGGGTGCGGGATGGAGCACTATCGGCGCCGGGAGGTCGAGTTAAGGAGAAGGTGCGATGCGATGAGTGTACAACCTCTTTGGTGGCGCCGAGTAGGCCTCAGCTTCGTCCGAGGAGTCGGTGAGGTTGCTGTGGTTCCGGTGGAGCAGGTTAAGGCGGCGCTGTGGGGATGGAGCAGCCGCGATAGACGAGGCGATCGTCGGAGCAGCTCCTTGGAGGTGGAGGACGGGGTGGCTGAACCGGCGGGACGGCGAGATGGACAACATATCCTCATCCGGGGAGGTGGACGGGGGACGTCGAGCTGTTGCGGTGGACGACGTCGTCGGCGAAGAGGCTCCGGCTGGGCAGCGGTGACGTGGCGGACGGAGGAGGGTGGGGTTTCGCGGCCTGGGATTTCGAATGGCGAAAAGGGGGCAATGGGAGGGGGTGAAGCATGACTTAGGGATGCGCTTGTCCAAAATGTAGGGTGTGTTATAAAAGTACCCCCCACCGATTTGAACTAGCGGCCCTTTCGGCTTAGGTTTAGAAGGGGGATTCCGCGTGTCGGGATTTGGCAGCTGGAGGGAGTTTTCGCGCGCGTTGTAATTTCGGGATAGCAAGGCGCGGGTTGTGAAGGCGCCATTTTTTAGAGCACGACATCTGAATTTTTGGGATATAACAAGACGCGGGTTGAATTTTAGGGACAAGCCTAACGTGTAGTAATATTGTACTTGTACGTACCAAATCAATTCGCACTTCCCTCAACCAAAAAGAAAACAAATAAAATAAAACTATTCACACCACACAAAGAGAGAGTCTTGCCCCGTTTTACTATACAAATGCTATTCAAAGCTACTCCCTCCTTCCATCTATATAGAGCCTAATGCATTTTTTAATGCTAACTTTGACCAAATATTAGAGCAATGATATATGACATGCAACTTACACAAAGCACACCGTTAAATTCGTCTGTGAAATGTTCTTTCAATGATATAATTTTCACATTGTGCATGTTATGTACTATTAATCTTGTCAATAGTCAAAGGCGGTCTTAAATATCTCATTACGCCCTATATAGATGGAAGGAGGGACTATGAATCCATGTTATGTCCGATTAAATTTTTTCGCTTGCTGTATAATGCATGTAACCTACTCATAGCAACATTTTAGTGCGTTCCAAATGTCTATACTACCGCTGCAATTCGAACTAAATTTGAATTCGTCTATCTATTTCAATAAGAATCTACAATCATGATTGTTGCCAACTTCAACCATCATTCGTGTATTACCTTAATAACACACCACATGGTTACTATAGAGATAGATATGAACTATGTGTACTACATGAACTCAAATTCTATTTTTTTGAATACACTTGATGTTGATTCCAAATAATACTACATTTGATGTACTAACTATATATTCATAATCTGAACCGTGTTCCATACGTACACCATGTTTATCACCCAAAGTATAGTGCCCCGCCCCCTACATTATGACAAGTATTTAGACCTGAGTTGCAAAAACCACACATTAGCCCAAATTATAATCAATGTTCTACATTATGATATCTTCTTCAAGTATCCGTATCCACTTTTTATAATGAATTATGATATTTGTTCGTCTTTTACACCTTCACGATCCTCTTCTATTTGTAGCTAGCTAGCGCTAACTTTCTATCGTGCATGCAGACGCCCGCCCCCCTCACACACCCTTAGCGTCCCCTCCATCGCGACGTTCATTATTTCTCTTTAGGTCGTCCACCGGCGGTGTGTGTAGGCCCCCGGCTCCTTCTTTCTGGCACACACCGGTCGATATACCTCCCTAGCCAAGTGTGCCTACAACAAACACATATATACTTCCCCTCTTCTCTTCTCACCGTCCATGCCCCCATATGTCCAATACGATTCCATGCAGGTGCACACTCCCGCCCCTCTTTTCATTTATCACATGCTCGCACACTCCTCCCCCCTCGACATGGTAGGCCTCTCGCACCACCTCCTAGCCACACCCTCTCCCCCTGTCTGCCTCTCCGGACCATATTTGCTTCTAACACATGCAGGCATGTATATGAACTGATCTCCCTACATATAGCCAGGTCGACTATAATTCGTTTTCACCAAGCACCGATACACTTACCTCGCTAGTTATGTCTCTCCTTTTCTCGGACACATGACGGTTGATCTTCCTATGTAGTTACGCATGCTTACCACAACCATATATTCTCCCCTCATCATCCTTGAATACCTCCCGACCTGTCTCTCACACGCACGTGCATAGACAGACAGACATCCCCCGCCCTCTCTTATTGATATTGCACTCATACCCTCCGTTTGTCTAGCAGGCCTCTCCCACCATTTGTGAGACGCCACTCCACCACCAACCCTCCGACGCTCTACCTTTGTCTTTTTCCCAACCTTATTCCTCTGCTACACATATCCACGGATGTCGATCGATCTCCCTCAATACATAGCTAGCTCTCTCTCCTTCCCCACACATATACTAGTCGTCCTGTCTCTACCCCCCCCCCACACACACCGATAGTCGAACGTTGTAGGTAGGTATCCATGCCACGGAGAAGAACTGCACCTCTGCCCTCTCAAATTCCAGTAGGCCAGCCGCCCTGTATCTTTGACGTGGGCAAACACAAATTCGATGGCACTCTTTATCGAGCGCGCAGCCACACACTTCATCCCTGTTTTCAATTCTATCGATATCTCACGTCCATGACTCCGTTTCACACACATTGCATATGTTATGGTTTTCTGATTGAGATATCATCAACACATTGCATCTGTTTCGCACAAACCATCTCTATCACACCCACCCACGTACGTACCTGCACCTAAAGAAGAAGTGCACGCAGTACACACGTACTCACGTCTCGTTCCCGGCCACACCCGCGCGGGTACACGGTGGAGTTCCTTTCTGTACGAAAAGGCAGCCCATGTGATAATTTGACACGTTTAGCGGTTGTTTACTCAAAGGAGGGTCGGGTACCACGCCTAGAATATAAAATGATTGCCGTGGGGAAAATGGAAAATGGGTTTGTCTCTCGTCACACCATCTCACACAAGGCCGCCGTGGCTTCTCTCTCTTAGCATTGGTCAGTGATCCGGCCGCATCCCGTCCGCCGGCGGAAAGGGAGGATGTGCATTGTCTCTCCGTTCGACGGCATTGAGGCAGCTCGTCCCGATCTGCGGTACCCGCCGTTCTCTTTGACCAAGCTCCGGCGCGGTAGGGCCTTCGCCACTTGCTCGCTGCCGTAGTATGGGCAGATCCCGGCCGCCGGTGCCCTCCTAGTAACATCCCGACGACCCTCAGGTACAACTTCCTCCGGCCTTGCTCCACTGCCCATCTTCCCACGTTGCTGCATGTGGATCTTCTTTAGTTGTTTCCTTAAATTGTATCTCAGTCGGCGTATATACTTTCCATCTTGCAATCTCGTCCTAAACCATTTTTGATAAACCACCATGTGCTATCTTTCTCATTTTACATGGAACATGCTTCTTTTTTGTCGGCGTATGTGTCTTCAACTCGTGTTATTGGGCAGTAATTGTTTCCTTTCGACCTCCTTTTGCAAACAGGGCTATCCATTTTCACCTTGTTGCTATTGCGACCATTTGGTGAACTGCACAAATCACTTTTCTGAAGAGTGTTTTGTGCAGTTCCGCCAAAATGTCACACGGGCAACGTTTTTACATTTCTGTGGGACTGCGGAAAGGGAGATTGGTTTTGCTATCCTCCTCATCCAACTCCGTGCCTAATCTTCTCCAACAGATGTTAGTCCTAAAGAGAGATCGTAGAGGTGATCGGCTTCTATTTATGTGTGTTATGTTTCATCATCTAGTTCCACTATTATTGTAATCACACTGACTAGATATCTTTGCAAACAGTGATGGTCCGCTCGATTTTAGTGGAGCTGCACAAAATGATCGGATTGTGGTGTCCTTTACACCTCTTTTTTGGCTACAGAGCTGGGTGAAACTAGCTGCCAAGCAATGAACATTGTGCCAAGGAAATGGAGCCATGCCTACGAATAGCATCAATCAATTATATTTTATTTCTCTATTTGTACACCTTCTCACAACTTTGTCTTCAGTTGTGATGTGAATATTAGCGCTGATCTGCGAACCATTGAGATGCATTAGCCATGGTAGTTTCATTTGTATTTGATGGAATGTTGTAACGAGATAATCTCGAGGCAAGACACATGAATCCTAAGTTGAAACCTTTTTTTTCCTGCGGGAACCAAAGTTGAAACCTTCATAGCATCACAGTACAATTTCAACAAAATTATGCGTACATATAAACAAATCCTGAAGGATTGATAGCAATGCCAGAAACAACTCAACTTCGTTTCGCCGACATGTTGGACATCCTTCATCCGGCTCCACCTGCCATGCAGCAATATTGAGTGCACAACACAACTTCAGGGAAAGATTCACCCTGGTCGTTGCGCCGCAGTAGTAATGACTAGTGAGCAGTCAAATCACAGAGCCCCACCTTTGCCACAGTGAGTTCCTCGAACAAAGCAACCATCATTTCTCTGTTCCTTGAATCCGCTGGTACTCCCATATTCCCACAGTAATAAGTTGCTCGGGCAAATCAACCATCACTATATCCGCTCACGTGTGATGACCACAGAAGGTATCCATTCAGATTGCATGTTAAAAAAAATAAAGGTCGATAACTAATGCGGCAAACATTCAAAAAAAAATATAATGCGGCACCTCAGGCCAATGCGGCCAGATCGCATTTTGCACTAGAAATTGCACACCATGTTTCGTTGGCATGTGGTCCCATTCCAACATATCAGTGAGACAACGGCGAGTAGGAGTATTTCCGAACGGACGTGTAGGCTGGGGCGCCTCTTCGTGAACCGTGGCAAACTGGCAACCGTCCACCGACTCTTCGCCTTTCCCTCTCGATTTGGAGCAGATGTCGCACACTCTTCCTCTCCCTCCTCCATTTTCCTTTAGCCCTTCACCCTTTCTTCTGCCATTGTTCGGTCGTCTTCTCCATGGAGGGAACAGGCCGGAAACGACCCCGTTATTCTTGCCCGATCTGAAAGATGACATGGTGGAGGAACTCATTGATCGGTGCGACGTCATCACCAAGGAATTCATTATTCTTGCCCCATTCTCGACTCAACTAATAACATCATTACAAGGAACCCAAGAGTCAAGGAGCAGTTTGATCTCCCCTATCTTCTTCGCCGTGACCCTGATGACTGGCGCCGGCATGACGGAGGCCTCACCCTGTGCAACTTGATGCCGCTTGATAATGATACGTATGATGTTAAGATGCCATCGCTTGATGGCAAGGCTGGGGCAGGCGCAAATGGAGATTGGGTTGTTTAAATTGGGTCCAACTGCGAGTGGGAACTTCTGAATGTGTACACTCGTGACTGGGTTCCACTTCCAAAAATCTCAGCAGACTGCCCAGAGGTTGAGCACACCAGTATTGTATGCACGTTCAAATACGATCATGGTGACTGTCTTCTACGGAAGGTAGCAATTTGTCGAGTTCCCAACCGCTCTTGGAATTACAAAAACTATGAAGTTGTTGCTATCTTCGACAAGCTTGTTACCGTCCTTGGTTGTCCGACTCGATGGATATTGCTCAAAAATCAGTTTCTATACATGGATGTGTACTGTGATGCAATTCAATACGAGGGTCTTGTGTTTGCTTCCACCACTCATGGCACTGTTTTTGCATGGGATCCTCGTAGTTTCGGTATGTTTGTCTTCCACCGTAAATATAATTGTTTCATCCACATGCATGCGGGTTAGCAAGTTTCCCTTTACTAATTAACCTTCTTCTTGTGTTTCCAAGGTCCTATGAACATTCCACCACCTATACTTGAAATTTTTTATAACCAAGGGGGAGATGGCGATGGTGATGATCACCTGCATGAGGACGAGCAGAACGTATATACTCAGTGGCGCCTCGCAACTAATTCTGATGGATCACCTCTTCTTGTGTGTATACAACCCACTGATGATGTTACTACTGAGGGAGCACGTGTTGTCTCCCATGGTCGCACTCTCCGGACCTATTCCAACACCTGTTGCATGGTATTCGGGATGGATACTAGTGTGCTAGCGCCAACAACTTCTCCCTGGTACAGAATTGATAGTCTTGGAGAAAACTCGCTCTTCCTTGGAAAAAACTATCCGATGATGGTGAAAGGCGATCCAACTGCTATTGACACAACGTTACTAGTACCATTTATGAGAAGCAACTGTGTCTATACCTCGGACATTAGGGTGGTTTCCTACCCTGGTACTGATATAGTAGGGTGCTTCAGCCTGGATGATCAGTCCTGCGTTGGTCTCGAGATCGACAATAGATGGCCCGTCCCAGAGAATCACTTGTGGTTCAAAGCAAGCATTTCCAACGCCGAGGAATGGTTGAGTTGAAGTTCATTTCATTGCTTGTTATTTGTTGTGTGGTGAAAACTTTAGTATTTACAATGTATCCTCGTTGTCGATGTGGGTTGATGACCTGTTGTATGTAATAAAATGATATGCCTGTGATAAACTTACTAAATTTATGAATGGCTTTCGAGTTGCTTCTGTGAGTGAGTGGTGCGACGAGGCAAAAAAATATTTTCCGAATACATAATTGTACGTGCATTGCAATAGGTTATCGGATGAGGCCACTAGCTTCACATGCTTCGCGCGTCGGGTTTTTTTTACTGTAGCCATATGTTAATGTGTTCGCTATACATAACCAGCACCTCGAATCCTCGATACTGGTACTATATAGTAGGAGTAAGTAGTAGGAGTAGTAGGGTGGCATGGGCCAGAACAAGCATTCACGTCCAGGAGTACGACACACGCCACCAGCACGACTTCCATCTGACACCATATTTCTTGGAGTCCGCGCTGGAGCAATCTCTTCAACCTCGTCGTTTCTCTAACTTCAGCCATCGCGTGGCGGGCAAGGTGGGAGTTTGCCGATAGTCAGTTTCCTCAACTGCGGTCCCACTTGTAAGGCCAACTCTAACGCTCTATCAATATATGGATGTACTCTTCTTCCCAATACAAAAACTTGCATCCATTCTACTCCCTCCGTTGCACAATACATGCCTTCTATTTGTCAAAATATATATGTATCTAGACATGTTTTAGTATATAGGTACATCCATTTTTGGACAAACGGAAGTCAAGTATTTTGGAACGGAGGGAGTACACAATATAAATTTTAAGTTAGCACAACTAGTCTAATTCGAGAGCACAACCGAAGATTTGGCCGGGTTCTTCCTCCTTTTGCCGACACGTGGGACATCCAGCATCCAGGTTGTGTCATGAAAGAAAATAGAGTGGTAGTTGAAGCCACGAGATGTGCATCTTGGGTTAAACTGTAAATAGAATCTTACTACTCTTGAGTAACTCCAAAAGCGGCCACCGAAGATCTTTATTGGATTTGTTTTTCATCACCAGCACGTCGAGGTGAAAGATGTGCAGGTTCAGTGGGTCCTCTTGCGTTTTCACTAACATGTGGGACCGCATGTGAGCAAATGGACGATGTGATCCGCGCGTCCGCTCGCTGGCTGAGAAGAGAGATAGAGGAGGGCTGAGCACGGACTGCAGGAAATTTGTTCTACGTAACCAGCACCTTGATATTCGCGTGTGGTTGTTTCTAGAATAAAAAAAGGAGGTACCCCTACTTATGTTACTCCCACTACGCCTAGCCTAAGGTTAGTAGGTGACCTTGCGCTTGGCTCTTCGCCTCTTCCGGAAGTCGATGGTTCTACAGTAGTGCTTCTGGCAATCTGACACCAAATGAACTGCTCCACGTCCACCGCTTGTAAGCAAAAGTTTCTCTTCATGCTGCGAGCCACCGCGCACGCGTTGGCGAGGGAGAAGGCTCAAGCTTCTTTTCGTTCTGCGAGTTGACGGGGCACATCAAATTTATTTACTAGTAGTACGTAATCTCTCCAAAAAAGGGCTGACCATGTCATTGCTACCATCTGTGCTCCGTCGTTGAGTACGTGCACTATTCACGTGCCATCGAGGAGAAAAATTACTGCATAGGTGCCATCGAAGTGCACGACTCACTTACGAAAAAGGGTTTCCCCCA
>NC_041389.1:537915835-537943369 GCF_002162155.2 Triticum dicoccoides
GCACTGCTTATCTGATTATCTCCATTTTCTTGCATGACACGTGCACCTTGATGCTAGATGTCTCGTGTGTTGGGAAAAGGATGAACAAAGCTCACGTAAAAGAAAAGAGTTGAAGAGCATAGATTCCGACGACCAAGGAGGAGCAAGGTACCTCGCGGTGGAGCATCTGTAAGGAACCTTGCGCGTTTTCCCCTGTTTTTTGCCGCCTGCCAACCTATAAACAAATAAAAGAACATGAACTTTTCGCTAACCACTAGAAACGGTACATCATGATGCTAAGTTGAAGACGTTTTATACTCCCTCCGTTCCCAAATATAAGTCTTTTTAGATATTTCAATAAGGGACTACATACGAAACAAAATGAGTGAATCTACACTCTAAAATATGTCTACATACATCCGTATGTTGTAGTCTATTTGAAATGGCTAGAAAAACTTATATTTAGGAACAGAGGGAGTAGTTTATGTTGAATTATTGATAACCACGCAACAAGCCATGCATGTATAGGACGCATGCAGCCACGCATGTACACAAGCCAATGCACTAACTCCATCCGATCCAACTCATGCACATTCGCGCACAACATGGAGCACACAATGCACGTACACAAGACGTCCATGCACACACACTTGACCGCAAAATGCATGTGAATAACACATGCATGCGCACACACTCGGCTGCATGGAGGCGTGCCCCATCCGCGCTGACGTCCGGTTCGTCGTGCTACGGCGAAGCTCTCACGCAACAGCACATACGCATCTCTTGTAGCACCTCTTTGCCGTCGTTGCTCAACTACTAGTCGGAGACGAAGACGACCGCAGCCTCGGCCTTAGAGCTAGCACAGATGGAAAAACACGCATGCTGCACGCACACGAGCACATACGAAGTGCCCACGACGTGGTGGTGGTGCGTCCCCAGTCGCCTCTACTCCTTCTGCGCACGTTGTCTATCAAGGCGGTTGCATGCTAATGATGATGTGGGTGAGATCTTCTAGGACTCAAATGATGATGAGGAAAATTATGAGACACAAGGTGACGTACACCGTCAACGTCCAGGGTCAAGGTGGTGCTAGTAAGTGCTTAGATGTGCTTAGAGAAAGTACAATAGAGCTGAGTCAGCGGGCTATAAGGAATAAACTAGTATATTTCTGCTTAGTTGGAGGAAAGAGAAGAGGGGAGAGAAGGTAAGCAGGCTCTTCGTGAAGAGCCAGCTCTAGGACGTGCTCCTAGGCACTTTGTAAGAATGAAAGGTGGGCCACAGAATAAAAAAGTAGTAGTACACTCTTTTGATCTACTATTATACATGTTGACTATAAGATGGACTATAGATGACATGGCACTGGCTTATAGCCAGCAGCTGGCTATACTATTAATGCTCTTTAGATGAGGTGCTAAGTACATTAAATGGCTTAGTAACTCAAGTCTTCAATGCATAGGTGCTTAGTTTATTGGTGCCACATCATATTTTATGCCTACGTGGCAGGCTTAGCAGCTATACATGGTGGAGCACTGGGAGAGGCCAAGGCTGGTCATAGTAGGGAGTAACTTGTACTGTAACATATTACTATGTTACTCTAAACATCTCTATAAACCGGAAAGGCGGGAGTAGTAACATAGACTAGTGTCACATGCAGAGTATGCTAGCACATGATATTTCCCCGTCCGGACCGATCCCAAGTTGGCTTCTCACCTTCTTGGCCCAACAAAAAACCCCTCCCCCCCTCCCGCGCGCGCTTCCCGCCCGGCGCCAGCTGAGCCCGCCGCTCCACATTGATGGCAAGTCAGGGCGACGCGACCTCTCACTGCTTCCGCCGTTGAAGCGGCACGCCGACCGAGGGCACCGCCCACAGCACGCCCGGCATTTCAGACTACACAGCGGATAGTAACTTTAGAGCAAGTACTACAATTAGATGACATAAGCAGGCTATAAGGATTTAAATATAGTATTTGTGCTTAGTTAAATGAGAGATAAGAGGAGAGAGAAGAGAAGCGGATTGTAAACGAGTAGCCGGTTGTACTCCAATATACCTTGTGAGACAAAAGGTGGGGCCATTATTAATGATATTGTATTTATACTAAAGGGACTAACGGACGCCTTAATTACTCTGTTTTTTAGACAAACCTTGGTGGGGCTATTATTGACTTTTCTTTGAGCTATTATTGACTTGGACGTGGGGTTTGGGGGCCAAAGGCCTACTATTATACTCGCATGACCGACCTGACATGCTCTACCCTAGCCGCCACTGTATCATATGGTTTCGCACTGTTCCAGATCTTAGCACCGCCACACAATTCTTCTCCAGCCCTCCTTCCGGCGTGCACCGCGAGAAGGGACAGCAGTCCTCCGAACCCCGCCTTTTGTGATCCTGTACGGGAGAGGGCGGTCAGGTTTTTGGGGAGCACACTCCTGTGACTGCTGTCAGCGATGACTTCTTCAACGACAACCTTTTTTCCCGACCTCGGTAACCTCTTTATCAACGACATGAGTGACAACATCAACCACATCGGTTCTGCTCCCACTGTATAGTATATGATTCTGTCCTCCTGGTTTAGTCTGCATCATTACTTTGGTGTTTGCAATTGTCGTCATGATCTATTTACTGCTGATTCGGCTTAAATCTCATACTAAATTGCTCATATATTCAACAATCCAATCCAAAAACCTGATTACAGGCAATTTACTCTGGGTAGTTTTGCTGCGCTTTTGAAGCCGCCTACTTTTATGGAGGTGCAATATAAAAGGTTGCGCACAAGAGCAGTATATTGGTTTCAGATCATGTACTGCTATGACGCCACTAAGGGTAAGCCTGAGGGCGATCTTAATCCTACACAGCAGGAAGCTTTTCAGAACATGGATACCCTCTTCAAAGCCGCCCTGCTGAGTGTTCTTGACGATTCCATTGTGGATTCATATATGTCATTTGATAGCGGCAAAGACATGTGGGCTGCGCTCGAGGCCACGTTTGGGCCCTCGGGCGCTGGCAACGAGTTGTACGTCATGGAGCAATTCTGTGACTACAAGATGACTGATGAGTGCTCTGTTGTTAAGCAGACTTATGAGATACACTCACTCTCTAAGGAACTTGAGTACTTTAAGTGTGTGTTGCCGGACAAATTTGTTGCTGGGACCATCATTGCCAAGCTTCCACCTTCGTGGAACGATTTTTCTACTTCTCTGAAAAACAAGAGACATGAGTTTTCTGTTTTGGATCTCATTAGCACTCTTGATTTTGAGGAGAAGGCGAGAGAAAAAGACACACGTGCTCGGGTCGCTGAGGGAGCTTCTAGTGCCCACATGGTACACGAGAAGAACTTCCAGCCCAACCAGCCCCAAAACAACAAGAACAAATCTCAGGGGAAAGGCAAGTTTGATGCAAAGAACAAGCCGTCACATTCTACCAACTTCAAGAAGAAATCTCGTAACGGGAAGGGATACAAACCTCAATTTTGGTAGCACCACACAAAATTTATATGGCTGCATCTACCTCCTGTCAGCTAACCTCATGGTGCTCCAGGTATTCCTACATTCGTATCTAGGTACAATGACCACCACAAGATGAAATTAGCTTATTCATACGTTGACTTGCTGAATGCAGTGCGGAACGATCATGTCATGTGTGGAGGAGCAAACAAGAAGTGCAGCCGAAGGTGGAAATCAACCAAGGACTTATGAAATTATATGTAATCTTCCTCAGGCAGGTCAGTATCCCCTTCGGCCAGATGATCGTGTTTTTTCATGTCGAGCTATTGATATGTGCTACTGTTTTGCAACACTGTTTAAGTATAGCTATTGTTTTCCTATCTTTTCAGATTTAGGACAATGAATATGATATCAGGGCAACTGCACAATATGGACCCATGTTGAGTCATCTCTATTGCCTTATGTGTTTGCTGCAAATGTGCAGCATCAATTGCAAGATGAGGCAGCTATCTAGCTGTGGAGTTGCCAACATGCTCAAAGTGCTCGCAACATTGAGAAGAAACAAGCATGCCCAAGAAACTAATGCGTGCGCAGGGAGGCCCTTTGCTGAGAGAAGCATCGACCGATTTTATTTATTTCCACACCTTCTCACATCTTTGTATATTGCTTAGAGTATGGTGAATCATTGAGATGCATATACATGCTGAACTTTTGTTCTTCTGAATGTTAGTTTAATGTGAGTGTCTGCATCCAGTACCGCATCCTCTAATTTGGTGGATGCACACAGAGAAAATAAATTTCCTTAATTTACTCCATAACCACCCTATTAAATAGGCCTAGTAACAAACTAGGTGCATGCAGTGGCCGGCGGGCACATGCTGTTGGGGAACACAGTAATTTCAAAAAAAATCCTACGCACACGCAAGATCATAGTGATGCATAGCAACGAGAGGGGAGTGTGTGTCCACGTACCCTCGTAGACCGAAAGCGGAAGCGTTAGAACAACGTGGTTGATGTAGTCGTACATCTTTACGGCCTGACCGATCAAGCACCGAAACTACAGCACCTCCGAGTTCTAGCACACGTTCAGCTCGATGACGTCCCTCGTACTCCGATTCAGTCGAGTGTCGAGGGAGAGTTCCGTCAGTATGATGGCGTGGTGACGATCTTGATGTTCTACCGTTGCAGGGCTTCGCCTAAGCACCGCTACAATATTATCGAGGAGGACTATGGTGGAGGGGGGCACCGCACACGGCTAAGAGATCAAGAGATCAATTGTTGTGTCTCCAAGGGGTGCCCCTCCTCGTATATAAAGGAGTGGAGGAGGGGAGGGCCGGCCTCTCTCTATGGCGCGCCCTAGGGGAGTCCTACTCCCATCGGGAGTATGATCCCCCCTTTCCTAGTAGAACTAGGAGCCCTTCCATGTAGAAGGAGTAGGATAGAAGGAAAGGGAAGGGAGAAGGAGAGGGAAGGGAGAAGGAGAAGGAACGAAGGGGGCGCCCCCCTCCCTAGTCCAATTCGGACTAGTCCATGGGGAGGGGTGCGGCCACCCTTTGGGGCCTTTCTCTCCTTTCCCGTATGGTCCATTAAGGCCCAGTACGAATTCCCGTAACTCTCCGGTACTCCGAAAAATACCCCAATCACTCGGAACCTTTTCGATGTCCGAATATAGTCGTCCAATATATCAATCTTTGCGTCTCGACCAATTCGAGACTCCTCGTCATGTCCCCGATCTCATCCGGGACTCCGAACTCCTTTGGTACATCAAAACTCATAAACTCATAATATAACTGTCATCGAAACCTTAAGCGTGCGGACCCTACGGGTTCGAGATAAATGTAGACATGACCGAGACACGTCTCCGGTCAATAACCAATAGCGGAACCTGGATGCTCATATTGGCTCCTAGATATTCTACGAAGATCTTTATCGGTCAGACCGCATAACAACATATGTTGTTCCCTTTGTCATTGGTATGTTACTTACCCGAGATTTGATCGTCGGTATCTCAAAACCTAGCTCAATCTCGTTACCGACAGGTCTCTTTACTCGTTCCGTAATACATCATCCCGCAACTAACTCATTAGTTACAATGCTTGCAAGGCTTATAGTGATGTGCATTACCGAGTGGGCCCACAGATACCTCTCCGACAATCGGAGTGACAAATCCTAATCTCGAAATATGCCAACTCAACATGTACCTTCGGAGACACCTATAGAGCTCCTTTATAATCACCCAGTTACGTTGTGACGTTTGGTAGCACATAAAGTGTTTGTAACGCCCTCGATGCGGCTATATCTCCCACGTGTCGAAGCACGACTTAGAGGCATAACCGCATTGAAAGCAATGTCGCAAGTGAGGTAATCTTCACACAACCCATGTAATACATAAGGGAAAGAGATACATAGTTCGCTTACAATCGCCACTTCACACAATTACATGAATAAAGCATTACATCATCCAGATACAATCAAGGTCCGACTACGGAACCAAAATAAAAGAAGAACCCCAAATGCGACAAAGGTCCCCGATCGACTCCAACTGGGCTCCACTACTGATCAACTAGAACAAAACAACACAAAGGGCAAGTTCTTCATCGAGCTCCTCCTTGAGCTTGGTTGCGTCACCTGCTCGGTAACATAGGCACCTGCAAACTGGTTTTGGAAGTATCTGTGAGCCATGGGGACTTAGCAATCTCGCACCCTCGCAATCAAAACTATTTAAGCTTATGGGTAAGGTAAAGGCATGAGGTGGAGCTGCAGCAAGTGACTAGCATATATGGTGGCTAACATACGCAAATGAGAGCGAGAAGAGAAGGCAAAGCACGGTCGATAAAAGTATGATCAAGAAGTGATCCTATAGCAACCTACGTCAAGCATAACTCCAACACCGCGTTCACTTCCCGGACTCCGCCGAGAAGAGACCATCATGGTTACACACGCGGTTGATGTATTTTAATTAAGGTCAACTTCGGGCTTTCTACAACCGGACATTGACAAATTCCCATCTGCCACATAACCGCGGGCACGGCTCTTGAAAGTTTATACCCTGCAGGGGTGTCCCAACTTAGCCCATGATAAGCTCTCGCGATCAACGAAGGAATAGACCTTCTCCCAGGAAGACCCGATCAGTCTCGGAATCCCGGTTTACAAGACATTTCGACAATGGTAAAACAAGACCAGCAAAGCCGCCCGATGCGCCGACAAATCCCGATAGGAGCTGCACATATCTCGTTCTCAGGGCACACCGGATAGGTCAGCCTACGAGTAAAACCAGACCTCGAGTTGCCCCGAGGGGGCCCCGCAGTCTGCCCGTTTCGGACCAACACTCGAAGGAGCACTGGCCCGGGGGGGCTAAAATAAAGATGACCCTCGGGCTCCGGAAACCCAAGGGAAAAAGGGCTAGGTGAGGCAAATGGTAAAACCAAGGTTGGGCCTTGCTGGACAAGTCTTATTCAAAGCGAACTGTCAGGGGGGTCCCATAAATCACCCGACCGCGTTAGGAACGCAAAATCCGGGAACATAACACCGGTATGACGGAAACTAGGGCGGCAAGAGTGGAACAAAACACCAGGCATAAGGCCGAGCCTTCCACCCTTTACCAAATATATAGATGCATTAATAACATAAGAGATATTGTGATATCCCAACAAAAATCCTATCCACCATGGAGAAATCTTCAACTTCACCTGCAACTAGCAACGCTATAAGAGGGCTGAGCAAAGCGGTAACATAGCCAATCAACGGTTTGCTAGGACATGGTAGGTTAGAGGTTTGACATGGCAATTTGGGAGGCTGACAAGCAAATGATAGGCATCGTAGCATTGGCATAGCAAAAGAGCGAGCAAACTAGCATAGCAAAGATAGTAGTGATTTCGAGGGTATGGTCATCTTGCCTGAAATCCCGCAAGGAAGAAGAACGATTCCATGAAGAAGACAAACGGTCGTAGACGAACGAACCCTCACAACTTCGGAACAAAACCAAAGCTAACGAGAGAAGCAACCCGGAAAGAAACAAACAGCATAGTAAACAACCATCACATAAACATGGCATGATGCGCAAACAAGTATGATGCATGTACGGTTTAATGAGGCATGGCATGGCACAGTGCAACAAATAATACTACAAATTAAGTGGAGCTCAATATGCAACGAGTTGCATATTGACGGAACACCACATCAATTATTTAGTTCTCTCTCGGTTATGCTACCAAACAATATTAAGTGTTGTTAAACATGGCAAGAGGTGAAGCATAATTAAACCAACTATTTAGGCAAGTTTAAATGAGGTCGGAAATAACAAACAACAATTCCGGAAATCCCCATATGTTATTTAGCAATTAAAGCAAACACCAATTTTAAACATTTTAATAGTTGTTATCATGATGCGGATGACATATGCAAGTTTTAGGCAATATTATGAAAATGTTGACATAAGTATGTTATGAAGCATTTGGTCACCATGGCGGAACAAAAAGGGTGCCACGGCGGCGAAACAAAAATGGTGCCACGGCAACATATCCGAAAATGATGCCACGGCAACATATCGGTTCCGGTAGCTCACGGAGATACCGGTGCAAAAGGAGGCGTGCGGATGTGTGCACGGATGGTGGGGTGATCCCTGATTCCGGGTGTCCCACATAATGGTGGCATGGCTTACGGCGAACGTGCAAGGAACAATTCGGACACGGTCCAAACATAGGGTGCATCTCATACAACAAATGCATTCGGTCCACGGACGTCGTGTCGGTGTTATACCTTCGAAGCGTGCATCTTCGGAGCGGTTCGAGTCGTCGAGGGAAGTAGTGGTACTCGTTTCGTAGAGGAAGTAGTCGTTCTCACGACGGTAGTTGTACACGGTTCGTAGGCGTTCGAGTCATCGGTAGAGGAACTTGGCGGACCATGTAGTCGAACTTGGCGCATCCAAAGGGGTACTTGACGAAATCCACCTCTGATGTAGTCGTACACGTGTAGTCGGACTTGACAAAAAAATGCACACCGGCTGCAGTCGTGGTACTTGGCGATTTCGGAGACGGCGGCAGAGGTACTTGACGTGTCACCATGTAGTCGTGCGTTTGTCGGAGAGGAACCAGGCGCATCCAAAATTGCTCCTGTTCGGGTAGGTACCGTGACAATAGCTCGAGGCCGAGGCCATGTGTGGGATGCGCTCGGGTCGATGGGGACGACGACAGAAGGTCACCGACGCGAAGCAGAGGCGCGGCTGGACTGCAGCGGCAGCAGGGCGGCGAAGGACGAAGTGGCCAGCGTCGGCCTTGGCGTGAAGCAGGGGAGGCGGAGCTCCTGCTCGGAGAGGTACCGCGAGGGGAACCGCGTGGAGGTGTGAAGGGTGGCGGCTTGGGGAGGCGGACGAGCTCCAGGACGGGCGCTTGGAGCAGAGCACCAGTGATGCGGGTCTCGCACAGGAGATGGGGTCGTGGTCGCGGCGTAGATGGAAGCAGAGGGCGACGCGAGGTAGGGGCGTCAGAGTTGGCCTCCAGTGGCAGCGTGGGAGCTGCTGGAGCCGGGGAAGCTCCTGGAGTTGCCCGTGTTCAATGACGGGGCTGACGAGGCCATCTGGAACACCGACGACTTGCGGGCACGGAGGCAGAGGAGCTCGAGGGAGAGACTCAGGCGAAGGAGAAAGGCGCAAGGTCAAGGAGCTCTCCTCTTGGCGGCACAACAGGGGTCCTCCTCGGCCAGAGCGGCGACGGCATAGATCGGAAGGCGCAGGCGTGCAAGCGTGGGGATCAGGACGAGGGCGCGGCGCTTCCCTCTCTCTATGGCGGCGTTAGGAGGAAGGAGGGGATCGAGGGGAGTGGCCATGGGAGCGAGGGTAGGTGACGGCGCGAGGGGAGAAGTGGGGATCGAGGGAGAGAGATGCGAGCTGGGGGATCGGGCAGAGCTCTCTCCTGCGGCTAGGGTTAGAGGGGTGAGCTGGGCCTTGGAGGTTAGTTGGGTCGGCCCAGGTGGTGTGGCTGCTGGGCTTACCTCTCTCTCTCTTATTTTCTATAGCAGAAAAGCATTAGAGAGAAGAAAATGGAAGAGAGGGTTAGGGAAAGAATTTGAGCATGGGGTCAATTTTCCAGGGCTCGCAAAAATATGCTTGTTCCGAGAAAATAGAAAAAGCCATGATTGAAAGATGTAAATTCAAACTCATTTGAATTTAATTCAAATGGGTTTGAACTAGGACTTGATAAAAGGAAGGTCCAAAAATGTTGAGGTTTTCGGTGGGGCTCCAAAAAATGATGAAAGAAATTATGGGCAAGGTTGGAGACCAAGAATTGAGATAACAACGGCATGGGATATTTTGCAAGTGGGTTATGGTTAATTCCAAATAAATGGAATAATTTTATTATAGCTCCCTAATAATAGTAGGAGACTTTGAATATGTTTTAAAGAGAAATCACCATGTGAATATCCCTCGATTTAAATAGATCAAAAGATCTATGCAATTTATTTAGAAGAGTTTTTAAAAATAATGAAAAGATGGCATGATGACATGATGCAATGCAAAAGATGCAAAGATGAATGCATCAAACAAATAAATCACACGACGAAACTCGGAGTAGCTGGAAGTCTTCTGAAGTGTCGGTCTCGGGGCGTTACAGTGTTCCTCCAGTAAACGGGAGTTGCATAATCTCATAGTCATAGGAACATGTATAAGTCATGAAGAAAGCAATAGCAACATACTAAACGATCAAGTGCTAAGCTAACGGAATGGGTCAAGTCAATCACATCATTCTACTAATGATGTGATCCCATTAATCAAATGACAACTCATGTCTATGGTTAGGAAACATAACCATCTTTGATTAATGAGCTAGTCAAGTAGGGGCATACTAGTGACATTAAGTTTGTCTATGTATTCACACATGTATTATGTTTTCGGTTAATACAATTCTAGCATGAATAATAAACATTTATCATAAAATAAGGAAATAAATAATAACTTTATTATTGCCTCTAGGGCATATTTCCTTCAGTCTCCCACTTGCACTAGAGTCAATAATCTAGTTCACATCGCCATGTGATTTAACACGAATATTCATATCTGTATATGATTAACACCCATAGTTCACATCCTCATGTGACCAACACCCAAAGGGTTTACTAGAGTCAATAATCTAGTTTACATAGCTATGTTATTAACACCCAAAGAGTACTAAGGTGTGATCATGTTTTGCTCGTGAGAGAAGCTTAGTCAACGGGTCTGTCACATTGAGAGCCGTATGTATTTTGCAAATATTCTATGTCTACAATGCTCTGCACGGAGCTACTCTAGCTAATTGCTCCCACTTTCAATATGTATCCAGATTGAGACTTAGAGTCATCTAGATCGGTGTAAAAGCTTGCACCAATGTAACTCTTTACGACGGGCTCCTTTATCACCTCCATAATCGAGAAATATTTCCTTAGTCCTTACTAAGGATATTCTTGACCAATGTCCAGTGATCTACTCCTAGATCACTATTGTACTCCCTTGCCAAATACAGAGCAAGGTATACAATAGGTCTGGTACATAGCATAGCATACTTTATAGAACCTATGATTGAGGCATAGGGAATGACTTTCATTCTCTTTTCTATTTTCTGCCGTGGTCGGAATTTGAGTCTTACTCAATTTCACACCTTCGCAACACAGGCAAGAACTCTTTCTTTGACTGTTCCATTTTGAACTACTTCAAAAACTTGACAAGGTATGTACTTATTGAAACACTTATCAAGCGTGTTGATCTATCTCAATAGATCTTGATGCTCAATATGTAAGTAGCTTTACTGAGGTCTTTATTTTAAAGAACTCCTTTCAAATACTCCTTTATGCTTTCCAGAAAAATTCTACATCATTTCTGATCAAGAATATGTTACTCACATATATTTATCAGAAAGGCGGTAGTGCTCCCACTCACTTTATTGTAAATACAGGCTTCACCGCAAGTCTGTATAAAACTATATGCTTTGATCAACTCATCAAAGCGTATATTCCAACTCCGAGATGCTTGCACTAGTCCATAGATGGATTGCTCGAGCTTGCACAATTTGTTAGCACCTTTAGGATTGACAAAACCTTCTGGTTGCATCATATACAACTCTTCTTTAATAAATCCATTAAAGAATGCAGTTTTGACATCCTTTTGCCAGATTTCATAAAATGTGGCAATTGCTAACATGATTTGGACAGACTTTAAGCATCGATACGGGTGAGAAAAAACTCATCGTAGTCAACATCTTGAACTTTGTCAAAAACTTTTTTCGACAAATCTAGCTTTGTAGATAGTAACACTACTATCAACGTCCATCTTCCTCTTGAATATCCATTTATTTTCTATGGCTTGCCGATTGTCGGTGTCAAAACCAACGGATCTTGGGTAGTGGGTCCCGAACTGTGCGTCTAGGCGGATGGTAACAGGAGACAAGGGACACGATGTTTTTATCCATGTTCGGGCCCTCTCGATGGAGGTAAAACCCTACTCCTACTCGATTAATATTGATGATATGGGTAGTACAAGAGTAGATCTACCACGAGATCAGAGAGGCTAAACCCTAGAAGCTAGCCTATGGTATGATTGTTGTTCGTCCTACGGACTAAAACCCTCCGATTTATATAGGCACTGAAGAGGGTTAGGGTTACACAGAGTCGGTTACAATGGTAGGAGATCTACATATCCGTATCGGCAAGCTTTCCTTCCACGCCAAGGAAAGTCCCATCCGGACACGGGACGAAGTCTTCAATCTTGTATCTTCATAGTCCAGGAGTCCGGCCAAAGGTGATAGTTCGGCTATCCGGACACCCCCTAATCCAGGACTCCCTCAGTAGCCCCTGAACCAGGCATCAATGACGATGAGTCCGGCGCGCATATTGTCTTCGGCATTGCAAGGCGGGTTCCTCCTCCGAATACTTCATAGAAGATTTTGAACACAAGGATAGTGTCCGGCTCTGCAAAATAAGTTCCACATACCACCATAGAGAGAATAATATTTACACAAATTCAATCTGCTGACGTATTCCGTGGCGTGACATCACATCACGGCCAAGCCTTTATTCGGATCGTTTTTACTGTCCCAGCTCAGCGCATTTAGCGAGGCAGTTTCCTTGGCATGTCTTGTCAAAGCAGAGATCGTGTCCCCTTATTCCAGGATTCTCATCAATACGGGCGTGGGTAACCCAACCGCGCCATTGATTACGGCACTTGGGAGATATGCGAGTTTACCAGGCTGGTGGGGACGCACATCTTCGTCCGTCCATATAAGGGGATAAGGATCCACCTTTTACCTACGCCTTCTTCCTCCTTTGCTCATCCATTTCCGCGTACTCGAGCTCCAGCGCCCAAGTCCACACATCCCACCTCAACCTTCTCCAGCCATGTCCGGAGCGAGAGGCAAGTGGATGGTCTCCTCCGTCACGGAGGGGCGCATCAAAAAGCTGCAGAAGGCCGGATCCTTGTCCAGCGACATCGCGCATTGGCTCCCCGGCAAGTGGCAGCTTATGCCTACCCCCAGGCCCCATGAGAGGGTGGTGTTCCTCACCCACTTCCTCCGCGGACTAGGTTTTCCACTTCACCCATTTTTCCGGGGGCTCATGTTCTACTACGGCCTGGATTTCCACGATCTGGCCCCGAATTTCATCCTCAACATCTCGGCATTCATCGTCGTGTGTGAGGCCTTCGGCTTGTGGCTGAAGACCTTTAATGTCAAGCCGAAGCTAGTGGGCGGCCGCCAGGCAGAGTGCAGAGGTGCCATGGTGGGCAAGATGGCCAACGTCCTATGGCTCGAGGGCTCCTTCGTGGAGAGCATAAAGGGGTGGCAATCAGGGTGGTTCTACATCACCGAGCCGCATGACCCTAAATGGGCAGCGGCCCCCGAATTCTGATCTGGCTTCCCTACACGGCTCACCTCTTGGAAAGAGATGGGCCTGACATGGGGTAATTCGGAAGAGCTAACCGGACTACAAACCTGCGTCCAAAACCTGGTGAACAAGAAGCTCAAGCTTGTCAACATACTCCAGGTCATGCTCATCCGACGGATCCTCCCGTGCCAACAACGGGCCTTCAACTTGTGGGAGTTTGATCCGGCACAACACCAAACCTTGAGCAGGCTCTTCGACACTACGCACGAAGATGCCTGGAAGGTGTTGTTCAAGGGCACCGAGGCTCCCGCATCTGCTACCAAAGATCGCGGATTCAGCTCGCAGCATTAAGCCAGCGAGGTAAGCTATTATACCCTTTACAGGACACTTGTTTTTCATAGCTTGACTCTATGCGGGATCTAAACTCCCTTACCCTTGACAGGCCTGGCAAAAGACGTCCGGGCCGGTTAACTGTCCGGCTCCCTTGCCAGAAGACCCAGAGGATGCCTGATTGACGGGGCTGCTGGTTCCGGCACCTCACGTGGTGCCGGAGAAGAAGGCCAAGAAGAAGGCCACGGGAACTCGAAGGAGTTCCCGGCACCAGGTGTTGTCGGACTCATCGTCCGATGACTCCGAGGCAGACTCCTCCCGCGAAGACAAGGAGGAGGAAAAAGAGGCCTCTCCCCCAGCGGGGGGAGAGAAGAAAAGGAAGGCCGCCCCAACTGGGGAGGCCGGAGGGTCCAAGAAGGGAACGACCCTTCCTCCAGACTACTCCACCAATGCCGACGACGGTGAAGAGGAGTGGCCACCGAGGGCTAAGCCCTTGGCAAAATCGTAAGTGTCAGGATACCGGAATAACTCATGGCATTTCATTTGTCGCACACTATCTCCTAACGCCGAATATAACCCTGCAGCCCGCCCAGGGACGAGCTCGACGCTTCAACGAGCGGCTCCCTGGATTCGTCGGACGTGAATAGCACCTCACTTCCAGATGCCTCCTCTCCTCGCACCACGGATGATGCCGAGGTGGGGTCCCAGAAGGGGCCCAGCCAGGAGGAGGTGGTCTAGGAGGCGCCGCAAGGCAACCTCCCGGACTCCAGGCTCAAGTGGGATAAAACCCCAAAGGGCTCTAAGTCCAGAGTCCGGCAGGCGGCCCCTTCGTAAGAAGGGCGAGACTGCAATACCGGTGACCTCCGTCCAACCGGAGGCACCGGATAATTTGCTGGAGGCGCTTAACGGCGCCTCCATCGACGAGGAGCACCGCACTGTTATGAGTGTGGTGATCCAGAAAGTTCAGTCCGCCAAGAGAGGGCTGACTGAAGCCTGTGCCAGCCTTCTAACAGGCTTTGAGGTATGTATTTAAGATATGTAAAAATATTACCACATTGATAGTAGCCCCTGATGCTCAGTTTGGTGTTCGGAAAGAAAAGCCGAACTGAGGATCTAAAAAGATGTACGCGGGAGTCTAACATAAGTATGTCAATATGGGGAATGCAGGCTGTGCTGCTGACCTCTACCGCACTGACTGCGGAGGTCAATGCATTGAAGCAGAGCCTCGAGCGGTCCGAGAGCGAGCTCGGCCTTGCCAAAAAGCAGCTCGAGGACAAGGAAGGTAAGTAATACCTTATGGAAGTATATAAAAGATGTGGTTGCAAAAAATGACAGGAATAACATGGGTATTGCAGGGGCCACGAATGAGGTGGCGACCCTGAAGGAAGAAGTGTCCAAGGCCGAAAGCAATGCGGCCGCGGAGCGCACCGAGCGAGAGAAATAGGAGGCGCGGGTGGCGGAGGTGCGGCAAGAGCTCCAGGCTCTCGTGGAAAAACACGAGAGTTTGGAGCGTGACTCAAAGACTCGAGAGTCCGAGCTCGCCTCGGCCCTTGAGAGCGCCAAAGCCGCTAAGGCCGAAGCCCAAAAAGCCCTCCAGGAAATTGAGGCATTGAAGAAGATAGCGGCGGGTAAGGCATTCTTTATGCAAAGCAAGCACGTGAAAGTGAATTATCTGTTACTTACCTGAATCCGGAGCTCTTCAGGAGCATTCGTAGATCTGCCCTGCAGTGTGTCCGATGCTGCCGCGTTCTACCGAGCCGAGGAGGGGAGCTCGACGGAGAAGGTGTTCTGGTCTCAGTATGCTGAGGCCGGACATCCGGTGCCCTTGAGCGACCAGCTAAAACAGCTGGTCGAGCTCCATAAGGTGGCCGAACAGGCCATGAAGGACCTCATAGTTCGGCTGTGGCCTAAGGAAGCCATGACTGGGAGCTACTTCGAGCTGGTGAGGTGGCTGGTGGACGCCTGTCCATGGATTGAAGTCGTCAAGCGCTCCGTCTGCATCGAAGGTGCCCGTAGGGCCCTTGCCCGTGCTAAAGTGCACTGGGGCAAGATGGACGCTGAGAAGCTTGTGACGGACAGACCACCGCCGGGCAGGGAGTATCGCAAGCCCGAGATGTATTATGAGGGCGTCCTGAAGGGTGCACGCCTTATAGCGGGTGAATGCTCCAAAGATGTAATTTTTGAGTAAATTCGCATTTGTTATCCTGTACGCTGAAAACTTGTTCATATGCGCTAAGCAACGCTTGTGAATTGAAAATATTACCTTCTCTGTGGTCATTTATTAAATTTGAGAGATGGCGAGTCGTCGACTTCTGCCCCCATGCCACGACTGTTGGGGTGTTCGGGATAAACTTGAGCGCTCTTTTTCCCATTCTTGGGTCCTTCGAGGGAGGCGCTCAATGCAACGAACAAGGCAACCGGACTATAATGCTTGAACACTCTCACTTATCCATAGAATTCTATAATTTTGAATTTCGGCAAAGCCCCTAGTATTCGGAAGACCGAGTTCAGGGCGCTATCCACGCCTGGGCCGGACAAAGCCGACTCCTCGCTCTAAGCGGCATAAGTCTTTAGGGACTCGAAAACCTCTCGAACAGCTACCGGCTCTCGCCCTATCATGACGGTCAGTTTTAGCTTTCTCCACTGAGGTGCTTAACCCAGCTCAACCGGGCCACAATCGCAGTGGTTCTCCCAGCGCTACCTTAGCCGATATAACGGAATGTAAGGTACCAAAACATGGGAGCCGGGTAAACCCAACTATTGACCCAAGACATGATTCGGAGCCGATGCATATAATGCTATAAGTTCGGGGTGCCGCACTTGTGAAAGTGTTCGGACTTATCACACCATATTTTGGGGTACTTAAGCCCCTGGTGTATTTGGCCGTACCAAAGTGTACGGGTGCAACATGTCATAAGTGAACATATATAGATAAAAAAAGGAATGCAATAATAAGCAGAAGCTATGTATTGGTTATTCAAAAAGGCTGCGGTAAAAGCAGAATGATACAAATAGTGTGATAATCAATGGACGGGACTATTTGACATGTCCCCCTCCAAGGGCGAGCTGCGGGATGATATGTGAAACAAGTATACTGCTCGTTATAAAGACTACCTGGACACTCGACGTAGCTTTCTGCTTCCCTGGCTGTTGCATCGTGTGTTCGGCGATTCTGCTGTCGGACAGGGCTTCTTGAGAAAGGAGTCCTAAAAGTAAGAGAAAAAAGAATGACGCAATCGGGAGCCCCTGGTGCGGTTGAGCCGCATTCCGGGCCTGCCGTGGTCGTGCCCCTCCCCCTATGCCCATGGTATTTCCAGAGCGTAATTATGTACGTGTAGTAGTGGTTTCGCAATTTCGTGAGGGCTGGGGTTGGGGCCGCATTGCTACGCATGCTCGGGATGTGCCAGGCAGTCTTGTTGTAGGTTACTCCGGGCGCGCTTGATGGTGTCCGGACGTTTAATAGCCGGACTCGAGAATTGCCTTGAGAGGCTGCTTTGTACTTCTGCCGCGAGGGCCGCCGTATGCTCCTCCGTTCGGAGAGAGCGTTCGGTGTTTCCGTTAACCGTAATGACTCCTCGAGGGCCTGGCATCTTGAGCTTGAGGTATGCATAGTGCGGCACCGCATTGAACTTTGCAAATGCGGTTCGTCCGAGCAGTGCATGATAGCCGCTGCGGAACGGGACTATGTCAAAGATTAACTCCTCGCTTCGGAAGTTATTCGGGGATCCGAAGACCACTTCAAGTGTAACTGAGCCTGTACAGTTGGCCTCTACACCTGGTATGACGCCTTTAAAGGTCGTCTTTGTGGGTTTAATCCTTGAGGGGTCTATTCCCATTTTGCGCATTGTATCCTGATAAAGCAGGTTCAGGCTGCTGCAGCCGTCCATCAGGACTCTAGTGAGGTGAAATCCGTCAACGATTGGGTCTAAAACCAATGCGGCGAATACGCCATGGCGGATGCTAGTGGGGTGGTCCCTTCGATCAAAAGTGATCGGGCAGGAGGACCACGGATTGAACTTTGGGGCGACTGGCTGCATCGCATATACGTCCCTTAGTGCACGCTTCCGCTCCCTTTTGGGTATGTGGGTTGCGTATATCATGTTCACCGTCCGCACTTGTAGGGGGAAGCCCTTCTGTCCTCTATTGTTCGGTGGCCGGGGCTCCTCCTCCTCGTTGCTATGCAGCCCCTTGTCATTGTTTTCGGCATTTAACTTTCCTGCCTGCTTGAACACCCAACAATCCCTGTTGGTGTGATTGGCTGGTTTTTCGGGGGTGCCGTGTATCTGGCACGAGCGATCGAGTATTCGGTCCAAATTGGATGGGCCCGGGGTATTTCTTTTGAATGGCTTTTTCCACTGACTGGGTTTAGAGCCTCTGAATCTGGCATTGATTGCCTTATCCTCAGCATTATCACCATTAATGCGGCGCTTGTGCTTGTTGCGACGCGACCTGCCGTTGCTGTCCTTGGTATCCGAATTACTAGGGCTCTTGGTCATGTTGTTACTACGAGCTAGCCAGCTGTCCTCTCCCGCACAAAAGCGGGTCATGAGTGTTGTGAGGGCTGCCATGGATTTCGGCTTTTCCTGTCCTAGGTGTCGGGCAAGCCACTCGTCGCAGATGTTATGTTTGAAGGCTGCAAGGTCCTCTGCATCCGGACAGTCGATGATTTGATTTTTCTTGGTTAGGAACCGTGTCCAGAATTGTCTGCCCGATTCCTCTGGCTGCTGAATTATGTGGCTTAGGTCATCGGCGTCTGGTGGTCGCACATAAGTGCCCTGGAAATTGTCGAGGAATGCGGCTTCCAGGTCTTCCCAACAACTAATTGACTCTGCTGGCAAGCTATTAAGCCAATGCCGAGCCGGTCCTTTAAGCTTGAGTGGGAGGTATTTGATGGCGTGTAGGTCATCACCGCGGGCCATGTGGATATGAAGGAGATAGTCCTCGATCCAGACCGCAGGATCTGTTGTGCCATCGTATGATTCAATGTTTACGGGTTTGAAACCCTCAGGGATTTGATGATCCATCACTTCATCTGTGAAGCATAGTGGGTGTGCGGCGCCTCTGTATTGGGCTATATCACGACGTAGCTCAAATGAGATTTGTCTACTGTGTTCGGCCCGGCCGGAATTGCCATATCCGGCGTGATGGTTATCATCACGTATAGTGGGGCGCCCACGCGATCCGTAGATCGATCTTGTTTGCCTTGCCTTGTCCTCCAATATATCTCGCAGGTCTGGCACATTTCCCCGTGCCTTAGTACTTTTTGAGCGACGTCGGGGTGCGGCTTGAGTGGAGGGCCGAGAGGCCTCTCTGTCGCGGCCACGAGGTGGCCGATCGACTGTATCATGCGCTGGTGATGTAGGTTTAGGTGCTTCCGCCTCTAATCGGGGTAGCAGCCTGTGTTTTGGGTAGCTCTTGGAGGGGCGTTCGAGTTCATACTCTTCGGCCGCCAGGACTTCAGTCCATCTGACGGCTAGCAAATCTTGGTCAGCTCTAAGCTGTTGCTGCTTTTTCTTGAGGCTGCTTGCCGTGGCCATAAGCCTGCGTTTGAAACGCTCCTGTTCGACGGGATCCTCAGGCACGACAAATTCGTCGTCATCGAGGCTTGCCTCGTCTTCGGAGGGAGGCATGTAATTATCGTCCTCTACCTCTCTGTCTGCCACTCTCTCGTGAGGGCTGGCTTCTCCATCCTCCTGCGCTGAATCCTGCTGGAGGGGGTTGTCTTCGGCACTGTCCAGGGTGTTATTGTCTCCCATGCCGGATTCACCGTTTTTGCTATGGCGGGATTTAGAGCGGCACCGCTGACGCCTGCGCTTAGGCTGTTTCTTGGAGGGGTCATCCTCCGTTGTTCCATCGCCATTCCCATCTTTTGGGATGTCCACCATGTATATGTCGTATGATGAGGTGGCCTTCCAGTGCCCTATAGACGCTGGTTCTTGGTCGTCTCCTGCATCGTCGTCCATACCGTCGATGTCTTCGGAGTCGAAGTCGAGCGTGTCGGTTAAATCATCGACAGTGGCTACGAAGTGGGTGGTAGGTGGGCTTTGAATTTCTTCGTCGTCCGCATCCCAACCATAATGACCATAATCCGGCCAGGGCTCTCCTGATAAAGAGAGAGACTTTAGCGAATTCAGGATGTCGCCAAAGGGCGAGTGCTGAAAGATGTCCACGGTAGTGAACTCCATGATCGGCGCCCGATCGGATTCGATTGGCAGGGGCGCGGAAGGTTCGGAGTTCGGAGAGGAGTCCGGCACCTTGGAGTCATGAGCTTCACAAAGGACAGGGTTGGTGTTCGGCTCAATCGCCGTAGAGGTAGCAGCCCCCGAGGCGGTGTCCAACCACCCGTCCTCGATCGGCGCAGTCGGCTCCGAGCTAAGGGTCGGAGTGGACACTGGTGTGGCCTCTAGGGCACTGTCCGGCGGCAAAGCTAGATCATGCCCATCGTGACAGTGCGGCGCGCTTGGCTGTGGCTCGAACCCGCCGAAGATCAAGTCTCCATGGACGTCAGCCGTATAGTTCAAACTTCCAAATCTGACCTGATGGCCAGGGGCGTAGCTTTCAATCTGCTCCAGATGGCCAAGCGAATTGGCCCGCAGTGCAAAGCCGCCGAATACGAAGATCTATCCGGGGAGAAAAGTCTCACCCTGGACCGCATCGTTGTTGATGATCGGGGGAGCCATCAGGCCTAAAGATGACAACACAGAGGATCTCTCAATGAAAGCACCAATGTCGGTGTCAAAACCGGCGGATCTCGGGTAGGGGGTCCCGAACTGTGCGTCTAGGCGGATGGTAACAGGAGACAAGGGACACGATGTTTTTACCCAGGTTTGGGCCCTCTCGGTGGAGGTAAAACCCTACTCCTGCTCGATTAATATTGATGATATGGGTAGTACAAGAGTAGATCTACCACGAGATCAGAGAGGCTAAACCCTAGAAGCTAGCCTATGGTATGATTGTTGTTCGTCCTACGGACTAAAACCCTCCGATTTATATAGGCACCGAAGAGGGTTAGGGTTACACAGAGTCGGTTACAATGGTAGGAGATCTACATATCCGTACCGCCAAGCTTGCCTTCCACGCCAAGAAAAGTCCCATCCGGACACGGGACGAAGTCTTCAATCTTGTATCTTCATAGTCCAGGAGTCCGGCCAAAGGTGATTGTTCGGCTATCCGGATACCCCCTAATCCAGGACTCCCTCACCGATCATCGGGCAAGTCAATCAAAGTCCACACTCTTTGTTCTCATATATGGATCCCATCTCAGATTTCATGGCCTTCAAGCCATTTTGCGGAATCTGGGATCATCATCGCTTCCTTATAGTTCGTAGGTTCATCATGGTCTAGTAACATGACTTCCAGAATAGGATTACCGTCCATTCTGGTGCAGATCTTACTCTGGTTTACCTACGAGGTTTGGTAGTAACTTGATCTGACGTTTCATGATCAATATCATTAGCTTCGTCACTAATTGGTGTAGGAATCACTGGAACTGATTTCTGTGATAAACTACTTTCCAATTCAAGAGAAGGTACAATTACCTTATCAAGCTCTACTTTCCTCCCATTCACTTCTTTCGAGAGAAAGTCCTTCTCTGGAAAGGATCCATTTTAGCAACGAATATTTTGCCTTTGGATCTGTGATAGAAGGTGTACCCAACAGTTTCCTTTGGGTATTCTATGAAGACGCACTTCTCTGATTTGGATTCGAGCTTATCAGGTTGAAGCTTTTTCACATCAGCATCGCAGCCCCAGACTTTAAGAAACGACAACTTTGGTTCCTTGCCAAACCAAAATTCATAAGGCGTCGTTTCAACGGATTTTGATGGTGCCCTTTTAAAGTGAATGCAACTGTCTCTAATGCATAACCCCAAAACGATAGTGGTAAACTAATAAGAAACATCATAGATCGCACAATATCCAATAAAGTGCGGTTACGACGTTCGGACATACCATAACGCTGTGGTGTTCCAGGTGGCGTGAACTGTGAAACTATTCCTCATTGTTTTATATGAAGGCCAAACTCGTAACTCAAATATTCTCCTCCACGATCAGATCATAGAAACTTTATTTTCTTGTTATGATCATTCTCCACTCTACTCTGAAATTCTTTGAACTTTTCAAATGTTTCAGACTTGTATTTCATTAAGTAGATATACTCATACCTGCTCAAATCATTTGTGAAGGTCAGAAAATAACGATACTCGCCACGAGCATCAACACTCATTGGACCGCATACATCGGTATGTATTATTTCCAACAAGTCAGTAGCTCGTTCCATTGTTCCGGAGAACGGAGTTTTAGTCATCTTGCCAAAAAGGCACGGTTCGCAAGCATCAAATGATTCATAACCAAGTGATTCCGAAAATCCATCTTTATGGAGTTTCTTCATGCGCTATACACCAATATGACCCAAACGGTAGTGCCACAAATAAGTTGCACTATCATTATTAACTTTGCATCTTTTGGCATTAATATTATGAATATGTGTATCACTACGATCGAGATCCAACAAACTATTTTCATTGGGTGTATGACCATTGAAGGTCTTATTCATGTAAACAGAATAACAATTATTCTCTGACTTTAAATGAATAATCGTATCGCAATAAACATGATCAAATCATATTCATGCTCAACGCTAACGCCAAACAACATTTATTTAGGTTTAACACTAATCCCAAAAGTATAGAGAGTGTGCGATGATGATCACATCAATCTTGGAACCACTTCCAACACACATCGTTACTTCACCCTCAACTAGTCTTTGTTTATTCTGTAAATCCTGTTTCGAGTCACTAATTTTTAGCAACCGAACAAGTATCAAATACTCAGGGGCTACTATAATCACTAGTATGGTACACATCAATAACCTGTAGATCAAATATACCCTTGTTCACTTTGCCATCCTACTACCAAATATTCAGGGCATTTCCGCTTCCAGTGACCATTTCCTTTGCACTAGAAGCACTCAGTTTCAGGCTTTGGTCAAGCTTTGGACTTCTTTGCGGGAGTGACAACTTGCTTGTCATTCTACTTGAAGTTCCCTTTCTTTCCCTTTGCCCTTTTCTTGAAACTAGTGATCTTGTTAACCATCAACACTTGATGCTCTTTCTTGATTTCTACCTTCGTCGATTTCAACATCACGAAGAGCTCGGGAATCATTTTTGTCATCCCTTGCATACTATAGTTCATCACAAAGTTCTACTAACTTGGTGATGGTGACTAGAGAACTCTGTCAATCACTATCTTATCTGGAAGATTAACTCCCACTTGATTCAAGCGATTGTAGTGCCCAAACAATCTCAGCACATGCTCACTAGTTGAGCGATTCTCTTCCATCTTTTAGCCATAGAACTTGTTGGAGACTTCATATCTCTCAACTTGGGTATTTGCTTGAAATATTTAACTTCAATTCCTGGAACATCTCATATGGTCCATGACGTTCAAAACGTCTTTGAAGTCCCGATTCTAAGCCGTTAAGCATGGTGCACTAAACTATCAAGTAGTCATCATATTGAGCTAGCCAAATGTTCATAATGTCTGCATCTGCTCCTGCAATAGGTCCGTCACCTAGCGATGCATTAAAGACATAATTCTTCTGTGCAGCAATGAGGATAAACCTCTGATTACAGATCCAATCCGCATCATTGTTACTAACATTTTTCAACACAATTTTCTCTAGGAACATATCAAAATAAACATATGAAAGCAACAACGCGAGCTATTGATCTACAACATAATTTGCAAAATACTACCAGGACTAAGTTCATGATAAATTTAAGTTCAATTAATCATATTACTTCAGAACTCCCACTTAGACAGACATCTCTCTAGTCATCTAAGTGATCACGTGATCCAAATCAACTAAACCATGTCCGATCATCACGTGAGATGGAGTAGTTTTCAATGGTGAACATCACTATGTTGATCATATCTACTATATGATTCACGTTCGACCTTTCGGTCTCCGTGTTCCGAGGCCATATCTGTATATGCTAGGCTCGTCAAGTTTAACCTGAGTATTCCGCGTGTGCAACTGTTTTGCACCCATTGTATTTGAACGTACAGCCTATCACACCCGATCATCACGTGGTGTCTCAGCACGAAGAACTTTCACAACGGTGCATAATCAGGGAGAACCCTTCTTGATAATTAGTGAGAGATCATCTTAAAATGCTACCGTCAATCAAAGCAAGATAAGATGCATAAAGGATAAACATCACATGCAATCAATATAAGTGATATGATATGGCCATCATCATCTTGTGCTTGTGATCTCCATCACCGAAGCACCGTCGTGATCACCATCGTCACTGGCGCGACACCTTGATCTCCATCATAGCATCGTTGTCGTTTCGCCATCTATTGCTTCTATGACTATCGCTACCGCTTAGTGATAAAGTAAAGCAATTACAGGGCGCTTGCATTTCATACACTAAAGCGACAACCATATGGCTCCTTCCAGTTGCCGATAACTTGGTTACAAAACATGATCATCTCATACAATAAAATATAGCATCACGTCTTGACCATATTACATCACAACATGGCCTGCAAAAACAAGTTTGACGTCCTCTACTTTGTTGTTGCAAATTTTACGTGGCTGCTACGGGCTGAGCAAGAACCGTTCTTACCTACGCACCAAAAACACAACGATAGTTCGTCAAGTTAGTGTTGTTTTAACCTTCGCAAGGACCGGGCGTAGCCACACTCGGTTCAACTAAAGTTGGAGAAACTAACAACCGCCAGCCACCTGTGTGCAAAGCACGTCGGTAGAACCAGTCTCGCGTAAGCGTACGCATAATGTCGGTCCGGGCCGCTTCATCCAACAATACCGCCGAACCAAAGTATAACATGCTGGTAAGCAGTATGACTTGTATCGCCCATAACTCACTTGTGTTCTACTCGTGCATATAACATCTACGCATAAAACTTGGCTCGGATGCCACTGTTGGGGAACGCAGTAATTTCAAAAAAATTCCTACGCACACGCAAGATCATGGTGATGCATAGCAACGAGAGGGGAGGGTGTGTCCACGTACCCTCGTAGACCGAAAGCGGAAGCATTAGAACAACGCGGTTGATGTAGTCATACGTCTTCAGGGCCTGACCGATCAAGCACCGAAACTACGGCACCTCTGAGTTCTAGCACACGTTCAGCTTGATGACGTCCCTCGTACTCTGATCCAACCGTGTGTCGAGGGAGAGTTCCGTCAGCACGACGGCATGGTGACGATCTTGATGTTCTACCATTGCAGGGCTTCACCTAAACACGGCTACAATATTATCGAGGAGATTATGGTGGAGGGGGGCACCGCACACGGCTAAGAGATTAAGAGATCAATTGTTGTGTCTCCAAGGGGTGCCCCTATCCCCGTATATAAAGGAGTGGAGGAGGGGGAGGGCCGGGCCTCTCTCTATGGCGTGCCCTAGGGGAGTCCTACTCCCACCGGGAGTAGGATTCCCCTTTCCTAGTAGAACTAGGAGCCCTTCCAAGTAGAAGGAGTAGGAGAGAAGGAAAGGGAAGGGAGAAGGAGAAGGAAGGAAGGGGGCGCCCCCTCCCTAGTCCAATTCGGACTAGTCCATGGGGAGGGGTGCGGCCACCCTTTGGGGCCTTTCTCTCCTTTCCCGTATGGTCCATTAAGGCCCAATACGAATTCCCGTAACTCTCTGGTACTCCAAAAAATACCCGAATCACCTGGAACCTTTACGATGTCCGAATATAGTCGTCCAATATATCGATCTTTGCGTCTCGACCATTTCGAGACTCTTCATCATGTCCCCGATCTCATCTGGGCCTCCAAATTCCTTCGCTACATCAAAACTCATAAACTCATAATAAAACTCTCATCGAAACCTTAAGCGTGCGGACCCTACGGGTTCCAGAACTATGTAGACATGACCTAGAACTGTTTCTGGTCAATAACCAATAGCGGAACCTGGATGCTCATATTGGCTCCTACATATTCTACGAAGATCTTTACCGGTCAAACCGCGTAACAACATACGTTGTTCCCTTTGTCATCGGTATGTTACTTGCCCGAGATTCGATCGCCGGTATCCAATACCTAGTTCAATCTCGTTACCGGCAAGTCTCTTTACTCGTCATGTAATGCATCATTCTGTAACTAACTCATTAGCTACATTGCTTGCAAAGCTTATAGTGATGTGCATTACCGAGAGGGCCCAGAGACACCTCTCCGACAATCGGAGTGACAAAACCTAATCTCGAAATACACCAACTCAACATGTACCTTTGGAGACACCTGTAGAGCTCCTTTATAATCACCCAGTTACGTTGTGACGTTTGGTAGCACACAAATTGTTCCTCCGGTAAACGGGAGTTGCATAATCTCATAGTCATAGGGACATGTATAAGTCATGAAGAAAGCAATAGCAACATACTAAATGATCAAGTGCTAAGCTAACGGAATGGGTCAAGTCAATCACATCATTCTACTAATGATGTGATCCCACTCATCAAATGACAACTCATGTCTATGGTTAGGAAACTTAACCATCTTTGATTAATGAGCTAGTCAAGTAGAGGCATACTAGTGACATTAAGTTTGCCTATGTATTCACACATGTATCATGTTTCCAGTTAATACAATTCTAGCATGAATAATAAACATTTATCATGAAATAAGGAAATAAATAATAACTTTATTATTGCCTCTAGGGCATATTTCCTTCACATGCATCCTGCATGCATGGCCAGTCAGCTAGGCCCATGCGCCAGCTCCAATGCAGCAACGCAAAAGAAGAGAGCGGTTCTTGGGAAACACGAACAACTTGAAGGAAATATGCCCTAGAGGCAATAATAAATTTATTATTTATTTCCTTATATCATGATAAATGTTTATTATTCATGCTAGAATTGTATTAACCGGAAACATGATACATGTGTGAATACATAGACAAACTTAATGTCACTAGTATGCCTCTACTTGACTAGCTCATTAATAAAGATGGTTATGTTTCATAACCATAGACATGAGTTGTCATTTGATTAACGGGATCACATCATTAGGAGAATGATGTGATTGACTTGACCCATTCCGTTAGCTTAGCACTTGATCGTTTAGTATTTTGCTATTGCTCTCTTCATGACTTATACATGTTCCTACAACTATGAGATTATGCAACTCCCGTTTACCGGAGGAACACTTTGTGTGCTACCAAACGTCACAACGTAACTGGGTGATTATAAAGGAGCTCTACAGGTGTGTCTCCAAAGGTACATGTTGAGTTGGCGTATTTTGAGATTAGGTTTTGTCACTTAGATTGTCGGAGAGGTATCTCTGGGCCCTCTCTGTAATGCACATCACTATAAGCCTTGCAAGCAATGTAGCTAATGAGTTAGTTATGGAATGAAGCATTACATAACGAGTAAAGAGACTTGCTAGTAATGAGATTGAACTAGGTATTGGATACCGACGATCGAATCTCGGGCAAGTAACATACCGATGACAAAGGGAACAATGTATGTTGTTATGCGGTTTGACCGATAAAGATCTTCGTAGAATATGTAGGAGCCAATTTGAGCATCCAGGTTCCGCTATTGGTTATTGACCGGAAATAGTTCTAGGTCATGTCTACATAGTTCTTGAACCCGTAGGGTCCGCACGCTTAAGGTTTCGATGACAGTTTTATTATTAATTTATGAGTTTTTATGTACTGAAGGTTGTTCGGAGTCCCGGATGTGATCACGGACATGACAAGGAGTCTCGAAATGGTTGAGACATAAAGATCGATATATTGGACGACTATATTTGGACACCGAAAATGTTCCGGGTGAGATTGGGACAATACCGGATCTCCGGGAGGTTATCGGAACCCCCCGGGAGGTATATGGGCCTTATTGAGACTTAGTGGAAAGGAGGGAGAAGGAGCAAAGGAGGGGGCGCCCCCACCAAGCCCAATCCGAATAGGGAGGGGG
>NC_041389.1:537943719-537958757 GCF_002162155.2 Triticum dicoccoides
CTTCCCTCTCCTACTCCTAATAGGAAAGGGGGGAGTCCTACTCCCGGTTGGGGGTGGACTCCCCCTAGGGCGCGCCACCCCCTTGGCCAGCCCCCTCTCCTCCACTCCTTTATATACGGGGGAGGGGGGCACTCCATAGACACAACTATTGATCTCTTGATCTCTTAGCCGTGTGCGGTGCCCCCCTCCACCAAAGTCCTCGGTAATATTGTAGCGGCGCTTAGGTGAAGCCCTGCGACGGTAGAACATCAAGATCATCACCACGCCATCGTGCTGACGGAACTCTCCCTCGACATTCGGTTGGATCGGAGTTCGAGGGACGTCATCGAGTTGAACCTGTGCTAGAACTCGGAGGTGCCGTAGTTTCGGTGCTTGATCGGTCGGGCCGTGAAGACGTACGGCTACATCAACCGCGTTGTTCTAACACTTCCGCTTTCGGTCTATGAGGGTACGTGGACAACACTCTCCCCTCTCGTTGCTATGCATCACCATGATCTTGTGTGTGCGTAGGAATTTTTTTGAAATTACTACGTTACCCAACAGTGGTATCAGAGCCATAGATGTTATATGCACGAGTAGAACAAAAGTGAGTTGTGGGCGATACAAGTCATACTGCTTACCAGCATGTCATACTTTGGTTCGGCGGTATTGTTGGAGGAAGCGGCCCGGACCGACATTACGCGTACGCTTACGCGAGACTGGTTCTACCGACGTGATTTGCACACAGGTGGCTGGCGGGTGTCAGTTTCTCCAACTTTAGTTGAACCGAGTGTGGCTACGCCCGGTCCTTGCGAAGGTTAAAACAGCACTAACTTGGTGAACTATCGTTGTGGTTTTGATGCGGGGAAAAGTTTTTTTTTGCCACTCTAGTTTTTGCCAACTTTGCTTATGCCACTCTAGAATTTGACATTTCACTTTTGCCACTCTTAGCTTTTGACAATTTATCACTTTTGCCATTCTGTGGCAAAAGCAAAAGTTTTGGAGTGGCATTTGTGATGTATTGTCAAAAGCTAAGAGTGGTAAAAGTGAAATGAAAAATTATCGTTTTTGCCACAGAATGGCATCTGTGATGTATTGTCAAAAGCTAAGAGTGGCAAAAGTGAGATGTCAAATTCTAGAGTGGCATAAGTAAAGTTTGCAAAAACTAGAGTGGCAAAAACAAAGTTTTCCCTTTGATGCGTAGGTAAGAACGGTTCTTGCTCAGCCCGTAGCAGCCATGTAAAATTTGCAACAACAAAGTAGAGGACGTCTAACTTGTTTTTGCAGGGCATGTTGTGTTGTGATATGGTCAAGACGTGATGCTATATTTTATTGTATGAGATGATCATGTTTTGTAACCAAGTTATCGGCAACTGGCAGGAGCCATATGGTCGTCGCTTTATTGTATGAAATGCAAGCGCCTTGTAATTGCTTTACTTTATCACTAAGCGGTAGCGATAGTCATAGAAGCAATAGATTGCGAACTGACAATGATGCTATTATGGAGATCAAGGTGTCGCGCCGGTGACAATGGTGATCACGACGGTGCTTCGGAGATGGAGATCACAAGCACAAGATGATGATGGCCATATCATATCACTTATATTGATTGCATATGATGTTTATCCTTTATGCATCTTATCTTGTTTTGATTGACAGTAGCATCTTAAGATGATCTCTCACTAATTATCAAGAAGTGTTCTCCCTGCGTATGCACCATTGCGAAATTTCTTCGTGCTGAGAGACCACGTGATGATCGGGTGTGATAGGCTCTACGTTCAAATACAACGGGTGCAAAACAGTTGCACACGCGGAATACTTAGGTTAAACTTGACGAGCCTAGCATGTACATATATGGCCTCGGAACACGGAGACCGAAAGGTCGAGCGTGAATCATATAGTAGATATTTTTTTTGAGCAACAAATAGTGGGGAAGACCCCCACTGTAATTCTCATTTTCATTAATATGGTGGGACATATACAAGTGGATTTACAGGATGGATCATGTAGAAAACATAGAAGGAAAAATCTACAAATGATCAAGCCAGCTCTGCATGCCCTCCTTCAAACCCGGTTTGGCCTTCTTTATGATCATGCTGAAGTGCTTCTTGAACATGGCTATACAATACGCCATATTCTTAACTTTATGGTCAAATATTATGCTATTTCTGTGCTTCCATAAACTCCAGCAGCCAGCAATTAAGCACTCTTTGAAACAACCATAAGTATCTTGTTTTCTTCCCTCCATTAGCATTTCCATCAGATTATGATCAGTATCCCATTGGTAACCAATGTTCATCCAGAAGTTTTGGCTGAAATCACAACTAAAAAATAGGTGCATTAGATGTCCATTAGGCTCATCATCACATAACTCACACTTACTTATCTCAATGTAGAAATTCTTCCTATTTAATAGATCTCTAGTATTCAATCTATCTTGCAATAGAAGCCAAAAAAAGAATTTCTGCCTGGGTAGGGTACAAGACTTCCAAATCCACTGGAATGGTTTAGGAGCATCAACAGGATTTCCCATGTATTCAAGATATACTCTCTTATTAGAGTACTTTGTTCCACCCCAATGATACTTCCATTAATCAGGTATTTGCTGGTTTTCTCTGCTATTTATCAACACACTTAGGTTGTTGCTCTGATGTACTGCAATAGTAGACATTGGCAGTTGGAATAGGTCATAGAATTCAACCTCTTCCAAATTGCTGGCAGAAGCAAGTTTGATCTCAAAGTTTTTTACATAAGAATATAGCTGAGGCATAGCCTGAGAGAGTATTTGTGAACACCATTTATCTGACCATAGCTTGATTGTATTACCATTCCCAACATAGATTATGGTCATATCTTTAAATTCTCTCAAGATAGAGCAGCAGTCTCTCCACCAGAAAGATCCCACCCTGGTAGGGTAACTAGGTACCTCACCATTGTCATAGTAATTGTTCCAGATAAGGTTTACCCAGGGAATATCATGCCTGTTAAAGAATTTGAATAGGAATTTAGTAAGCAGAGATTTGTTTTGGATTCTTAGATCTAGCACTCCCAGACCACCTGCTTTTTTTGGCAAGCATACATTATCCCATTTGACAAGGCAGTTCCCTTTTTTATTGATATCTTTGCCATACCATAGAAAGTTCCTACCAGATTTTTCAAAATGGTCCAGAATGGTGAATGGAACTCTGACGCAGCACATAGCAAAGATAGGCAGAGCTGCAACAATGGATTTCAGGTGTACAAGGTCTCCCTGAGTATGACATCATGGTGGCAATGCCAGCAAGCCTGTGATCAAGCCTAGATACCATGGGCATCAAGTCAGATACTTTAGGCCTAGTAGATCCCATGGGAGGCCAAGATATGTAAATGCCATAGCTTCTTTTTTGCAGTTAAAGGTGTTAGCCAGATCCATAGCTTTGTCATCAGAGATATTGATAGGTACCATAGAGGATTACTGTAGTTTACTACAAGCCCAGTGAAATTATAAAACTTATCAAGGATCACAATAAAATTCCTGATTTGTACCTCATCAGCAGGCATAATAACAAGTGTATCATCAGCATACTGTATGATAGGGTAGCATTCAGTATAGTTTGTTTCAATGGGCAAAGAAAGTAGGTCATTCCTCCATGCTTCATTTACCAAAATTTGTAATAATTCTCCAACCATAACATATAGTAAAGGGGAGACAGGATCTCCTTTCCTGACTCCAAATTTGCATTGGATGCACTTACCAGGTACACCATTTAGAAGGACAGAAGTAGTGGCAGTGGATAGTATAGCAGTTACCCATCTAATCCATTTGTTGCTGAATCCCAGATGCTTCATCATGAGTATAATGGCCATATAATTTACCCTATCAAATGCCTTTATAAAATCAATCTTAAAAATGATTATTTCTTTCTTGGATTTGTGACACATATGTATGTATTCAAAACTCCAAGCAAGGCAGTCCTGAATATTCCTTGTCTCGGTGAATCCATATTGATTCTTGCTAACTCTGGAAATAATAATCTGTTGAGCTCTATTAGCAAGGAGTTTGGTAAGTATTTTGATGGGCATACTTACAAGAGAAATTGGCCTATAATCATCAGGAGATTCAGGATTATCATTCTTGGGTATCAGAGTTATATAGGCATTGTTGACAGGAGCAAGTTATACAACTTCATTATAAAAATCATTAATGAATTTGTAGAAATATTGCTTGATGATGTGCCAACATTTCTTCATGAATAGTCCATTGAAACCATCAGGACCAGGGGATTTATCATTGGGCATTTTATTAATGATATCATCTATTTCTTCATTGGAGAAAGGTCTGTCAAGATCATGTAAATCCTCTTCCATAGCAAGATGTGATATATCAAAGTTTTGTGAATATGTGGAAACAGTGCCTATTCTATTTTTCAAAGATTCCCATATAATAGCAGCTTTATGATCATGTTCAAATACTTGCTGTCCATCCATAGTCATAAGATAAGTGATGTAGTTGTGCCTGAACACATAAGTAGCAATGGCATGAAAGAATTTGGTATTTTCATAACCCAGATTTGCCCATCTTATATTTGCCCTAATTCTCCAATATACTCTCTTAGCCTCCAATAAATTGTTTGGATGTTTAACAAGTAAGGTTCTAAAATTCCTTTCAATCCTAGATAGAAGTCTTTGTTCCTCAATGACATCCATTATCTTCACATAGAAACAACAATTATCAATTATTTTCTTCAATTGGGAGTATTGTTTACTCCATGCTTTCAGTCCTCTTCTGATAGCTTTAAATTTGGAGTTTAGATTTTTAGCAGAGTCAGAGTAATGAGTGGAATTCAACCAATGTTTCTCCACAGTTTCAAGAAATCCACTAAATTCAGTCCAATATTCTTCAAATCTGAATATCTGGCTTTTGGGGATGTTGCTGTCAATTTGAATTTTGATAGGCACATGGCCAGATGTGATTTTAGCCAAGGGGATGGCCATAGTAGATGGATGAGCAGTAGTCCAGTGTGGGCTAGTAAATATCCAGTCTATCTTTTCCAAAAGAGGTTGATCTTGTTTATTGCTCCATGTGAAGGATCTTCCTTTGAGGGGGATTTCAACCAGATCCAAATTGACAATAATATTATTGAAGGTCATCATACTGGCAGGATCACCACCTGGTTTATTCCTATTATCAAGGCTTCTTATAAAATTAAAGTCACCAACTATCATCCATAACTTGGATTGCTGCATATTCAGATTCATAAGCCAGTCAATGAACTCCATTTTACCTTCATTGCAATTGGGCCCATAAACATTAGTGAGGTACCAACAGGTATTATCCAGGTTAGATGTAAACTCAATGGTGATATGAAAGTAGCTTTTGGAAATTATCTTGCCCTTCATAATATTACCATTCCAAATAGTAATCAAACCTCCAGAGCTACCATTAGAGGGAGAGTGACAAAATTGGTTGAATCTTTTGGGGCAAAAATTCTTGATGTATGTGCTGTCAAATGTATCTCTCTTGGTTTCTTGAAAAGTCATGATGCAACAAGCACTTTCCTCAATTTTCTTTCTAATATCATTCCATCTAGTTGTGGAGTTAATTCCTCTCACATTCCAGTTTAAGATATTCCAGCTCCTATTCATGAAAAAGAACATAGGTGGTAGCATTGGATCATATTATGAAAAGCATAATATGAACAACCAAATTGATTGGTGATATAACTGTAGCAGATTGTGTCATAGATATAATAGGAGCCACTGTATAAGAAGAAGTGCATGGGTGGGTAATAGATCACCATACAGAGCTGGCACATATAAAAGCAAGTTCTTCTGACAGATAGCTCACAATGACAGAGGTAGCACATAACATATTTATTACATACCATACTGATAGCTGATGCATGCAGGCATCCAAATAACACAGAAAAGCAAGCATAATGCATGGAAATCATAACTAGTCGGCAGTTGTGGGAGCCAACTAATCCCTCAAGACAATAGGAGCTTCTATTCATCAAAACTGTCATAGTGCAGGGCACTAGAAGACACCTCATGAGGAGCCATCTTACATGGTCTAGTGCCAATGGCCTGCAGGGTCTTCATAGGGATTTCTGGAGGAGGTGGTGCCTGCTTATTTATGATTACAGCATCAAACTGGGGTCCCAAATTGACAGTAACAGCCTTCTTCATTTTCTTGCGACACTGCTGAGTGCTGTGATCCATCCTAACTTCATTAATACTGGCCTCTACAGCTGCCTGATCTTTGAATTCCTTAGTGAGCTTAGCAATCCTGTTGCTCCTCCTGCAGAATGAGTCATCAATAATTTTCTTTTTTTTCTAACTGTATGCTGGCTTCTAAACTTCAGCAAAATCCTGGCCAGTGATCTCCTCAATACTGACAGATCTGGAATTTTTAGGAGGCTCATCCTGGATTGTCTGAATCTGCAAGAAACATCTTTTGTTGTTGCCATTAGTGCCCACAACATCCACCACATTGCAAGATGCATTCACAATCTTGCTGCCTCCAAGTTTGGGGAGAATATCCTGTGCATTAGTAACAATATTACCAATGAGCTCCTGGAGAACCTTAATGTGCTCAGATTCACCTTCAACGGAGATGTTGCTTGTTTGCACAGGCTGGGCACTATTGGAGGATGGCATGTCATTATAGTTCATGCTGCAGTTCATGGGAATAAACACTGGGCTAGGAGCATTCTGAGTGCTGGGCTGGGGAGTAGGATTAATTGGGATATAATCAGGCCCAATTGTCTCATGTGGAGCAACATAGTGGGTGCTAGTGTGAATCGGTATGGGCTCCTGAGATACTTCCCTAACTGGTGACTCAACATGTTCAGCAGTATTATGATCAATAGCAGCAGCTTGGTTTTCAACAGAGAGATTCATATTATCATTATGAGCAGCATGAACATCTTCATATGGAGCACCTAGTTTCTCATTGTGGGGGTTAATCACTACCTGATCCATGGAGATATTCCCTAAAACCTCATCATGCCAAAACCCTCCATGAATATGAGGAAGAGGGTGAGGGTTGCCACCATCAGGTGGCAGAGGGTCCTCATCCCCTCCATGTTGTCCAATCAGCTCCCGAGATAGTACGTATGTTGGACAGGTCCAGGAATCGCCATATCCCACATCATCAAGGTTTCTCAGAACAACAAGGCTAATAGGAATAGTGTCCACATTCATAACTCTGATCTTAACAACAACCCTCGATTTGTCCCTAGGATCTTTATTAGAAATCAAAAAACGGCCATAAGAAGAAACAGTACGACCAATGACCCCAACATCCCAGCACTCAAGAGGGTAGTTCATAAGCAGGATCCAAACATCATGCGTGAAAGTAATGCTGCGATGATTTAAACCTCTGTCCTATCTGCTGATTCTAAGAACAGAATCCCCAATCTGAAATGGACTAAGACTGACAGCGGTATCTCGCGAACAGGCAATAGTAAACTGAATAAGCGCAGTACCCATACCACAACAAGACGTGTAGTTTATGCGCCAGCCGCGCCCCTCCAAGTAGGTGGTGATCAGAGCAATGGCGCCATGGAACTCCTCAGCAGAAACTTCAGGAACGAGCGTGGCGATGGCCCACTCATCGCAGACCATCGGAAGCTCACCACCAAGTACCACATATCCATGGCGAGCGCGAAGAGGGTCAGGCGGGACGATTGCAGTGCCTGGGGGAAGGTGGGGGAGAGGGTTGCAAGGGAAGCAGGCCATCTCGTTGGTTGCAGCTGCAGCAGGCGGAGCAGGGGATGAAAGATAGAGGGGAGAAGCCGAGGGGACTATACATGTTTCAGTTATATTAGGTAGTGGATCCTGGTTCTATTTGACCCGATAAGTATTAACTTTGATATTCTTGTTGAAATAGAATCTAGCGATATGATTATATTGGTAACAAACACGGCATCTGATTTGATTGGTGCATTGATTGCTCTCGTGCCCAGTACGAAGACATTTTTTGCAGGTAATATATGTAGTAAAACCAGGGGAAATCGACCTAGACGATACATCTTCCGTGTGTGTGGTCTAGCCCAAAGTAGACGGTCTGTTGGGCTCCGAGGGAACTATCTGGGCCGACTGATTCAAATCAGACCTAGCCAAAGCAACGGCCGATCCGCTATGCATGCGTGCAGTTGCAACCACCGGCGGCGCGCGATGATCACGATCATCGTGAGAAGGCTGGCCATGCAACGTAGGACCCAGGGAAGTTGCATTCGCCCCCGATGGAGTAAGATATCCAAGAATTCTGCGGTAAACTTGAGTAGTAGGTACAAGATGACCATGTTTACCTTTGTGACAACGTGTGACAATAGTCCATTCAGCATCTTGCTCTTTATACCACTTCATTTCTTCATATATCCAATTTGGGCCACCACCGCTCCAAAGATGGAAATAACATTTGAATACATCATAGCTGAAGAAAGATTTACGAACCAGGAAGAAACCCACAGCCTTGGAACATTCTTTGAACATGAAAACATTGCCCTTGATATGAGATACCTCAAATGAATCATAAGATCCACCCGTGCATGATGAGAGTGCCAAGCTCACATTGTGGGGGTTCAGATGGAAAGCAAATCTTGCAAAGGAGACCACAAGGTAGAAACCAAAGGTGGAGGAGATAGGGTTGACCGAAGATTGGAAATACTTACGGATCTCACCTCTAAAATGATGACCAAATGAAAAATCCAATTGGTGAGCGATGGAGGATGGATCATTGAATGGATCCATCGGTGTAGAAAATGTTTATGGTGGAGAAATCAAGGTAGATCACGGCCGGCGCCATGGTCGCCAATGGTGGGGTGGGAGGAGAGGTGGAGAGCCATTAATTTAGTTAAGTCACTACTCAGAAATGCCCTTCCGTCCAGTCAAAGGCCTTTGACCGTCTGGGGCCCATGTGTACTGTAGCAGATGGAAAGTGCTACAGTATTGGATGGAAAGTGCTACAGCACTGTACGGAAGGGCATTTAGATATGATCAACATAGTGATGTTCACCATTGAAAACTACCCCATCTCACGTGATGATCGGACATGGTTTAGTTGATTTGGATCACGTGATCACTTAGATGACTAGAGAGATGTCTGTCTAAGTGGGAGTTCTTAAGTAATATGATTAATTGAACTTTAATTTATCATGAACTTAGTCCTGGTAGTATTTTGCAAATTATGTTGTGGATCAATAGCTCGCGTTGTTGCTTCCCTATGTTTATTTTGATTTGTTCCTAGAGAAAAACTATGTTGAAAGATGATAGTAGAAATTATGTGGACTGGGTCTGTGATCTAAGGATTATCCTCATTGTTGCACAGAAGAATTATGTCCTTGATGCACCGCTAGGTGACAGACCTATTGTAGGAGCAGATGCAGACGTTATGAACGTTTGGCTAGCTCAATATGATGACTACTTGATAGTTTAGTGCACCATGCTTAACGGCTTAGAATCGGGACTTCAAAGACGTTTTGGATGTCATGGACCATATGAGATGTTCTAGGAGTTGAAGTTAATATTTCAAGCAAATACCCAAGTTGAGAGATATGAAGTCTCCAACAAGTTCTATAGCTAAAAGATGGAGGAGAAACGCTCAACTAGTGAGCATGTGCTCAGATTGTCTGGGTACTACAATCAGTTGAATCAAGTGGGAGTTAATCTTCCAGATAACATAGTGATTGACAGAGTTCTCTAGTCACCATCACCAAGTTACTAGAACTTCGTGATGAACTACAGTATGCAAGGGATGACGAAAACGATTCCCGAGCTCTTCGTGATGTTGAAATCGACGAAGGTAGAATTCAAGAAAGAGCATCAAGTGTTGATGATTGACAAGACCACTAGTTTCAAGAAAAGGGCAAAGGGAAAGAAATGGAACTTCAAGTAGAATGGCAAGCAAGTTGTCACTCCTGCGAAGAAGCCCAAAGATGGACCAAAGCCAGTGCTTCTATTGCAAAGGAAATGGTCACTTGAAGTGGAAATGCCCTGAAAATTTGGTAGATAAGAAGGATGGCAAAGTGAACAAGGGTATATTTGATATACAGGTTATTGATGTGTACCTTACTAGTGTTTATAGTAACCCCTGAGTATTTGATACTTGTTCGGTTGCTAAGATTAGTAACTCAAAACAGGAGTTATAGAATAAACAGAGACTAGTTGAGGGTGAAGTGACGATGTGTGTTGGAAGTGGTTCCAAGAATGATATGATTATCATCGCACACTCCCTATATTTTCGAGATTAGTGTTAAACCTAAATAAATGTTATTTGGTGTTTGCGTTGAGCATGAATATGATTTGATCATGTTTATTGCAATACGGTTATTCATTTAAAGTCAGAGAATAATTGTTGTTCTGTTTACATGAATAAAACCTTCGATGGTCATACACCCAATGAAAATAGTTTGTTGGATCTCGATCGTAGTGATACACATATACATAATATTGATGCCAAAAGATGCAAAGTTGATAATGATAGTGCAACTTATTTGTGGCACTGCCGTTTGGGTCATATCGGTGTAAAGCGCATGAAGAAACTCCATGAAGAGACTTTTGGAATCACTTGGTTATGAATCATTTGATACTTGCGAATCGTGCCTTTTGGGCAAGATGACTAAAACTCCGTTCTTCGTAACAATGGAACGAGCAACAAACTTGTTGGAAATAATACATACTGATGTATGCAGACCAATGAGTATTAAGGCTCGTGGCGGGTATCGTTATTTTCGGACCTTCACAGATGATTTGAGCAGATGTGGGTATATCTACTTGATGAAACATAAGTCTGAAATAGTTGAAAGGTTGAAAGAATTTCAGAGTGAAGTGTAAAATCATCATAACAAGAAAATAAAGTTTCTGTGATCTGATCGTGGAGATGAATATTTGAGTTACGAGTTTGGCCTTCAGTTAAAATAATGTGGAATAGTTTCACAAATTCATGCCACCTGGAACACCACAGCGTAATGGTGTGTCCGTACGTCATAACCGCACTTTATTTGATATGGTGCAATCAATGATGTCTCTTACCGATTTACCAATATCATTTTGGGGTTATGCATTAGAGATAGTTGCATTCATGTTAAAATAGGGCACCATCTAAATCCGTTGATACGACACCGTATGAACTATGGTTTAGCAATAAACATAAGCTGTCGTTTCTTAAAGTTTGGGGTTGCAATGCTTATGTGAAAAAGCTTCATCCTAATAAGTTCAAACCCAAATCGGAGAAATGTGTCTTCATAGGATACCCAAAGGAGACAGTTGGGTACACCTTCTATCACAGATCCGAAGGAAAGACATTCATTGCTAAGAATGGATCCTTTCTAGAGAAGGAGTTTCTCTCGAAAGAAGTGAGTGGGAGGAAAGTAAAACTTGATGAGGTAACTGTACCTACTCCCTTATTGGAAAGTAGTTCATCACAGAAATCAGTTCCAGTGATTGCTACACCAATTAGTGAGGAAGCTAAGAATGATGATCATGAAACTTCAAATCAAGTTACTACAGAATCTCGTAGGTCTTCCAGAGTACGGTCCGCACCAGTGTGGTACGGTAATCCTATTCTGGAAGTCATGTTACTAGACCATGATAAACCTACGAACTATGAGGAAGTGATGATGAGCCCAGATTCCGCAAAATGGCTTGAAGGCCATGAAATCTGAGATGGGATCCATGTATGAGAACAAAGTGTGGACTTTGGTTGACTTGCCCGATGATCGGCAAGCCATAGAAAATAAATGGATCTTCAAGAGGAAGACAGACGCTGATAGTAGTGATCTACAAAGCTAGACTTGTCGAAAAAGGTTTTTGACAAAGTTCAAGGTGTTGACTACGATGAGATTTTCTCACTCGTAGTGATGCTTAAGTCTGTTCGAATCATGTTAGCAAATTGCCACATTTTATGAAATCTGGCAAATGGATGTCAAAACTACATTCCTTAATGGATTTCTTAAAGGAGAGTTGTATATGATGCAACCAGAAGGTTTTGTCGATCCTAAAGGTGCTAACAAAATGTGCAAAGCTCCAGCGATCCATGTAGGAACTGGTGCAAGCATCTCGGAGTTGGAATATACGCTTTGATAGGTTGATCAAAGCATATAGTTTTATACAGACTTGCGGTGAAGCCTGTATTTATAAGAAAGTGAGTGGGAGCACTACAACATTTCTGATAAGTATATGTGAATGACATATTGTTGATTGGAAATGATATAGAATTTCTGGATAGCATAAAAGGATACTTGAATAAGAGTTTTTCAAAGAAAGACCTCGGTGAAGCTGCTTACACATTGAGCATCAAGATCTATAGAGATAGATCAAGACGCTTGATAAGATTTTTCAATGAGTACATAACTTGATAAGTTTTTGAAGTAGTTCAAAATGGAACAGTCAAAGAAGGAGTTCTTGCCTGTGTTCCAAGGTGTGAAGTTGAGTAAGAGTCAAAACACGACCATGGCAGAAAATAGAAAGAGAATGAAAAGTCATTCCCTATGCCTCACTCATAGGTTCTATAAAGTATGCTATGCTGTGTACCAGACCTATTGTATACCTTGCTCTGAGTTTGGCAAGGGAGTACAATTTTTATCTAAGAGTAGATCAATGGACAGCGGTCAAGAATATCCTTAGTGAAGACTAAGGAAATATTTCTCGATAATGGAAGTGATAAAAGAGCTCGTCGTAAAAAGTTACAACGATGCAAGCTTTTACACAAATCCCGATGACTCTAAGTCTCAATCTGGATACATAATGAAAGTGGGAGCAATTACCTAGAGTAGCTCCGTGCAGAGCATTGTAGACATAGAATATTTGCAAAATACATATGGTTCTGAATGTGACAGACCCGTTGACTAAACTTCTCTCACGAGCAAAACATGATCATACCTTAGTACTCTTTGGTTGTTAATCACATAGCGATATGAAATAGATTATTGACTCTAGTAAACCCTTTGGGTGTTGATCACATGACGATGTGAACTATGGGTATTAATCACATATAGATGTGAATATTGGTGTTAAATCACATGGCGATGTGAACTAGATTATTGACTCTAGTGCAAGTGGGAGACTGAAGGAAATATGCCCTACATGCAATAATAAAGTTATTATTTATTTCCTTATATCATGATAAATGTTTATTATTCATGCTAGAATTGTATAGACCAGAAACATGATACATGTGTGAATACATAGACAAACTTAATGTCACTAGTATGCCTCTACTTGACTAGCTCATTAATCAAAGATGGTTATGTTTCCTAACCATAGACATGAGTTGTAATTTGATTAACGAGATCACATCATTAGGAGAATGATGTGATTGACTTGACCCATTCCGTTAGCTTAGCACTTGATCGTTTAGTATGTTGCTATTGCTCTCTTCATGACTTATACATGTTCCTACAACTATGAGATTATGCAACTCCCGTTTACCGGAGGAACACTTTGTGTGCTACCAAATGTCACAACGTAACTGGGTGATTATAAAGGAGCTCTACAGGTGTCTCCGAAGGTACATGTTGTGTTGGCGTATTTCGAGATTAGGTTTTGTCACTCCGATTGTCGGAGAGGTATCTCTGGGCCCTCTCGGTAATGCACATCACTATAAGCTTTGCAAGCAATGTAGCTAATGAGTTAGTTACGGAATGATGCATTACATGACGAGTAAAGAGACTTGCCGGTAACGAGATTGAACTAGGTATTGGATACCGGCGATCGAATCTCGGGAAAGTAACATACCGATGACAAAGGGAACAATGTATGTTGTTACGCGGTTTGACCGGTAAAGATCTTCGTAGAATATGTAGGAGCCAATATGAGCATCCAGGTTCCGCTATTGGTTATTGACCAGAAACAGTTCTAGGTCATGTCTACATAGTTCTGGAACCCGTAGGGTCCGCACGCTTAAGGTTTTGATGAGAGTTTTATTATGAGTTTATGAGTTTTGATGTACAGAAGGTTGTTCGGAGTCCCGTATGTGATCACGGACATGACGAGGAGTCTCTAAATGGTCGAGACATAAAGATCGGTATATTGGACGACTATATTTGGATACCAAAAATGTTCTGGGTGAGATTGGGACAATACCAGATCTCGGGAGGTTATCGGAACCCCCCGGGAGGTATATGGGCCTTATTGGGCCTTGGAAAGGAGGGAGAAGGAGCAAAGGAGGGGCCCCCCCCAAGCCTAATCCGAATTGGGAGGGGGCGGCCCCCCTTTCCTTCTTCTCTCCCCCCTCTTCCTTCCCTCTCCTACTCCTAATAGGAAAGGGGGGAGTCCTACTCCCGGTTGGGGTTGGACTCCCCCCTAGGGCGCGCCACCCCTTGGCCGGCCCCCTCTCCTCCACTCCTTTATATACGGGGGAGGGGGGCACCCCATAGACACAACAATTGATCTCTTGATCTCTTACCCGTGTGCAGTGCCCCCCTCCACCAAAGTCCTCGATAATATTGTAGCGGTGCTTAGGCGAAGCCCTGTGGCGGTAGAACATCAAGATCGTCACCACGCCATCGTGCTGACGGAACTCTCCCTCGACACTCGGCTGGATCGGAGTTCGAGGGACGTCATCGAGCTGAACGAGTGCTAGAACTCGGAGGTGTCGTAGTTTCGGTGCTTGATCGGTCGGGCCGTGAAGACGTGCGGCTACATCAACCGCGTTGTTCTAACGCTTCCGCTTTCGGTCTACGATCGGATACGTGGACAACACTCTCCCCTCTCGTTGCTATGCATCACCATGATCTTGTGTGTGCGTAGGAATTTTTTTGAAATTACTACGTTCCCCAACACAATTCGCTCTCCTGCTTCCGTCTCCCCACCCAATTCCCCACGCTCCCCAATCTTCCTCACTCATCCAGAAAACCCCGCTCACCTTCTTCCTCACTCGTACAAAAACGCCTACTCCTCTTCTTCCACTCCTACAGAAATCCCCAGCCCTCCTTCTTCCCCACTTGCACTGCCACTAGGCTCGTCTCTGGCTACTCTGCTCAAACCCGTGAGCTCGGCGCGATGCCCACAAGGAAAATGGAGTCGGTTGGCCCCACTTTGTAGATCCCTCCAGCGGCGACGCCGGTTGTAGATCC
>NC_041389.1:537959069-537964353 GCF_002162155.2 Triticum dicoccoides
GATGGACCGCATCAGCGATCTCCTGGGCGTCATCCTTGAGGAGATCATCTCGCTTCTCCCCACCAAGGCTTGCTGCCGCACACAAGTCCTCTCAACTTGGTGGCGTCCTCTATGGCGCACCGCGCCCCTCAATCTCGACTGTCCTCAGATATTTGTCCTTCCTGAATTTGATCTCCTCAGAGCCATCGTCTCTTCTCACCAGTAGGGCCCCGTTCAATGCCTCTGCATCCCGACAAGCTACCTGCTGTCCATACCCGGCAAGGTGGACGCTTGGCTGACATCCCCTGAATTTGGAAAACTACAGCAGTTTGAGTTCTACCATTACCACGAAAGTTTCATACCATGAACATACCAAGAATTCGTGCCCACACCACCATTGTCCATCTCGCGGTTTTCCTCCTCTCTACACACTGCGACCTTCGCCCGGTGCCGTCTACCAGACGATCTGGTACAAATGCTTCGACTCCCACTACTAAAAAAACTTCCGCTTGTGGTGGTTTATCTGTCGGAGGCCTCACTGCACTTCATCATCCACTCCAGTTGCCCTGCCCTGGAGCGCTTGCAGATTGTTTTGGGAATAGAAATCGTTATAAGTTGTCTCCAAATAAAGTCGCCTAACCTTAAAACCATTGGAATTTGTTTCAAAGGATAGCAGCTCATCATCGAAGATACCCCTTCACTTCAAAGGTTGCTCCTTCATAATTGTTATACACCTTCAGAAATAACTGTCGTCTTTGCGCCCAAACTGGAGACCTTGGGTGTAATTCGTGACCCATTTAATAATCACAAGGAGTTGGTGTTTGGCTCCTCACTTTTTCAGGTACCGTATATTATCATCTACACATTTGTAATCATATGCTGCATTTTTCTTTTGTGCGCATAAGTTTTATATCATCTTGGAGTACACTTTGGGTACTAATATTATGTTATATGCTGAATGAAGAGTTCGTCCATTGATAGCCTATCAATGTTGCTGGATTCTGTCAAGATCATATATATCAGAATGTATAGTTTTGATCTGGACATAATTATTGGCTTGCTGCGATGCTTTCGATCTCTGGAGAATTTATACATAGAGGTGATGATTTCATGCACATTGAAATCCCATATATATTGTACTAGAATTAACTGTTCAGCTGTCGTTCTTTCGACATACTCTTTTTTCAGACCTTAACTGTTTTCAATCTTCATGTATACTTAGGCAGAACCACGTGGAGAAAAACATATAACCAATCGTTGGCGTAATAAGCACAAGGATTTTTTCAGTTCTCATGACATTCGTTTGAGGACAATAACGACGGGACGATATGCATCCAACCAGGCAAACAGAAGCTTTGTCACATTCTTCCTGTTGAATGCGAGGTTACTATTGTCCATGAGGCTTAATTTTTACAGCAAGAGATTTCTCACGGACAAACATGTTGAACAGCAAAAAGAGAAGTTTCAGGTGGACAAATGGGCTTCTAAACGTGCTCGGTTTCTATTTACAATAAGTTGTAGACATCCTAAAATAATGTTTTTTGCATAGGATGTTGATTTTATGGATCAGACCGATCCATTTGTTTGTGACTGCAAAAAAAGAGTGGTTGGGTTAGATGTTATTGTCATGTTTAATCTGGGTTTTGTCCAAAAAATTGATGAACAATTAATCCTTGGGCTTTTTGTACCATTTGTATGCTTGAGTTGCATGTTGTTGCCCTCGTACTCCCCTCCACCTGCCACTACACTGTCGCATCTTCCAAGGATGTTGTTCGTTCCCGTCCGAGGCCTTGTCGTCGTTCTCCGCCTTGGTTAGCTCGCTATGCCCACCGCCGTCTGGCGTTGTCAACATGGTCAACAACCAAGAGGAATCAGGAGATGACTGTACGTGGAGAGGCTGACAGTAATGACCCACCAGGGTCATTGCATTTCGCAAGCAGGTGCCTCGTTATTACAAGCCAAAAAAAATACTTCCTCCTAATTGTTTGACAACTAGGTTCCACGCCATTGTCAATGTAGTCAATAAACGAGAAAATTACACAACGAGTGGATAACACCAGGGACCCAGCAGCTCGCCCAGTTGTTTTTCAGTTTCAGAGATGGAGCTCAACTACGCGTTGTGCGGGGGCTGTGGCCCGTCTAGCCCACTCTTACGCTTTTATAGCACATGACGAGCCCAGTTGATATATTTTTTCTTTCTGAAATTGGCTAGCCCAGTTCTTTTTTTTGGAGAATACCAAAACCGAGGCCTACTTGCTTTTCTCAGCCGTGCTGGGCTGCAAATCTTTCAAGACGAGGAGGGATGTAAGTAGTAAGAGATGGGCTTCCCCAGAAAATGGGTATAAGTTGTAAGAAATGGGTTGTAAATTTTTAAACCAAAGCCAACCGGCAATTGCATTAAAATATCATTTTTTCAGGATTTCTCTACTCTCTACTCTTATAAAAACCAAAGCCAAGTGGCAATTACATTAAAATATCATCCTTTCTCCCACAAGATAAACTACTCATACAAATGCATCTTCATGTTCCGTGCAACGAACGGGCATCTTGCTAGTTAAGATTCTAAATTTCATTCATTTTTTTGCGGAGAATTGTTTTTTGAATTTTATTTTGATATAATTTTTTGAAAATTATTTTTAACATGAATCAAAATTTCGTGATTAAAAGAGTTCGGACCCCACCGAAATATGCAAAATTTTGTTGAATTTTTTAGCAGTGCCCAGAATATATGGTCTGTAATGCTAATAAAAAGAATATGGGCTTCAAATATCCTTAAGAATTAGCAAATGGGATGTAAATTATTGAAAATAATGGCTAATGGGTTGTATGCTGTTTTTCACAGATTTGGAGGCTGACTTCTAGGCCTATTAGGTTGACGACGATGCTGTCCTAATTTTTTTTGACGCGTACGCAAGGCTTTGTCAACTTAGTCAACACACAGAAGTGACTGTTGGATGTCCATCCAACAGCCGCCGTGCTTCTTCAATCTCTGATCTTCCTGCTCCAGCCGCCCAAACCAGCACCGGCGGGACTGCCTGCTCCCTCCTCCCGTGGTTGGCTGTGCTGTCGCCAGGCCATCCCTCTAACCACCCACACATCCTGTTATTTTCCGGCGATGTCAGCCTCACCCCGCAGCCGACCAGTCAGCGCTCGTTCTCCCCTCAGCATGGGCATCCACTTCGGTGGCTTCGCCGGCTCTGGGTGGTTCTCTTCCTGGGCCTCGCCCTCGTCCACCGCGTTTGTGCTCTCGGCGCGGCAGGTCAACATGGTCAACAAACAACAGCCATCGGAAGAGGCTGATAGTAGGGGCCCACATAGGAAAATGCCTCCTTATTACGTGCAAAATAATGATTCCTCCACCTGATAGCTGGGACCCACCGGAAGGGTCTCTGTATTTCGCAAAAAAACGTTCCCCCCGCTGTCAGCTCGGACCCACCGGAAATGCCTCCTTATTATGCACAAAAAAACGAATACTCCGCCTGCTAGCTGGGACTCACCTTGGTGGGAGGCTGACTTGTGGGCATACTAAGTTTATGGGGATGGAGGGCTTTGTCAACTTAGTCAATATGAACGATTCTAGCTTCAGTGACCGTATGATGTCCATCCAACGGCCGTATTGCTTCTTCAACCTCTGGTCTTCGTGCTCCAGCTGCCCAAAGTAGCGCCGGTCGTGTTGCATGCTCCTGCCTCCCATGGCCGGCTATGATGCCGCGGAGGCCTCACCACCCCCTACTACTCCCACCGCTGGCCAGGCCATCCCTCTACTCACCCACACCCCTTGTTATTCTGCGGCGACGGCAGCCTCACACCGCAGCCGAACCAATGAACCCTCGTACTCCTCTTCGTGTGGGCATCCACTGCTGCGTCTTCCCTGGCTCCGCGTCGTCCCCTTCCGAGGCCTTGCCGTCGTCCACCGCCGTGGTGCTCTCGGTGCGGCGTGGTCAACATGGTCAACGACCGACTTCCATCAAAAGAGTATTATGTGTGGAGAGGCTGACAGCTGGGTCCATGGCGGCCGCAAGGAAGTGCCTCCTTATTACGCGCAAAATAATAATTCCTCCACCTGACAGCAGGGACCCACCGGATGGGCCACCGTATTTCGTGAAAAAAACGTTTCCCCCCTGACTGCTGGGACCCACCAGCTACACCTTCGCACGCAAGGAAGTGCGTCCGGGCAAAAATAACGATTCGCCCCCCTGACTGCTTGGACCCACCAGCTACATCTTCGCAGGCAAGGAAGTGCCTGATAGTCGGGACCCACCTGGTCGAAGCGTACGTAGCGTTGTCATTCTGGTCGCGAATGTGTACATACATACTGGTCATTGTAGAGGCGCGCACATGTCGTAGTAGAGGCGCGCACGTAGCATGTACACGTACGTACAGCGGCCAGGGTGCAAGAAAGAAAATACGGCCACGTACGTACATACGGGCAGGGTATCGAACGCCTACTCACGCATACGTACGGCCAAGGCTCATGTACATGGCTGGATCAGAACAGAGAAACAGCGTCGTCGTCGTGTTCATGGGGAGGCAACGGGATGCGTCATGTTCATGGGGAGGCAACAGAATGCGTCGTGTTCATGTGGAGGCAACGGAATGCGTCGTGTTCATCGGGAGGCAACAGAACGCGTGGGAGCCAACCGGCTGGGTCGGAACGGAATGCATGGTCGTGTTCATCGGGAGGGCTTGGACGGAATAGGTGATGGAAACGAGGCCTGGCGTACCGCAGAACGGAGGAAACGGACCTCCTACGTTCGGAACAGGGTCCTGTTGATCGGGAGGGGTCTGGCGTACTGCAAAACGGACCAAACGGACCTCCTACGGTCGAAATGGGGGTCCTGTTGATTGGGAGGGGTGTGGCGTACCGCAAAACTGACGAAATGGACCTCCTACGGTCGAAACGGGGGTCCTGTTGATCGGGAGGGGTGTGGCGTAAAGCAAAACAGATGAAACGGACTTGTGTTGGAGCGCTACGGTCGAAACGGGGGTCCTGTTCATCCGGAGGGGTGTGGCGTACCGCAAAACGGGACTCCACGGGATACTGTTCATCTCCACCGTCGACCTCCTCCAGCCTCCACGGGCTACCGTCGACCTCCTCCAGCCTCCATGGGCTCCTGTTCATCCAGCCTCCACCGCACGCTACTCCACCGGCTACTGTTCAACCACCCCTCCACCGTCTACTATTCATCTAGCCCTCCACACCACGGGGTCCTGTTCAACCACCCCTCCACGGGCACCCCTCCACCGTCTACTGCTCATCCAACCCTCCACACCAGGGGTCCTGTTCAACCACCCCTCCACGGGC
>NC_041389.1:537964546-537981908 GCF_002162155.2 Triticum dicoccoides
CGCTCACTATTCATCCAATCGATAGGCTTCAGTTAGCAACAGTAGTGAAGGAATTGCTTGATCAGGTTCAGTTAACAGCCATCGATCGATCGCTCGAGTTCAGTAACGCGTAGCCTGCAGTGCAGTCGCTCGGGTTCAGTTAGAGCCCAATGCCTCGCTCGGGTTCAGTTAGAGCCAACGCTTCGCACACACGCGCATACGTGTACGAGAGAAATGCGCATCGCTCGGCCCCGACCGCCCACCGTAACCGGGAACTCCCTGAAATTTTCCTCGCCCTCGCTTCTACCACATTTTTTCTGTCATGGACGGCCCAAAGAATGTCATGTAGCTACGTCTCCGGCCCGCCCAGGATGAAAAGCCCATTTTCTGTCATGATTTTTTGTCATAGAACTAGGAGCCCACCACATCTATGCTGATACCGGGTTTTGTCACAATTATCGTCATAGAAGTGTCATATGTATGACAGAAAAAAATTCGTTCAGCCCAAAATGTCACGGATGTGTCTTTTTTTGTAGTGAAAGCCCCCCCCCATCAGACCATTCTGGTGAGCGTCCTCGTCCCCTTCTGCTCTCGATCCTCATCCTCCTCTCCCTCGACTTGATGTGATCCCGCCATGGTGGCTCTCCCTGCCACCCCTGTGAGGGCGGCATGGGGTTTGGGTTGCAGGCGGCGGGTGTAATGGAAAGGCAGGGCTTAGCATTAGACCATACATGGGACTGATTCATGGATACTACATTGCACTTGCGTTGTGGGGAATGGGAGGGTGAATTTAGGGTTCATGGAGGTCTGGGATTTAGAGTTTGGGAGGTGATGTGAATCATGATATGAAGTATTTGTTATTAGCTTGCACTAGGTCGTTCATTTGAGCACCCTTGCACAAGGTAAAAATCAAGTACAATGGAAGAAAATCATAGAGGCTATGGGTATAGGTTGGTACTAATATCAATCAAGAATAGAGATAGTGGTTCTTTATGATTCATGCTCCCAAGTGCCTTTTTCAGTTTTGTTTCTAAAGATTCCTTGCAAAACGATAGTCGGTGTCCATGCCACCATTGAACCAATTCATCTTTTCTTTTACCGTTGATGTACCTTCTTTTATGTTACAACCTCTCATATTGGCCACTATTGAGGGAGTCCTGGATTAAGGGGTCCTCAGACAGCTGGACTATTGGACTATGAAGATACAAGATTGAAGACGTCGGCCCATGTCCGGATGGGACTCTCCTTTGCGTGGAAGGCAAGCTTGGGAATTCGGATATGTAGATCTCCTTCTCTGTAACCGACTCTGTGTAACCCTAGCCCCCTCCGGTGTTTATATAAACCGGACGGTTTAGTCAGTAGGACAAGAACAATCAGAATCATAGGCTAGCTTCTAGGGTTTAGCCTCTATGATCTCATGGTAGATCGACTCTTGTAATACTCATATCATCAAGATCAATCAAGCAGGAAGTAGGGTATTACCTCCATCGAGAGGGCCCGACCCTGGGTAAAACATCGTGTCCCCTGCCTCCTGTTACCATTAGCCTTAGACGCACAGTTCGGGACCCCCTACCCGAGATCCGCCGGTTTTGACATCGACATTGGTGCTTTCATTGAGAGTTCCATTGTGCCGTCACGATAAGGCTTGATGGCTCCTTCAATCATCTTCAACGACGCGGTCTAGGGGAGGTTTTCCTTCCCGGACAGATCTTCGTATTCGGCGGCTTCGTAATGCGGGCCAACTTGCTTGGCCATCTGGAGCAGATCGATAGCTACGCCCCTGGCCATCAGGTCAGGTTTGGAAGCTTGAAATATACTGCCGACATCCGCAGAGACTTGATCTTCGACGGATTCGAGCCCATGTCAGGTGCACCGAGTAGTCACAACGAGCATGACTTAGATATGCCATCGGACCGTGTTCGGGAGATCGCGCCTGCGGCGGCCCCAGGAATCAATACAGAGCAGATCATGCCATCCGAGGACGGGTGGATGGACCCCGCCATGGAGGCCGCACACTCATCGGCCTTGGAGCCGAACACTAACCCCACCTCCTATGAGGCCGGTATCATCGGACCCTCGGACTTGACTCCAGCTACAGGATCCGAACTGTGTACGTCCGTGCCTATTGAATCTGATTGGGCACCGGTCATGGAGTTCACCTCCGCGGATATCTTTCAGCACTCGCCCTTGGGTGATGTGCTAAATTCATTAAGGTATCTCTCCTTGTCAGGAGCCTCTTGGCCGAACTATGTCCGGCTCAAGTGGGAAGCGGACAACGAAGAAATTCGTTCCCCACCCACCACCCACTTAATAGCCACTGTCGATGACTTAACCAACGTGCTTGACTTCAACTCCGAAGACATCGATGGTATGAACGACGATACAGGAGAAGAATAGGAACCACCGCCTATAGGGCGCTGGACAGCCACCTCATCATATGATATATATATATATATATATGGTGGACACCCCAAAAGAAAGCAATGGCGATGAGGCAACAGAAGATAATCCCCTGGAGAAGCAATCTAGGCACCGGCGTCATAGGCGCCGCTCCAAGCCCCGCCATAGCAAAAATAGCGATACCGGCACAAGAGATGATAACAATCCGGATGATGCCAAAGACGAAAACAATCCCGTCCAACCAGGCTTTGAGCAGGCCGAGCAAGAAGATGGGCAAGCTAGCCCTAAGGAACAGGTAACAGATGGAGAATCAGAGGATGATAATTACATGCCTCTCTCTGAAGACGAAGTGAGCCTTGGCGATGAAGAATTCATCGTGCCTGAGGATCCCGTTGAGCATGAGCGCTTCAAGCGCCGGCTTATAGCCACCGCAAAAAGCCTGAAGAAAAAGCAGAAACAGCTTCAAGCTGATCAAGATCTGCTAACTGATAGATGGACCGAGGTCCTGGCTGCCGAGGAATACGGACTCGGGCGCCCTACCAAAAGTTACCCAAAGCACAGGTTGCTATCTCAACTCGAGGAGGAGGCGTTAAAACCCACACTACCAGCGCATGATGCGGCTGACTAGCCACCCCGTGGCCGAGACAAAGTGGCGTACCAGCTCGAAATCCATACCGCACCCCGTCGCCAATCAAGCAAAACACGAAGGCCTGGGGCTACATGAAGGACCTGCGAGACGTATTTCAAAACAAAGCAGGACAGTCAAGATCAATCTACGGATCACGGGGGCGCGCCACAATGCATGACGCCGGATACACTAAACAAAAGTCCAGCTGGACCAAATACAATGTAGCCCGGCACAGAGGCACCGCAGACCCCCAATGCTTCACTGATGAAGTAATGGATCATGAATTCCTGGAAGGGTTTAAACCCGTGAACACTGAATCATACGACGGTACTATAGACCCCGCGGTATGGGTAGAAGATTTCTTCCTCCATATTCACATGGCTAACGGAGATAATCTACATGCTATCAAGTACCTCCCACTAAAACTGAAGGGACCGGCTCGACATTGGCTGAATAGCTTGCCAGCAAACTCCATCCGGAGTTGGGAGAACCTAGCAGATGCATTCCTTGACAACTTCCAGGGCACTTATGTGCGACCACCGGATGCTGATGATCTAAGTCACATAACCCAACAGCCCAGAGAGTTAGCCAGGAAATTTTGGACCCGGTTCCTAACTAAAAAGAACCAAATTGTCGATTGTCCAGATGCTGAAGCCCTAGCGGCATTTAAGCATAACATCCGTGATGAGTGGCTTGCCCGACATCTCGGCCAAGAAAAACCAAAGTCCATGGCAGCCCTCACCATACTCATGACCCGCTTTTGTGCGGGCGAGGATACCTGGTTGGCTCGTAGCAACAACACAGCAAGCAATCCTAGCACATCAAAAGCCAGGGATAGCAACGACAAACCACGACGCAACAAACACAAGCATCGCAAAAACAGTGATAGTGCCGAAGACATGGCAGTCAATGCCGGATTCAGTGGCTCCAAGTCCGGTCAGCGGAAAAAGCCATTCAACAAAAACAATTCAGGCCCGTCCATTTTGGACCGCATACTCGATCGTCCATGCCAAATCCATGGCACTCCAGGAACACCAGCCAATCATACGAACAGAGAATGTTGGGTCTTCAGACAAGCCGGCAGGTTAGGTGCCAAAAACAAGGGGAAGGGGTCCCAAAGCGAAGATGACGAGGAGGAGCCCCAATCACCGGACACAGGAGGACAGAAGAAATTCCCTCCCCAGGTGAAAACGGTGAATATGATATACGCAACCCATATTCCCAAAGCGAAGGGACATCTATGTGATGGAGCTAGTCGCCCCAAAATTCACCCAAAGGTCCTCTTGCCCGATCACTTTCGATCGCAGGGACCATCCTACCAGTATCCATCATGGCGGATCGACCGCATTGGTCCTCGACCCCATCATTGACGGATTCCACCTCCCACGAGTCCTTATGGACGGTGGCAGCAGCCTGAACATGCTCTATCAGGATACAGTGCGCAAAATGGGCATCGATCCCTCAAGGATCAAGCCCACAAAAACCACCTTCAAAGGTGTTATACCAGGTGTAGAGGCCTGTTGCACGGGCTCACTCACACTAAAAGTGGTCTTCAGATCTCCGGACAGTTACCGTACCGAAGAGTTAGTCTTCGACATCGTCCCCTTTTGCAGTGACTATTAGGCATTGCTCGGACGAACCGCGTTTGTTCAGTTCAACACGGTGCCACATTATGCCTACCGTAAACTTAAGATGCCTGGTCCACGCGGCGTCATCACGGTTAATGGCAGGGCCGAACTTCCCCTCACTACCGAAGAGTCTACCGCTGCTTTAACAGCAAGAGCAACGGATGGCACCTTTCAATCGAACCTGGAGTCGACGGCCAAGCTCCCGGACACCGCCAAAGGAGTCCGAACTACTGCGCGACAGGATAGCCCGGCTCGCCCGGAGCTTAATTAAAAACACTCCGGCAAAAAGTCAAAGATAAGCCACATACCGCGGCTCAACCGCTCTATGGTGCAAAACCATTTCTTACATTTTCTTTGCAGGTTCACCTTCGCGTAGGCCAGGATGGATGGCGTGGAGACAGTTTGAGCGCGTAAGGGAATCTCTAGATATTCCCCTCTATGATCATCCGACTACACTCCGGATCCGCACACAACTTCCTCCCGCCTGGTCTCAGCAGGTTCCGCATTCATATTTCTTTTTATCACATCACATGTACTCATATGCATTGACGTATTATTCAAATACAACATGTAGGTTTATATGATGCTCGTCTGCTGCTATTTCTTATTAAACTCTCTCGTTAAAAGGCAACTGCACATCGTGATATGCCTTAATATGCCGGGGGCTTCATTATACCCATACTATGGCAAAAAGCCCGAACACCTTCACGGCAGTTCGGCACCCTGAACTTATAGCATTATATGCATTAGCTCCGAATCATGAATTGGATGAATAGTTGGGTTTGCCCGGCGCCTATGTTTTGGTACCTTACGTTCCACTATATCGGGTAAGGTAGCATAGGGAGAACTACTGCGATTTTGTCCCGGTTCTTCCGGACGAGCACCTCAGTAGAGAAAGCCAAAAACTGACTGTCATGATGCAGCGAGAGCTGGTCAGCTGTTCGAGAGGTTGTAAAATCTTTGAGGATTTCTTCCGCATAATGCCATAACCAATGCAGCGTGCGATGGATCGGCCTTTCTTCCGATCAGGTGCTTATGTAGCCCCCCGTGCAGTCTTCCGAACACCAGGGGCTGCGCCTACCTTCCTTTTAAAACTCCTATGGCTAAGTGACAGTGATAAAGCCCTATAGTTCGATTGCCTGGTTCGATGTGCTAAACACCTCCTTCAAGGACCCAAAACTGGGATAAAGAGTGCTTAGGTTTATCCCGTACAGCCCCGTACTTACTACGTGGGGGCGGAAGCCGACGACGGGCCAACTCTCAAGATTAATATATAAAACAGCCGCACAGGAGGAAAAACTTTCAAACGACAAGCAATAAATAATATAAATGACCTTGTTCAAACATTACAAAGGACAAACATGACCAAATTCATGGAAATATAATGTCCTTGGTGCATTGCTCCGCCGCAAGGCGGGCCCCTTTTAAGACACCTTCATAATACAGCTCGGGATTGCGGTGCTCCTTGCTACCTCTTGAGCACTGCGTTGGATTTCCCCGAAGAGGAGGGGATGATGCAGCAAAGTAGCGTAAGTATTTCCCTTAGTTTTTGAGAACCAAGGTATCAATCCAGTAGGAGACCACGCACAAGTCCCTCGTACCTACACAAAATGATAGCAACTCGCAACCAACGCGATTAGGGGTTGTCAATCCCTTCACGGTCACTTACGAAAGTGAGATCTGATAGATAATATTTTTGGTATTTTTGATAGATAGATGCAAAGTAAAAAGTAAAAGGCAAAGTAAAAACAAAGCAAGTAAATAAAGCGATAGAGATTGATATGATGAGAATAGACCCGGGGGCCATAGGTTTCACTAGTAGCTTCTCTCAAGAGCATAAATATTCTACGGTGGGTGAACAAATTACTGTTGAGCAATTGACAGAATTGAGCATAGTTATGAGTATATCTAGGCAATGATCATGTATATTGGCATGACGTCCAAGACAAGTAGATCGAAACTATTCTGCATCTGCTACCATTACTCCACTCATCGACCGCTATCCAGCATGCATCTAGAGTATTAAGTAAAAACAGAGTAACGCCTTAAGCAAGATGACATGATGTAGAGGGATAAATTCATGCAATATGATAAAAATCCCATCTTGTTATCCTCGATGGCAACAATACAATACGTGCCTTGCAACCCTTTCTGTCACTGGGTAAGGACACCGCAAGATTGAACCCAAAGCTAAGCACTTCTCCCATTGCAAGAACTACCAATCTAGTTGGCCAAACCAAAAAGGATAATTCGAAGAGACTTGCAAAGATAACTTAATCATACATAAAAGAATTCAGAGAAGAATCAAATATTTTCCATAGATAATATTGGATCATAAACCCACAATTCATCGCTCTCAACAAACACACCGCAAAAAGAAGATTACATCGAATAGATCTCCACAAGAGAGGGGGAGAACTTTGTATTGAGATCCAAAAAGAGAGAAGAAGCCATCTAGCTACTAGCTATGGAGCCGAAGGTCTGAAGTAAACTACTCACACTTCATCGGAGGGGCTATGGTGTTGATGTAGAAGCCCTCCATGGTGGATGCCCCCTCCAGCGGAGCTCCGGAACAGGCCCCAAGATGGGATCTCGTGGATACAGAAGGTTGCGGCTGTGGAATTACGTTTTTGGCTCCTGTTCTGATCGTTTGGGGATACGTAGGTATATATAGAAGGAGTACGTCGGTGGAGTGTCAGGGGGCCCACGAGGTAGGGGGCGCGCCCAGGGGGCGCCCTCCACCCTCGTGACCGCCTCTGGCACTTCTTGGAGTAGGGTCCAAGTCTCCTGGATCACGTTCGGTTGGAAAATCACGTTCCCAAAGGTTTCATTCCGTTTGGACTTTGTTTGATATTCCGTTTCTTCGAAACACTGAAATAGGCAAAAAAACAGCAATTCTGGGTCGGGCCTCCTGTTAATAGGTTAATCCCAACAATAATATAATAGTGGAAAATAAAGCCCAATATATCCAAAATAGTAGATAAAGTAGCATGGAGCAATCAAAAATTATAGATACGTTGGAGACGTATCAGGCATCCCCAAGCTTAATTCCTGCTTGTCCTCGTGTAGGTAAATGATAAAAAAGAATTTTTGATGCGGAGTGATACTTTGGCATAATTTCAATGTAAATCTTCTTAATTGTGATATGAATATTCAGATCCGAAAGATTCAAGACAAAAGTTCATATTGACATAAAAAATAATAATACTTCAAGCATACTAATCAAAGCAATCATGTCTTCTCAAAATAACATGGCCAAAGAAAGTTATCCCTACAAAATCATATAGTTTGGCTATCCTCCATCTTCCCCACACAAAATATTTAAACCATGCACAACCCCGATGACAAGCCAAGCAATTGTTTCATACTTATGACATTCTCAAAACTTTTTCAATCTTCACGCAATACATGAACGTGAGCCATGGATATAGCACTTATAGGTGGAATAGAAGGGTGGTTGTGGAGAAGACACAAAGAGGGAAGATAGTCTCACATCAACTAGGCATATCAACGGGCTATGGAGATGCCCATCAATAGATATCAATGTGAGTGAGTAGGGATTGCCATGCAACGGATGCACTAGAGCAATAAGTATATGAAAGCTCTACAAAAGAAACTAAGTGGGTGTGCGTCCAACTTGCTCGCTCACGAAGACCTAGGGCATTTTGAGTAAGCCCATCATTGGAATATACAAGCCAAGTTCTATAATGAAAATTTCCCACTAGTATATGAAAGTGACAAAATGAGAGACTCTCTATCATGAAGATCTTGGTGCTACTTTGAAGCACAAGTGTGGCAAAAGGATAGTAGCATTGTCCCTTCTCTCTTTTTCTCTCATTTTTTTATTTGGGCCTTTCTCTCTTTTTTTATGGCCTCTTTTTTTTGTCCGGAGTCTCATCCCGACTTATGGGGGAATCGTAGTCTCCATCATCCTTTCCTCACTTGGGACAATGCTCTAATAATGATGATCATCACACTTTTATTTTTCTTACAACTCAACAATTACAACTCGATACTTAGAACAAAGTATGACTCTATATGAATGCCTCCGGCGATTACCGGGATATGCAATGAATCATGAGTGACATGTATGAAAGAATTATGAACGGTGGCTTTGCCACAAATACAATGTCAACTACATGATCATGCTAGCAATATGACAATGATGGAGTGTGTCATAATAAACGGAACGGTGGAAAGTTGCATGGCAATATATCTCGGAATGGCTATGGAAATACCATAATAGGTAGGTATGGTGGCTGTTTTGAGGAAGGTATATGGTGGGTATATGATACCGGCGAAAAGTGCATGGTATTACAGAGGCTAGCAATGGTGGAAGGATGGGAAAAAGTGCGTATAATCCATCGACTCAACATTAGTCATAAAGAACTCATATACTTGTTGCAAAAATCTAGAAGTTATCAAAGCAAAGTATTACGTGCATGCTCCTAGGGGGATAGATTGTAGGAAAATACCATCGCTCGTCCCCGAACGCCACTCATAAGGAAGACAATCAATAAATAAATCATGCTCCGAGTTCATCACATAACGGTTCACCATACGTGCATGCTACGGGAATCACAAACTTCAACACAAGTATTCTTTGAATTCACAACTACTTAACTAGCATGACTCTAATATCACCATCTTCATATCTCAAAACAATTATCAAGCATCAAACTTATCTTAGTATTCAACGCACTCAAAAGAAAGTTTCACATCATATCTTGAACACCAAGTATATTAACATTAAGCGAATTACCATGCTATTAACGACTCTCAAAATAATCTAAGTGAAGCATGAGAGATCAATAGTTTCTTTAAAACAAATCCACCACCGTGCTCTAAAAGATATAAGTGAAGCACTAGAGCAAAAATTATCACGCTCAAAAGATATAAGTGAAGACTAGAGCAAAAATTATCACGCTCAAAAGATATAAGTGAAGCACTATGAGCAAAACTATCAAGCACAAAAGATATAAGTGAAGCACATAGAGTATTCTAACGAATTCCAATTCATATATGGCTCTCTCAAAAGGTGTGTACAGCAAGGATGATTGTGGTAAACTAACAAGCAAAGACGCAAATAATACAAGACGCTCCAAGCAAAACACATATCATGTGGTGAATAAAAATATAGCTCCAAGTAAATTACCGATGGAAGTGGACGAAAGAGGGGGTGCCTTCCGGGGCATCCCCAAGCTTTGACTTTTTGGTCTCCTTGGATTATCTTGGGGGTGCCATGGGAATCCCCAAGCTTAGGCTCTTGCCACTCCTTGTTCCATAATCCATCAAAACAATTCACCCAAAACTTGAAAACTTCACAACACAAAACTCAACAGAAATCTCGTGAGCTCCGTTAGAGAAAGAAAACAAAAGACTACTTCAAGGTACTGTAATGAACTCATTCTTTATTTATATTGGTGTTAAGCCTACTGTATTCCAACTTCTCTATGGATTATAAACTATTTTACTAGCCATAGATTCAACAAAATAAGCAAACAACACACGTAAAACAGAATCTGTCAAAAACAGAACAGTCTGTAGCAATCTGTAACTAACGCAAACTTCTGGAACTATAAAAATTCTACCAAAATAGGAAGTCCTGGAAAATTTGTTTATTCAACAGCAGCAAAATGAGTCAACGCAAAATCACGTTCCTGTGATTTAACAAAATTATATTCGTGTGTGCAAAGTTTCTGTTTTTCAGCAGAATCAAATCAACTATCATCGTAGGTTATCCTATAGGTTCTACTTGGCACAAACACTAATTAAAACATAAAACCACATCCAAACAGAAGGTAGATGGATTATTTATTCTTAAACATAAGCAAAAACAAAAAACACAAAATAAAATTGGGTTGCCTCCCAACAAGCGCTATCGTTTAACGCCCCTAGCTAGGCATAAAAGCAAAGATAGATCTAGGTATTGCCATCTTTGGTAGGCAATCCATAAGTGGCTCTCATGATAGATTCATATGGTAATTTTATTTTATTTCTAGGGAAGTGTTCCATACCCTTGTTTAAGGTAAATTGGAACCGAATATTCCCAACCTTCATATCAATAATTGCACCAATCATTCTAAGAAAAGGTCTACCAAGAATAATAGGACATGATGGATTGCAATCTATATCAAGAACGATAAAATCTACGGGCACATAATTCCTATTTGCAACAATAAGAACATCATTAATTCTTCCCATAGGCTTTTTAATAGTGGAATCCGCAAGATGCAAGTTTAGAGAGCAATCATCAAAATCACGGAAATCTAGCAAATCACATAAAGTTTTGGGAATAGTAGAGACACTAGCACCAAAATCACACAAAGCATGAAACTCATAATCTTTAATTTTAATTTTAATAGTAGGTTCCCACTCATCATAGAGTTTTCTAGGGATCGAAACTTTCAACTCAAGTTTTTCTTCATAAGATTGCATCAAGGCATCAACAATGTGTTCGGTAAAGGCCTTATTTTGACTATAAGCATGAGGAGAATCTAGCACGGATTGCAACAAGGAAATACAACCAATCAAAGAGCAATTTTCATAATTAAATTCCTTGAGATCCAAAATAGTGGGTTTAGCAATATCTAAGTTTTTGTTTCTTTCACTCCCACTTTCATCAAATTCATCATCAAGATCTAGAAACTCTGAATTCATAGAACGCCTTCTAGGTAAAGGAAGATCATATTCAGATTCATCAAGATTCATATTGCAAAACAAAGATTTAATGGGGGACACATCAATAACTTTTAGATCTTCATCTTGATTTTCATAGGAATTGGAAGAACACGCTTTAATAAAGGCATCTTTGGAAGCACGCATCCTAGCGGTTCTTTCCTTGCACTCATCAATGGAAATTCTCATGGCTTTGAGAGACTCATTGATATCATGCTTAGGAGGAATAGATCTAAGCTTTAAAGAATCAATTTCAAGAGAAATTCTACCAACGTTCCTAGCCAAATCATCAACTTTAAGCAATTTCTCTTCAAGCAAAGCATTAAAATTCTTTTGTGAATTCATAAACTCTTTAACACTACTCTCAAATTCAGAGGGCATCTTATTAAAATTTCCATAAGAGTTGTTGTAGGAATTTCCATAATTATTAGAAGGATTACTAGGATAAGGCCTAGGATTAAAATTCACTCTATACGCGTTGTTTCCAAAACTATTCCTACCAACAAAATTCACATCCATAGATTCATTATTATTCTCAAGCAAAGTAGACAAAGGCATATCATTCGGATCAAGAGGAGTATTTTTAGGAGAAAACATCTTCATAAGTTCATCCATCTTTTCACTCAAAACATTGATTTCTTCTATAGCATGCACTTTTTTACTAGAAGATCTTTCGGTGTGCCATTGAGAATAATTAGCCATAATATTATCAAATAATTTGGTAGCATACCCTAACGTAGTTTCCATAAACGTGCCTCCCGCGGCCGAATCTAAAAGATTTCTAGAAGTAAAATTCAATCCGGCATAAAAATTTTGTATGATCATCCATAAATTCAAACCATGAGTAGGGCAATTGCGAAGCATTAATTTCATTCTTTCCCAAGATTGGGCAACATTCTCATGATCAAGTTGTTTAAAATTCATGATATCGTTCCTAAGAGTGATAACCTTAGCGGGAGGAAAATACTTAGAGATAAAAGCATCTTTGCACTTATTCCAAGAATCAATACTCTTTTTTGGCAAAGATGACAACCAAACTTTAGCACAATCTCTAAGTGAAAATGGAAATAACTTCAATTTGACAATATTGTTATCCGTATCTTTCTTCTTTTGCATATCACACAAATCAACAAAAAAATTTAGATGAGTAGCGGCATCTTCACTAGGAAGGCCGGCGAATTGATCTTTCATAACAAGATTCAGCAAAGCGGTATTGATTTCGCAAGACTCATCATTATTAAGAGGAGCAATCGGAGTACTAAGGAAATCATTATTATTGTTATTCGAGAAATCACACAATTTGGTATTATCTTGCACCATGGCAACAAGTAATCCAACACACAAGCAAACAAAAAGACAACGGGAAAAGGGCAAACGGAAAAGAGAGGAGGAGATTGGGAAAGAGGGGGCGAATAAAATGGCAAGGGTGAAGTGGGGGAGAGGAAAACGAGAGGGAAATGGCAAATAATGTAATGTGAGAGATAGGGATTGCGATGGGTACTTGGTATAGTTGACTTGCTTGCGTGATCCTCCCCGGCAACGGCGCCAGAAATTCTTCTTGCTACCTCTTGAGCACTGCGTTGGATTTCCCCGAAGAGGAGAGGATGATGCAGCAAAGTAGCGTAAGTTTTTCCCTCAGTTTTTGAGAACCAAGGTATCAATCCAGTAGGAGACCACGCACAAGTCCCTCGTACCTACACAAAACGATAGCAACTCGCAACCAACATGATTAGGGGTTGTCAATCCCTTCACGGTCACTTACGAAAGTGATATCTAATAGATAATATTTTTGGTATTTTTGATAGATAGATGCAAAGTAAAAAGTAAAAGGCAAAGTAAAAACAAAGCAAGTAAATAAAGCGATAGAGATTGATATGATGAGAATAGATCCGGGGGACATAGGTTTCACTAGTGGCTTCTCTCAAGAGCATAAATATTCTACGGTGGGTGAACAAATTACGGTTGAGCAATTGACAGAATTGAGTATAGTTATGAGTATATCTAGGCAATGATCATGTATATAGGCATCACGTCCAAGACAAGTAGATCGAAACGATTCTGCATCTACTACTATTACTCCACTCATCGACCGCTATCCAGCATGCATCTAGAGTATTAAGTAAAAACAGAGTAATGCCTTAAGAAAAATGACATGATGTAGAGGGATAAATTCATGCTATATGATAAAAACCCCATCTTGTTATCCTCGATGGCAACAATACAATACGTGCCTTGCAACCCTTTCTGTCACTGGGTAAGGACACCGCAAGATTGAACCCAAAGCTAAGCACTTCTCCCATTGCAAGAACTACCAATCTAGTTGGCCAAACCAAAAAGGATAATTCGAAGAGACTTGCAAAGATAACTCAATCATACATAAAATAATTCAGAGAAGAATCAAATATTTTCCATAGATAATACTGGATCATAAACCCACAATTCATCGCTCTCAACAAACACACCGCAAAAAGAAGATTACATCGAATAGATCTCCACAAGAGAGGGGGAGAAATTTGTATTGAGATCCAAAAAGAGAGAAGAAGCCATCTAGCTACTAGCTATGGACCCGAAGGTCTGAAGTAAACTACTCGCACTTCATCGGAGGGGCTATGGTGTTGATGTAGAAGCCCTCCGTGGTGGATGCCACCTCCGGTGGAGCTCCGGAACAGGCCCCAAGATGGGATCTCGTGGGTACAGAAGGTTGCGGCGGTGGAATTAGGTTTTTGGCTCCTGTTCTGATCGTTTGGGGATACGTAGGTATATATAGGAGGAAGGAGTACGTCGGTGGAGCATCAAGGGGCCCACGAGGTAGGGGGGCGCGCCCAGGGGGGCGCCCTCCACCCTCGTGACCGCCTCTGGCACTTCTTGGAATAGGGTCCAAGTCTCCTGGATCACGTTTGGTTGGAAAATCACGTTCCCGAAGGTTTCATTCCATTTGGACTCCGTTTGATATTCCGTTTCTTCGAAACACTAAAATAGAAAAAAAACAGCAATTTTGGGCTGGGCCTCCGGTTAATAGGTTAGTCCCAAAAATAATATAAAAGTGGAAAATAAAGCCCAATATAGTCCAAAACAGTAGATAAAGTAGCATGGAGCAATCAAAAATTATAGATACGTTGGAGACGTATCACTCCTTTCCCTCCGGCGGTCCCTCGGTCATCAGCTTTTCCGCATCCATCTTCCCCCAATGCACCTTTGCGCGGGCGAAGGCCATTCGCGCACCTTCTATGCAGACCGACCGCTTGATGACTTTGAGTCAAGGGCAGGCACTCACAAGCCGCTTCACGAGCCCAAAGTAACTGCTCGGAATCGGCTCGGCGGGCCACAACCGGATAATTAAATCCTTCATGCCTAGCTCGGCCGCCTTATGCAGTTCAATCAACTGCTTCAGTTGATCGGAGAAAGGCACCGGATAATTTGGCGCCAGATACTGCATCCAGAAAAGCTTATCCGCAGTATTCCTCTCTTCAGCTCGGTAGAATTGGGCGGCATCAGATATGTTGCGCGGCCGCTCCACAAATACCCTTGGAAAAATCAGAATTCAAACTCTCAACTTGATTTTCTCCTTTCAAATACCCACTTTGTATAAAAAAATGCCTTACCAGCCGCAATCTTCCTCGCCTCCTGGATTTCCTTCAGGGCACCTTGGGCTTCCCCCCGGGCATCACTTGCGGCTTGGCGAGCCTGGGAGAGTTCGGATTCTTTCCCTGATAAACTATGCTCCAAGGTCTCGCATTTATTCATGGCCTCCTGAAGCTCTCGCTCAGCTTCAATAACTCTGGCCTCGTGCTGCTCACGGAGAGCCTGCTCTTCGGCTGCCTTCTTCTCAGCTTCGGCCACATCCTTCTTAAGAGCCTCAATTTCAGCCGTCGCCCCTAGAGCACATCATAAAAATATTTTAATCATGCACACTTATTCATTTGTGATAAATTAACAAGGTTTCTGCATACCTTGGTTATCCTCCAGATGTTTCTTCACTCGGCCAAGTTCTCCTTCGGCCCACTTCAGACTATGCCTCAGTCCGGATACTTCCACAGCATGACAGGAGGCAGTCGCTACAGACGCCTGCTTATTAAAAAAAGAGATAGATGTCATCAAGTTAGTCTCATGCGAACATAAATTTGATCCTCTGTCCGGTTCTTTCTTTCACCGAACAGTGTATCAGGGGCTGCTATCTATACCATGACACTCTTCCAAACCTCATAAAACATACCTCAAAGCCTCTCATGAGGCTGATGACTGAATCTTCTCAATCATCGCACCCACAAGAGCACACTGTTCATCAATGATGGAGGCACTCTTCAGCGCCACTAATAAAGCATCCGGCACCTCTGGTTGGACAGAGGTTGCCGGTGGAACAGACGCACCCTCTCCAGCCAACGGAGGTCGCCTGTCTGATTCTGGGGACTTATTGGTCTCCAGTATTATGTTCGGATGGGGGCCGGATTCAAGACGACCCCCGCCGTCGACGTCCACGGGAGCCTTCTCTCCCGTGTGTCCGGACCCTGAAGGTTGGCCTCCTGGCACTGCTTTTGCGATCTCCCCCCCCCCCTCCGCGTCCTGGGTCCTTCTGGGACGAAACCTCGGTGTCATTCACTTGTCTGGGGGAGGGGGCCTTCGGGGCTGTCCCGCTCTCCATAGCATCGGAACCCAGCAAGTCCTCCAACGACGATTGTCCAGCGCGGGACCTTACATGGCTGTAAGAAGTATGGCTCAGATTAAAGTTTTATGCCATGACAAGTCTGGACGCATAAGTATGTTTGGATTTTATACTCACGAGTTCACGAGGGGCTAGGCCTTGGGATCCCACTCCGGGCTGCTATCAGCGGCAGCAGTGGACTCCTCTGGAAGGGGAGTTTTTTCCCCTTTTAGGCGACTCAGCCTCCAAGGATGTGGAGGCCGTCCTTTTCTTTCTTCCCCCCGCAAGGGATTCGTCTCCCTCCTCCTCCTCCTCATCTTAGGAGGGAGAATGGGCATTGGAGTCTTCGGATTTTGTGTCCGAAGCGCCACGGCGATAGAGGCCGCCCCTAGTCTTCATGGCCTCCTTTTCGGCCTTCTTCCTCGGTGCCTTGTAAGGCGCCGGGACCAGCATCTTCGTCAGAAGTGGGCCGGTCGGTTCTTCTAGCAACGGGGCCGGACAGTAGATCCGCCCGCTTTCTTCGCCCAGCCCTAGGAAAGTTGTGGGAAACACATTAAGCATATTTCTAAGGATATGCAAATAAAACATATAAATTGTCAATGTACAATTACTTACCGAACTTACAGGGCGGGATAGTTGGTACCCGCGGTCCTCGGTGGAGTCCGACCATGATTTGCCGGACTTGAAAAGCACCTTCCAGATGTCCTTGTGCGAGGAGCCAAAGAGCTCTAGCAGGGTCTGGTGCTTGGCCGGGTCGAACTCCCATAAATTGCAAGCCCAGTGTTGACAAGGTAGAATCTGGCGAACTAACATCACCTGGACTACATTGACGAGCTTGATGTTCTTGTCTTCCATATCTTGGACACGCGTCTGGTGCACCAATAGTTCGTCAGACGAAGCCCAGTTCAGGCCCTTCTTGGGCCAGGACATAAGTCGCAGGAGGGCTCCGGAGACTCCGGAGTGGTGGCCCATTCCTTGCCATGCGGCTCGGTGATGTAAAACCACTGCTGTTGCCACTCCTTGACGGAATCATTGAAAGTACATGTTGGCCATGTAACGTTGGGCATCTTGCTCACCATGGTGCCTCCGCAGTCGGCATGCTCGCCGCTCACTACCTTGGGCTTCACATTAAAAACTTTCAGCCATAAGCCGAAGTGTGGCGGGATGTGGAGAAAGGCCTTGCACACGACGATGAATGTCGAGATGTTGAGGAAGGAATTGGGGGATAGATCATGAAAATCAATCCCGTAATAATACATGATGCCGCGAACGAATGGGTGGAGGGGAAACCCTAGCCCGCGGACGAAATGAGGGAGGAATACCACCCTCTGAAGGGGTTCCGGAGTAGGGACGATCTGTCCCGCCGTCGGGAGACGGTGGCCGATTCTCTTGGCCAAATACCCGCCCCCC
>NC_041389.1:537982102-538034769 GCF_002162155.2 Triticum dicoccoides
CCCGAAGCTTTTTGATGTCCTTCTCTCAAACGGTAGAGGCCATCCACTTGCCTCCTACTCTGGATCCAGACATTTTTGGGAAAAAAATTTGGGCGGAGAAGACGAATGCTTAGGCGCTAGGGCTCGAGTGAAAAGGAATGGATGAGCAGAGGAAGAAGAAGGCATGGGTGAAAAAGGGAGTTCTTATCCCCTTATAAAGGCAGCGGAGATCCTGCGCCTCCCCACTTGCCCGGTAAATTCACTTATTCCCCAAGCGCCATGATTGATGGCACGGTTGGGTTACTCACATCCGTATTGATGAGAATCCCGTGATAAGGGGACACGATCTCTACTTCGACAAGACATGCCGATAAAACTGCCTCATGATATGTACAGAGGCAGGTTGTGAAAAACGGTTCGAATAATGACCGGGCCGTGGCGTGATGTCACGCTATGAAAAGTTGTCAGCAGATTAGATTTGTGGAATATTGTGCTCTCTACGGTGGTCTATGGAATTTGTTTTGCAGAGCCGGACACGATTCTTGTGTTCAAAATCTTCTATGGAGTATTCGGAGAAGGAACCCGCCTTGCAATGCCAAAGACAATCTGCGCGCCGGACTCATCATCATTGAAGCCTCGTTCAGGGGCTACTGAGGGAGTCCTGGATTAAGGGGTCCTCGGAGAGCCGGACTATATACTTTGACCGGACTGTTGGACTATGAAGATACAAGATTGAAGACTTCGTTCCGTGTCCGGATGAGACTCTCCTTTGCGTGGAAGGCAAGCTTGGCAATTCGGATATGTAGATCTCCTTCTCCGTAATCGAATCTGTGTAACCCTAGCCCCCTCCGGTGTCTATATAAATCGGAGGGTTTAGTCTGTAGGACAAGAACAATCAGAATCATAGGCTAGCTTCTAGGGTTTAGCCTCTACGATCTTGTGGTAGATCGACTCTTGTAATACTCATATCATCAAGATCAATCAAGCAGGAAGTAGGGTATTACCTCCATCGAGAGGGCCCAAACCTGGGTAAAACATCGTGTCCCCCGCCTCCTGTTACCATTAGCCTTAGACGCACAGTTCGGGACCCCCTACCCGAGATCCACCGGTTTTGACATCGACAACTACCATGTGCCCCGTTTCAAGCATGCCTAGTGGATGACATTGTGAAGCCGCAACCTTTAATACCTAGTTCATTGGCCTCGTATATATGATTCTTTGAGTGTCTGCTTTGCCCATCCTACAAGACCACCACTATCATGCATGTGTGCCAAACTGCCAGCGCTAATCACCCATACGAACCTAGCTAAGACCTAATAAACGTAAAAAACACATATGCAACAAACCAAAGTTAAAAACAAAAAAGGTGCACACGGTACCCTACGTCATAATTAGAGCTTGGGTAGTTCGTCTGTTCACCATCCATACTAAACCAGCTCCAAAGGTTGACTGGCCCATCCGAACAAGGAGTGCCCATCAAAAGTTGTACCCTATCACCGGGACATGTACACGCATGCCAAACAAAGTGACTTCCAAAAGTGAGACACGTCACTGACTATGGGTAAACCTAACTTGCAGATGTAAGGAGGCACTAGGACAACTGAATAAACACAAGTGTTGATGACGCCACGTGGCTAGAGCCCTGCAACCACAACCAAACCCCCATCATTGGTATCTACAATTAAGCACTTACATGGAATACTAAGAGCAACTCCAACGCGGTGACCCATTTCGTCCGCGCGCGCCCGTTTGGGTCGGCGCGGACAGAAAATTCGCCCAACCCACCAACCCAAACGGATGCGCGTCCGCTTTTCGTCCGCCTACCGACCCATTCCCGACCCATTTTTGAGCCTCATTTGTGTCGGCGTGGACACGAGATGGACACGCGCAACGCGCGCCAACTACTCCCTCTGGCCCGCTAGTCGGCGACAGCCTCCACCATTTCCCTCCACTTTCCTCCAAAACCCTCCCACACGCGCGCGCTCCCGCCGCTTGCCATGGATGATAACCTCGATGCCGCCGCCAGCCTCGCCTCCCTCACCTCGTCCGGCATCACGCCTGCCCCCTCCGGCAAAGGCAAGCCTCGCGCCCCTCGCAAGACCGCCACCGCGACCAAGCTGAACAAGAAGTTGATGACCGAGCAGCGGGCCAGGGAGTCGGCAAAGAGAAAAGACTGGAGGCACGCTATGGACGCAAGGGATGAAGCAGCGGCCGCGGACACCAACGCCCGTGTCGCTGTGGAAACGAGGGAGGCGCTGTTGTACCTAGGGTTAAATGCTGGCTAGCACGGGATTGCCAATGATGCCGTGGCCGCGGCCAGCACTAGCTTGTCTGCGTTTCCTCGGATGGTGCTACCAGAGTTGCCCCACGCGTCAGCCACTCACCCGATCCCTGGCTTCTACGTATACCCGCAAGCCTCCCGCCTCTCCGGGGAATGCTCGTCGGAGGTGAGTGTGGTGGCGCCTTCCATGCCCTCGCCCGCGCCCATCGACCTCAACGCCACACCGATAGCCGGTGGCTCGTCATACGGTGGGGCGAGGAGACGCACGCGGGAGATGCCAACCGACATGATCCCTAGTGCCCGCAACCTGTTCCACAGAATGCCGTCGGCCGACGATGATGATTTCATGCAGAATATCATCTTTGAGGCCGGTACGGAGGCCGCTGGTGGTGCCGCCGCGGTTGGCTACAATCCCGATGAGACACAAAGCCAGGACGGCCGAGAGCTATTCACGCCGTCGATCTTTGATAAATCTGGCATGCAAGACGCCTTCATGCGAGATCAGATCGGCCTGGACCTGGACGGCTTCCCGCTTGACCACAAGTTTCTAGAGGACTACGACCTAGAGGAAGAGGATGAGTTGGACATCGACGGAGAGCCTTTGTTCGAGGACGAGCTCGCCAACCAAGCCGCCGGGGTGAAGCTGAAGCACAAGAGCAGGCGGACGAAGGCATACACGACGGCCGAGGACAAGCTCCTTTGTGAGTGTTTGAGGGACATTGGGCAAGACCCCAAGACCGGCGCAGAACAAAAGGCATCAACCTTTTGGGCTCATGTCCATCGCGAGTTCCATGAACGCAAGAAGTTTCAGCTGTACCAAATGCATAGCACGCGTGGGTGGGTGTCCATTTCGAAGCGATGTAAGGTGATCCAACAAGAGTGCAACAAGTTTTATTCCACTCTTCCGAGCATCAAGGCACGCCCCGTGAGCAACATCGGCATGCAAGACATGGTATGCATGCAAGAGCCCTTGTTTGTGTCATTCCATTTACGCTTGCATGTCCATTTCCGTATCCATGTGCCAATATGCGTGCATGCAATTCATTTGTACGCATTCCAAACTTTGGAGGCATTCAAGGTGCAACATGAAGGCAAGTCCTTCCACCTCTCTCATTGTTGGAGGGTCATCAAAGACGAGGAGAAGTTCAAAGCGCAATTTGCCACCCTCATGGCGCGTGGGGAAAAGAAAGCCGAGGAGGAGGTTGGGGAGGGCGAGAAGGCACGACCGCGGGGAAAGACAAACACCAATAAGGAGGACAAGCGGGATGTAGCGTCGATCGCCTTGATCGCAAGCGTGGAGGACATGATGACCAAGAAGGACTCAAGGGAGGAGAAGCGACGGAAAGACAAGGAAGAGCAAATGAATGCCTTCACGGAGATCCAAAGGAGGACGTTTGAGATGGTGGCGGAGAAGCAAACGAGGATGCCTGAGATGGAGGCGGAGAAGCAAGTCAAGATGCTAAAGATCGAGGCCGCCAATGCCAAGACCAAGGCGAAAGAAGTGGCTCTCGCTAGCATGAAGACGGGGGTGGAGATCATGAAGGTGGATCTCAACACCGTGTCACCAAAAAAGAGGTCGTGGTTTGAGAAAATGCAGGCCCGACATGCTCAAGTTCGACAACGAGTGATCTATGGCGGCGAGGACCATCCTTTTTGTATGCCCGCAAGTGTGCTGGCATGACCACTGCCGCGATGGCGTGGTCGAACTCCCGCTCCTTTTTGTGTGCTGACATGTGTGCCGGCCGCTGGCAAGTGCGTCAGCATGAACTGTGTGGTGTTTTTTAAGCTGGCACTGTATGCCGGCCGCTGGCATGGTGCCGACATGAACTCTGGGCGACAGTATGGCCGCAGGCCTTTTTCAAATTTGTGTGCGGACATGAAATGGGCCGCAAATGTTGGGTGCACTGCCGACCCAAAAGAAAAACAAGATGGACGCTGAGCGGGCGGCCGACCCAAACGGACAAAAAGCGGACGAAAGCGTCGTTCGTTTGGGTCGGCGCGTTGAAGTTGCACTAACGGGTAGGGCCTCGCTACTAGGTGTTACTCAATCTACTGCCACTGCCACTGAACTCTTTATTATGAACCCGAATTTCTTACTATTGTTTAATCCCTAGTATATGAAAGAATGGAAACATATTTTCACTCTCGTGGAATAAGAAACCCCGTGCTTCAATGAAAGGAGTATTGTAATTGTTTTGTTATGTACTTCAACAACAGTCGTGAAACTACTATTGCTAGATTATTTCGAACGCGTTCTTTTTTGGTATTTATGCTCGCTATCAGATAATGAAAAGAAAACATGCGAAACGAGATCACTTTATTAACTAGCCAATAATATTTATTAACTAGCTAATAGTAACAAACGGGGACATTATTAATAGAAAAAGGCGCGGAAATCTCTCCTAGCTAACCTAACTAGTTCAGATGCTAGTACGTTGGTAGTTCCCAACCCATGAGACCTTGTAAATCTACCTTGTTATAGCCTCACTTTAGTTGCAATCCTACCCTTAATCACGAGATTTTTTTCTTGTGTATGATTGGGAATTTTAGGTTTTTTTTCAAAGAAGGAGATGGAGAGGGGATAGGGGCAAAGTAGTCATTGGATAAAACCCTAAAATGAAATAGAGCCTTTTATCGAATGGACAGAGTGAGTAAAAGGCGGACATTTTATCGAATAACCCCATAAATCACGGCGCCGCTCACCGCGCCTCCAGCCCTCCCCCTCGCCTCGCCCCCGTCGCCGCCGCTGTCAGGAGCTGAACCTCGATGCTACTGAAGAGAGAAGAAGACGCAGGACAAGTTCAATTATCCAACGGCGCAGACGAGAAGATACCGTTTCAGAACAAACCAACGGCTCAGATGCGTCCTCGCCGTTTTATCCAATGAGTTTAAACCGAACACTGTAATGTAGTCGCTAATCACTGTATTACCGCGGTGAGCTGGAAAGGGGGTTTATATGCTCGGCACCGAGGCGAGTTCGGGCAGGTTGTAATTGGATAAGTCATTGTAGGTAGCTAGAACCTAGGCCGTGAGCAAGACGGGGTATCCGCCATTGGCGATCTGCCCTTGTATCCCTTAAATTTCATGATCCAGCAGTGAAATCGACTCCCAATTCCTCCGATCTCTTCGATCCTCTTCACCTGGTCCTTACAATGAAATAGAGCCTTTTATCGAATGGACAGAGTGAGTAAAACGCGGACATTTTATCGAATAACCCCATAAATCACGGCGCCGCTCACCGCGCCTCCAGCCCTCCCCCCCGCCTCGCCGCCGCCAGCCCTCCCCCTCGCCTCGCCGCCGTCGCCGCCGCCAGCCCTCCCCCTCGCCTCGTCGCCGCCGTCAGCCCCTCGCCTCGTCGCCGCCGTCAGCCCCTCGCCTCGTCGCTGCTAGCCCTCCCCCTTCGCCTCTTCGCCGCCAGCGGCCAGCCATGGACGTTGCCCCCGGCGAAGACCCCCCAGCAGACTCCTCCGGTGAGCGTCCTCCACTGCCCTTTACAATCACATCACCTTTGTGTTTTTCTTTTCTTTAGACACTCTTTTTCTGGGTATTCTGTGCGTGATTAGAATCATAAAAACAGTATTTGAGTTTTGGACTGAATTTACCGTAGGTGATATTTCAAGTGTATCTCTACTAGCTACTAGCTTTATGCATACAGTTTCATTACTATTTGAATTGAATTGTACCAAGTGAAATACAGAGCTTGATGCCAAAAATAAGGATACCTAGTAAACCTATGAGAAAGAATTGATTAATAAAGTGCTTATTTGTTCATCAATTACTATGCTTATGTTAAATAATGCCTGCTGCATTTTATGATCATTATAGTTTTCCACATGTAACTGTCTGTGCCTCTACTTACGATTGCCTTGTACGCATCCCACATTTTTCATGTCCACCTTGCATGTGGCTTATACATCAGAAGTGGTACTTCCATTGCTGTGCAAATTCATTTCTTCTCTCTTATATGATAACTAATCAGTCATCTGTTTCTGTAGGCATGTATTACCGCAGAAAAAGGAAGCCTTCCAACCCCATGAATAATCTTTCACTTACTGGAAATAGGGTTCACAGTTGGGGATGTGGCAGTGTTACCGAGCAGTGGGACCGCTTGTATGCTCAGAAGGTCCAATTACTGACTTTCCTTTCGACTCTGCCCGAGCCTGCTCTGAGTTATGGGCTGAGTGCTGAAACTGATATGGCCAATTCTATCGAGCAAAGAGAAGAGAAAAAGAGTGTAATAGTTCTTGATTCGGACGATGAAGATGAAAGCACAAGAGCACACAAACAACTGACGCCTGAGAAAAACAAACAGCTCACACCTGAGAAAAATAAACAGCTGATACCATCAGAACAGGCTGGTGCTCTCTTGAGGGTGGTAACTGAAGGAATTGATGAAGTAATAAATGAGACAATGCCTGTTGGAGACCAAAAGAGTCAAATTGTTCCGTATAGTCCAAGTGCAACTTTAGTGAATCAGTATCCTGTTACCAGCTATCAACCATCAGCAGTTCTGTTTGAGAGAGTTATATTGCAGAAAAGACCTGAGGAGGAACGTATCCATGATCTGGCTGTATGTACTTTTCACTTGCAATTTTTTACTGAATTTTTACTAAGAGTTATATTGTTGTTTTTGTTCTACATGCTTGTACTGACAAACTAGTAGTATCAACATTTGCACTGCCTCATCAGTATCTCTGAAGGACACTGCAAAACTGTTGTCTTTGTTTTCAATTTTTTTTTAATGTTCATCCATAATTATTTATCGCATCTTAGTTCACAAGTACCCTTTGTCTTGTACTGAAAATAATGGAGTATAATTATCTGATATTTTCTCAATCTATTCCAATTCAAAGCTGAAAGTTTTCATCTTCCAGCCGTAACTCTTGCTGCTCAATGTAGGTTGCTACCCATAAGGAGAAAATAGCAGAAACACAAGTTCTCCCTCCACTGCCTAAGGAGAGAAAAAAACGAAAAGTTGATCCAAGCTCCCAGGTAGATGGGGATGTTGAAATTGTGCCAAGAAAAACAAAAACAAAAAATGAAGCAAATCCAGCAGTATTTGATTTGCCCTCAGAACCTTACAATCCTGTGGGGGAAGACAAGCCTGTGGAGGAAGATGAGCCTATGGGGGAAGATGAGCCTATGGAGGAAGAGCATATACAAGAACAGGAAAGTGATGGTCTTGAAGATTTTTGGAATGAGTACTCAGTGGCACTTGAAAGCTCTAAGGTACAAATTATAATCACAGACTTATGACTTTTGTTGCTGCAGCATTTTGAAACATATCATTTTGTAATTTAATAGTTGTGCTTATAATTGCATGCTCTGTCTGCAAATTGATTCAACTTGTAAAGTTTGAGGATAGATGAGAGCTTAGCTCAATTAGAGAAATCTGCGTACTTTATTTTCCCTAAATTGTTTATCTGGATTTATGTTGTTTGGCATAATGATTTAGTTACATTTATTGGCCAGCTCGACACACTTGAAGAGGCAGCCAATGAGAAAGAAGTGGGTGAGAAAGAGGTGGACAACGCCTGCAATCATGATATACAGATTCACGAAGATCTGGGCCATGTATGCCGTGTCTGCGGTTTGATTGTGAAAAGGGCTGACACAATCATTGATTATCAGTGGAGAAAGGTATCTTATTTGTTTAAGATATGTGATGATGCTTCTGTAACTATGAGGCCGTTTAGCAACATATGTATTTTAAATTTTTTGGAAGTTCTTACCAAGTATTCTGTTTAGCAACAAGCAAATTGGCCCACGGGAACGTGTGCGATCCATTTGGTGTGCTGAAACTGATTTCAAATACATTTTTTATTTTGTATTACACTATTACGTTGTTTGAACAAAATCTGTTTTTATAAGAGCCAAGTGCCTAAAGGGGCACAATATGCCAATCATACCTGAGAATTAGTCCATGCCATCTTATCCGACAAAATTGACACATTTGCTCATGCCGCAGAGCCTCACGCTAGACTTCGTGGGTTGTTATTTGGGTTATTCCTGTATTTCCAGCATGAAGAAAATTTTCTAGTATAGCGCATGTAGTTGTTATTTTCTGATATTCTGTATCTACTGCTATGCATTATAATTTTTCAGAAATGTCATGATGGCATAATATAAACTTTCGAATGACTTGAAAGTTTAAACGTATGATTGGAACGATCAATTGACATTATGTTCACCTCATGTCAGGCATCAAGGTCAAGATCATATTTCTCTGAAAAGCGTTCAAAGGATTCTGACGAGATTGTCACTGGTGATGTTAGAGTCGCTGAAGAACTCAATGCTTTAGACATTGCTATTCATCCAAGACATGAAAAGCAAATGAGACCACATCAGCTGGCAGGTTTCCACTTTCTGGTCAAGAATTTGGTCTCTGACAAACCAGGAGGTTGCATTCTAGCTCATGCCCCTGGTTCGGGGAAAACATTTATGCTCATTAGTTTTATTCAGAGCTTATTGGCAAAGTATCCCTCTGGAAGGCCGCTCGTTGTACTCCCTAAAGGCATATTAGGTACATGGAAAAGGGAATTTCAACAGTGGCAAGTGGAGGACATACCACTGTATGACTTGTATTCTGTCAAGACCAGAGCAGAGCAGTTGGAAATCCTCAAGTCTTGGGAAGCCAAAAGGAGTATCCTCTTGGTGGGCTACACTCAGTTCTCTTGGATCATTAGCAGTGACGAGGGTGGTGCCGTTGCAGCTGGATGCCAGGAGAGGTTGCTTAAGGTCCCAAACCTACTTATAATGGATGAGGGCCATTTACCTAGGACTGAGTCAACTAATGTTCTAGAATCACTGCAGAGAGTACAAACTCCACGTAAGGTGGTCCTATCTGGTACACTTTTCCAAAATCATGTCTCAGAAGTGTTCAACATCGTGAATCTTGTACGCCCAAAGTTTCTCAAGAAGGAATCGTCTCGTCCTATCGTTGCCCGTATAATGAGTCAAGTGTCGATATCAGGTCGCAGGATTTCAAAAGAAGACACTGATAAATTCAATGAGTCGGTAGAAGAGACCCTGCTGCATGATGGTGACTTCACGAGAAAAGTAAACGTCATTAGAAGTCTCAGAGAACTAACAAAAGACGTGCTTCACTACTACAAGGGTGATATCTTGGATGACCTACCTGGCCTTGTAGACTTCAGTGTCTTCTTGAAACTCAGTCCCAAGCAGAAAGAAATCGTTCACAAGTTGGAAGCCTACGAGAAGTTCAAAAAAAATGCAGTAGGAACTGCCTTGTACATGCATCCATGTCTGTCAGAAATGTCAGAAGTTGCCGCGGCTGATAGGGCTTCCAACTTGACGGATGCAGCTGTTGATAGTCTGGTCCAGTCTATCAACGTGGCCGACGGTGTGAAGGCCAGATTTTTCACCAATATCCTGGCACTTGCGGAATCTGCAGGAGAGAAGGTCCTTGCTTTCAGTCAGTACCTGCTTCCCATGAAATTTTTGGAAAGGCTACTTGTTAAGACAAGGGGCTGGCATGTAGGAAAGGAGATGTTTGTGATCCGTGGTGATAGTAAATGTACTATGGAAGAAAGAGAACTGACAGTGGCTCAGTTTAACAACTCTGCTGATGCAAAAGTCCTGTTTGGCTCTATCAAGGCATGTGGGGAGGGCATCTCCCTGGTGGGCGCATCGAGAGTGGTCATTCTAGATGTTCACTTGAACCCCTCTGTTACCCGTCAGGCAATTGGGCGGGCGTTCAGGCCTGGACAGCAGAAGAAAGTGTTTGTCTACAGGCTCGTAGCAGCTGACTCTCCGGAGGAGAACACCCATAAAACTGCGGTCAAGAAGGAGGTGATACCGAAGCTGTGGTTTGAATGGAGCGAGCAGCGCTGCACGTCGGAGGGCTTCCAGCTGAACGAAATAGACATCGACGACTGCGGGGACGAGCTGCTGGACAACAGGGCAATGCGCCAGGACATCACGGCCTTGTACACAAGGTGAAGGGAGGCTGGCTGTTGTACATACACCGCGTACATATGGCTTGCCGGTCGTTGGTGATTGTCATTGCTCTCAGGTAAGAAGGGTCTCGTGGAGAATCATTCTTTTCACATTATGATACCTGTTTCTCCTTGTTTTGCCTCAAGTAACGCGTTCGTCTTATGGCCATTTCTTTTCTTTGTTTTTCTTGTACAGGGTGTCACAGTTGTTGCTCCATTGTGGTGGAATTCCAAGCAAGGGTTTTCTGTTGTTGGTGCCGTCTTCCTGCCTATGTCTGCTGGGTGACCTACCTACCTGTTTTGTAGTATGTGCCGACTTGGGACAGCAATTAGCCAGGGAACCGATCCTCGTCGCATCTCTTGATCAGGACTCCCAGGATTAAGCAGATACGTGTTTTTTTGCTACCTTGTCGTGACCAAATAATGTTGTTGTGTTGGATGCCAAACCTTGGGCTGCACTGCACCTCCCACCGTCGTCGGTAGGGTGATAAGTGTTTCCTGTGTGCAGGAAATGCAGGTACTCTCTGTTATGAGGGGAGGAAAACTGAAATAACCCCTGCAAGTCATAAATTGGAACTCGGTGTCGTGCTGAGAGATGTACAGATTGTTTGCTGTCTTAAATTCTGTGTCGTCCAGTGTTTATCCATCTATCTATATGTTTTTGGCATAACAGTGTACATCTGTTCATGTGATTATGTGATTGATTTGCCGGATTTTGGAAGAGCTGTCAGCGGGATGGCGCTTTGGTGTGGCTGACTCGGCTGTTGTGCTACTGAATTTCATCAGAATCAGAATGGTAAGTTCCCAGTCTGGCATTTGACAGTGCTTCTGATTTTCTTTTGGCACAGCAAAAGGCCACACGCCCATCCTGATTAAGAGAGAGATGCCCATCCTGTAACAGTTTTGGTTTTGTTTCTTCTGTACCTTTTGGGCCGGTGGTGCAAAACATCCTGTTTGTGTTTAATTGGAAGGAAATGGTTTCAAATCTGCACATCCGGCTAGCTACTCGTAGCGTTTTGCAGGGATGGTTCAGCTCCATTACAACTAGCTTGACGTGAATTTCGCATGCCGAAATGATATAGAGAGGGCACGCCCCCTCCCTATTAGGGCAAATCACCAAATGGACGGCACCAACTCCAACTCCCTATTGTTACAGTTGTTGTTGTGGAAGGCCTAGCAAGTGTTTTTCTGACGAGACAGACCACCACTGCGCCCCTTCGCGTTGCCACCACCAACCGTGCGCAGTGCGTTATCACCAACACCAGTGGCGGAGGACGAAAGTATTTTGAGGTGGGGCGAACTCTTAAGCCAAAAAAAAAAAATTGTGCACGACCAACATAAAGAATACAATCAGCAATGAACAATGCACACCAATATTTTCATATAATCCTAAACAGAATAGCCAACTAAAATGAAAATGCAAACATACTTTAAAAAGACAAACAACCTAAAACATACCCAGGCAAGTTCTAATGGCGAGTGGAAGACCCGGGCAACGGTAGTGCCCTACCCTTCTTGTGAAAATCTTCCTTAATTTTACCAAGATCAAGACTTTTGAATATCCCTCGTTCAATATAACACACCATCAAGTCATTAAGCCAGCCATCGGACATCTTGCTGCGTAACTCGGTCTTGATGATCTTCATTGCTGAAAAAGCCCTTTCAACTGTTGCTGTCGCCACCGGTAGTAGCAATGCCAGCTCAATGAGGCGATAAACCGTGGGAAACATGATGTGCCTTTCAAGTTCAACCATCTTTTTAGCTAGGCTTGCAATATCATGACAATCTCTAAAATCTTCAATTCTTCTCATATGAATAATGAATAGCTCAAGGTGATCTCGTATATGCTCACGGTCATAACTAGAGAAATCCTCATGATAAATCTCTGCGAGTCGAGCAAGCTTACTGATATTGAACCTAGAAAAGGAGTCTCTTGGGTCAAGACAAGAGAAGTTCTAGAGGAGCTCTGAAGATACCTCATTAAAACGATGATCAAACTCCGTGGTGATGGAGTCTATAGCAACATAGAAGGTGTCCACACGGAAGAAATGATCAGCAATGACATTGTTTCTTCCACCTTTTCTTGATTTCCCCCATTTTGTGAAGGTGTCATCCATACTTGGTATTGGAATTTCATTTTTGGTGCAGAATGCTTTCACATCTTCCAAGAGTGGCTCCCAACCATCATTTCTCCAATTGATCAAACGTGTTCTCACATCCGTAACCAATGACATAGCCTGAAATGATACAATTGTGGGTTTAGATGCAACTCTACTTACATGAACAAAACATATCAAGCAAACTAGATACATATAACATACTCCATCTGTCTATCACATACATGAACAACATTTTGATCCTTCTTTTGCAATAGAAGAGATAGATCATTTGTCATATGAAGGATTTTTAACATCATCTTTAGGATGAACACGAAGCTGAATGTCTCCATTTGATGAACCAAACCTCCTGCCCTACATGGAACACGCACATCCTCCTCAACAATGCCCAGAACTTCTATCACAGCATCCCACATTGATTCAATGCGAGATAAAGTTGTGTAATGAGAGCCCCAACGTGTATCTCCGGGTCTGACTAATGAGGTTGCTTGATTTTTCCCTCTTCCCGTGGGCATCTCACCCCTCTCAATCTTATCCAAAAGAATCTGCTTTTGCTTATCAAGCAATTTATCCTTCCTCCTGCAAGATGAACCACTGACATTGACAATCATGGTCACATACTCAAAAAAATCCTCAACACCCTTGCAACATCTCGAAACAGCAACAACTACCAATTGTAGTTGGTGGGCAAAGCAGTGAATATAGAAAGCATATTGTGGATGCCAGTTGCCCCACCGACATGCTTACGGAATGTTGCGACTGCATTTTTCCAATTGTCATACCCCAATTTGGAGAAAACCTCATAACCAAATTTCTCATCCATTCGGTCATGTTTAAAAAGAAAACAATAGTGACACTAAGCTTTTTTCTTGGAAACACTATATTCCAACCATTCAAAATCCTTATACCATGCTGCTCGAAAGCATCTTTCATCTTTATTTGATGGAAAATTGGGACACATTGGTTGAGTTGGACCCATCTCTATGTAAGCAAATCTAACATCATCCCTAATATTGGGGCTAAATCTATCAAGTGGAATGCGAAGTCCTGGATCATCTTTTATGTAATCCATTGAAAAAACGGTTATACCTTCATCTCCTAGAACCTCAACATTCTCCTCGACTATTGCTTCGACGGAATCTGGAATCTCTTCTTCAACTTGTTGAGAGGGCACGGAATTTGCATTCTCTGTTTCTGCAGTATTCACTTGATTTTGATGAACAGATTGGCCCGGAGCGTTGCCACTTTCCCTTGTACTTGGATTGGAGTTGGAGCTGCTGCGACTACCACCAAGTACCTCAAAGTATCTCTTCAAATCTGCAATTCATCACATAAAAACTGCAATTGATCACTGCATTCTATCCTCTTGGCCCTTCTTATCCTAAAATTCAGAGAAAAATACCTATGCCCTTCTTCTTTGCCATTCCTTTCCCCTTCCTGTCCATCTTCACTTTCTGGCAGCCGGAAACTGGCCCTCACACAGTCACGCGTGCTCCGGCTGGCCGCCGGCGCCGGGAACGGCACGCCCTCCTGCTGACCGTCGACCTCGCGCAAGCTCGTGGCCACCAGGAAGTGGCCCCCGCCCCCCACGCGCGCTAGGATCTCCTGCTGGCCGCCGCGGCGCCGACCCCGCGCTCGGTGCTGCTGGCCGTCGATCCCCTCGCGGCCTCGCTCCTGCTTGCTGCCGCCCAGGCGCGCCGCTAGGGTTGTCTTTTCTCTCGTGGACGACTAGATCGAGCCAGGGCGTGGAGGCTTGGACGACTGGATCGATCGATTGAGCGAGGCTGTACGTGCGCCTGTGGGCTGGTGAGGTTGGTTAGGCCGGCCCAATAAGGTGTCCATGTTATATCACAGCCCAACAAAACGTTTGACGGTTATTGTTAGCGATCAGATGAATCCATCGATGTATATAGGTATACCTAGTAAAAATTCCGAAAAATCAAGGTAGGGCGAGCGCCCCACTTCGCCCTACCGTGTCCTCCGCCTGTGACCAACACCGCTGCTACGGCGCCGCCCTGAGCAACAAGCACAACCACGACCGAAGACACACCCGAAATTAGGGCCGCAGTCCCCGCCACAACACACCGCCCACACGACGAGGGCATCCAGCGCTGCCGCCCACGCGGCCAGTGTTGTCGCGGAGCTGAAAGCGTCAGTGTTGGAGGTGGCTGGTAGATGGTGCATCGAGAGTTTCTTCGGTGGTGGAAGATGGTTCTCGGTTTTGGAGCCCCTTGGGGGTGATGTTGCTTGAGGACTTGAGAGTCGCGATCCAAGAGGAGTGGAGATTTGCTCCAGTCGACAACCCAAGTGCCAACTATGACGCCATTCGCGACAACACTGGCATTTTTTACAAAATGCATGGCTGTTCTTTATTTTTAAGACAAATTTCATAAAAAAATTGCCACCCATAAAAAATTGCCACCCATCATAAAAAATTGCCACCCATGTTTAGTTGGTCCAACTGATGGTCAAATCTGAATTTTAAAGTGTGTACGCACCACGAAGGAAGTATACACTTTAGTTTGGACTACAATAGTTTGGTCAATATAATGTCCATTAGAGAACGGAGTGTGTAATGGGTTCATCAACACAACAATATATGTACTCTGCATACTTCCAAATTTCTAATTAGTCATCCATTAGATTTGGATGACTGGGTTTTGTTCCATCTATTCAAGGTTGGAAAGATGCCGAGAGACAAGCGCAGGCCGAGAGGCTTGGATCAAGTACAAAATGCCTCCAAGAGAGTGCTTAGGTCAAGTGAGTCACTGATTCCAAGTTTTTCATCCTTTTACCTTCTTCCATGCATATGTTTAAAAAAGCTCACCATTCTGCTATTGTATCATAATATTTCCAATTAACTAGCTAGGGCCTTTCTGATCAGGTAGCATCTCCAAAGTGCAGTCTGGCAATTCTAGTAAAACTGGTGAATGTGCTGGGAGTGAACTCACTCAAGACGATGCTTTATGTGATGGTGATTATATATACTGCAATGTGCACATTAATTACCAGATATGCTTCTTTTAGAATTATGATGATTCATAAACCAACTGTGTACCTATTGGCTGAAAACTTGAAATCATGATATTCCTGTATATATGTAGGAGATACGGTGGTACTTGAACGCACAGCTGGAGGTTTCATTGCATTGTCAGATGGTAAAAGCAAGATGACCGATAATGTGGCGCTTGCCAATGCTAGTAAAACTGATGCATCTCCCTTGGCTGAGGATCTCATTAGACAAGCTGCTTCAAACTTCAAACCAACCGTTGTATCTCTTGCTTCACTCGATGGTGATTATATATACTGTTATTATATAAGATTATGATTCAGACATCAACTGCTGTGTGTGGTTGACATTAATTATGAGATCTCTGTAGGAAATACCATGCTGGCTGAATGCACAGGTGTTTGCCTTGAATGCCCAGATCCTAATACTGCAAAGTTTCTGACTTCACTAAGCTTGTTTACAGCATCAGATGGTAAAAGGAATAGCAGTGATCGTGTCAGGGTTGGTGCTGCTAACTTATCTCTGCTCCTTCCCCTTATTTGGTACGCACGAATCGTTCAGTATAACCGTCTGTCGTTCCGTTTTATCACTGCACGCAGATTCAAGTACGCTCCCCAAATGGTCGAGTCGTCAGTGGGCAGTTACTGTATTATGATGCATATTATGGTATTGCTTTTGTCGGCACCCAGCATTTGCCTGGCTGTGAAGTAGACCACAGGCTTGTGCTTGATCATGACAAACAACTTGAGTCTAGTAGTGAGGTGGTAGCGTTATGGCAATCTTTCAGTTCAGACAAATTGATGGCCAGCCACGGGCAGTTGATTGGCACTACAGATGGTACAGTCCACAAGCTTATGTACAGTACATGTAAAATCACTAGGGTGAGCTCTTATGTTCTATCTGGTTTTTCTACAATGTTCTAGTAAATAAATGGATCATGATATGAATGGCTTAATCTATTATTTATGCACTGAACCCTATTCTTCAAGACATAAACTACATTTTTGCCTTCCTTGATTGTCACTTCTAATCTGTCTTAGGTTGGGTTTGGAGGCCCTCTCATTGATTTAGATGGGCATTTTGTTGGCATGAACTTCTATCATAGTCAAACGAGCGCGGACCGTCAGCAAATAGTGATTACTCCCTGCCTTCCGCGGAAAATAGTTCTAAAATGTATGCAGTATTCTGGGATATTCAAGTATGTAAATCTAGGCGTGCACTATTTTGCCCTGTCCTACATTCCCAGTTTGAATTGTAAGGCATCCAATTTGCATGCCAAACAGCTTTCAAAATTTCCTAGTATATTCCAGTACGCTGGCAGATTGCATATCTTGTACTGCTGTATATTTTGACATCTGTAAACGTTTCTCCCTGTAGCTTAATAAGTTGTGGCATTACCTACATATACTTTCACCCACATCAACTGTCCTGTTAGTATCTGTTGTACTCGCCCTGAACTAGATTATTTTCAGGGGTTCTACGACGCTAATATATTTTCGTAAATGAGCAGTAGTTTCTTATTCAAACCAGAATATGGACAGCCAAACCTATATTTCTGACGTCCCTGGAGATTTTGTTCCTCATTTTCTCAGTTTACCTTTTTTTTCTGTGAGATATCTCATATATGTAACCATTTGGATCTACTTTCTTCTTCTTGTTGTTGTTGTATCTTGCCCTCACTTCCTGTATGGTCTTGGTATCTAGTCTCTGTGAATTTACCACCGCCGGTTTTTCTGCACTGTACTGCAGGCTTGAAACTGAAACCAAGCAAGGGGGTGATGATACGATAGAAAGTAGCCCGACCAAGATACATGAATCTTGTACACATGGTAACTACTATCGGGACGGTGAGCAAAAAACACAATGACTGATTAGAACTACTGCATTGTGCACTATCAGCAATTCATCCTTATCATATTTTTCTAATGCCCCATATTAATAATTATTTGTAGGTTTCTTCGCCATGAACCCAGGTTAGTTTTCTGGTTGTACCTGTTATTAGCATATTACTATTATGCGGTGTGCTCTAAACTGGGAAACTACCTCCATGAGGATGCCGTATGGCACGAGGAGGGTATTCAGGCCAGATTAACAGATTGATGAACCATTTTCTTATTGCTTGATTGATTCGTCGAGAGGTTGATACTATTGCTGATCACTTCAAAGGATATCAAGTGGAGCATGTTGATCGAAGGAAAAATGAAGTAGCTGATGTGTTAAGCCGGCTGGGGTCATAGCGTAAGCCGGTCCCCCCTAATATCATGTGTTTCGTATTTAGCTTACATGACCCGAGGCGAGTTACCTGAGGATGAAACTTTGGCCAGGCAGATAACCTGGAGGTCTAAGTTAATGACTATTGTCAATGGTGAGCTTCACAGATGCAGTGTTACAAGGGTGTTTTAACAATGCGTTTCTCTTGAGGAGGGCCGTGAAATTTTAAGGGAGATTCCTGAAGGAGATTGCGGTCATCATGCCGGCTCTAAGTCTCTCGTTGCTAAGGATTTTTGTCATGGGTTTTATTGGCCGACGACTCATGCTGATGCAGAAGATCTGGTCAGTAAATATGATGGTTGTCAGAAATTTTCAAGACGGGTTCATATGCCGGCTCAAGAATTGAGGATGATTCCAATTACTTGGCTGTTTGCATTCTGGGGGCTGGATATGGTTGGGCCTTTCAAAAGGTCCAAGGATAAAAAGACCCACCTCTTGGTGGCGGTTGATAAGTTTACAAAGTGGTTGAGGCTGAGTCGGTCAGCAAATGTGATGCAGCCACGGTGGTTCAATTCATCAAAAAGGTGATCTTTCGTTTTGGGTATCCTCATAGTATCATCACTGATAATGGTACTAATTTGTCTAAAGGAGCAATGAAAGAATTCTGTCAACAAGAGCATATCCGGCTTGATGTGTCATCGGTAGCTCACCCCCAGTCTAATGGCCAAGTTGAACGAGCTAAACAAGAAATTTTGAGAGGTATCAAGCCCCGGCTTATGGTTCCTTTGCAGAGAACACCGGGTTGTTGGGTGGAGGAATTACCCTCAGTGCTTTGGAGTATCAATACCACCCCCAATAGATATGCGGGTTACACACCTTTCTTCATGGTTTATGGAGCTGAGGCGGTTCTCCCCAGTGACATACGTCACGATTCGCCTCGTGTGGCAGCTTATGTTGAAGCAAACAATGAGAAAGCATGATAGGATGCTATCAACCTGTTAGATGAGGAGCGTGACCTTGCGGCGGCTCATTCGGCGATTTACCAGCAAGACATGCGTCGTTATCACAGCCGCTGAGTTAAAACCAGGACCTTTCAAGAAGGCGATTCGGTGCTCCGGTTCATCCAGGATCAAACTGACATGCACAAGCTATCCCCACCTTGGGAAGGGCCCTTTGTGGTCAGCAAGTATCTGAACAACGGGTCATACTACCTTATCAATGTTTGAGACCACAAGGACTCACGCACGTCGGAGGAGGAGACCCGCCGGCCATGGAATATTGGTCATCTTCAGCCTAATTACACTTGAGCCACTGGCTCTGGTGATGTACATACTTTATCCATGTATATATTATCATGAATATAATAAAGTCGGCATCCCTGATAATTCAGGGCCTCTGTTGTTTCATTTCTGAGAATATGAGTCTTTATTGTCACTTCATATGATCACTTGGGGGCTTCCTGTTCATTGAGCATAGCCATTACTAGCCTCTTGATCTAGCATATACGTCACGATTAAAATATACTTGGGGCCTTCCTCATTGAGCATAGCTCTGATTTCGGCTTATATGCCTGAATGAACTTTTACTTGGGGGCTCATTAAGCATAGCTATGACCCTTTAGGCTTGGACGCCTGGTGTATTCACCAAGAAATCCGGGTTATCCTGCCTTTGTAAGTCTGCCACTCCGCCCAGGTAATCCAGGAATGACCGTTGTACTCTTGATAGTTAATCTTATAAAGACCCTGAACTTGTCAACGTTAAAACGATGATTGGTCATGTGAGGTCCGGCTTACAAGGTTTGAATGAAGGTTTAACTCAGCGGCTGTGCGGCCCATGAAAGCACTTGAGTTTTAGGCTTGGCGGCCTATGAAAGCCTTGTTTTCTAATTTGTCTTTGATTTGAACATTTTTTGGAGTTTTGTCTCTTGTGACATATCAATACATGGTTGAAAAACCAATTAGGGCCATGTTGCCTGATGGTTCATGTATATCTTTATTCGGAGTATTATTAACCCGGCCTGGCTTTGGACTATAAGTCGCCAGGATATAATGATGATATACTTAGAGCTTTTTGCTCAAATTTTTGGATCTCACCCCCTGCTACATGCGGCGTTGTAAGCCGGCAGTATGAATATATTGAACAGGGCGTTGTGCTTCTGTCTATGGGCTATTGCCTTTACCACACGACTTATGATAAGTCGGCAGTATGAACAAGTATTACATGTATGATGTTTATTTCATTATATAAGGTTTTGACAAACCGCCTTGATTATGGACTATTTAGTCCTCGGTGGTTTTTTATATGGGGTATCATGAACCGCATGGGGTAAACCGCCAAGGCACTTGTTGTTTGTTTATATACAGGGAAAAACGACAAACCAGATTTGCATAATTGATAAAACCATAAAGCATAAGGGATGGATCTCCCAATGATGGATCAGTAGTGTTATGCAAACAAAACGGGCACGATGGCACGACAGATCAGTACTTAACTAGCCTATTACATGGCTCCATGAGCCCAAAGTGGATAAATTATTTTTCAAGTAGTTCCTGGTGATGCAAATAAAGAACCGCCAAGCGGATCAGTTCTCCTGGCCTTGGCAGTTTGAAGCTTCCGGGTCATCATGCGCCGGTTCTTCTTCTTCCTCCACCATCTGGAAGTCAGGCGATGACCTATTGATACCAGTCAAGGCTTGAAATTCAGCATCGTCATTGATAAGCTCAGACGGATCAATTTCTGGTGCAAAAGTATGGTTACGGATTGGAGGGATTAGATCTGCAATCTTATAAGCCGACGTGGGCATCTTCTGATTTTCTGCGGTGTAAGCCGCCTGATACTTGGACAGATCAGTTTCTTCAACAAGCAGACTCGCCAAAGGATGCACCGTTTTTACACATGTAGCAAAGTCTTTCTTGTCAAAGGGAGAACCCTCCTCTTTTAGACTGGGGCAGCCAGTGGCTAGCTTGGCCGGGTCTAATTCTTACTGCCATGCCTTAGACCGACTTAAAGCCGTAAGGGCACCGGCTCTAACAGTCGACCGCTTGTTTTCTTCAATCCTGGCTGGCAAGACGGAAAGGCTGCTTAACACGTTGCTGAGAAGAGATGGTTTTTGTTTACTTGGGGAGATGGCGGCTATTGTGTGTTGAGCTCCGGTATACAGTTGTTCAACTAATGTATAAACCGCCTTGAGCTTTAGTAGCACCTCCTTCCCAAGATTTCTTCTTCTGGGACCTGCATCGCATATTGTGGTTAAAGTCATTTGGTGGTTTATAACATGAAGAGCAAAAAGTCATTATGATATAAACAGCTCTTACCGAAAATGGCAAAGGTCATCTGGTTAATATGATGCTTTAAGCCGGTGAGTTCGGTTGTGACCTCCTCCAATGAGGCCTCAGATTTCTCAGCCCTTTGGATCATGGCAGCCTTCTCTTCAGCCCAGGCGGTTTTCTCCATGGTAAATTCTGTCGTGAGCTTTTCATTTTCATCCAAGCTAAACTTGAACTTGGAGTCAGCCTTTCGGGTCTCAGCTTCTTGTGTTTCAAGCTAGGTTTTCAAGTCAGTCAACTAAGATTGGAATTGGTTGGATGCTTCCTGAAAGAAGAAAATTCCAAACAAATATGAACAGTTATGAAACAATTGATAAGTCCCAAGCGCTTTGCAAGCAATAGCACTTGACACTTGGGGACTAATGGGTGCAGAAAGTTTCTTTATGGAGTTATATATATTTACAGGTCCCAAGCCCTTTGCAAGCAATAGCACTTGGCACTTGGGGGCTAATGGATGCAAAGCTTTTTTTATGATGCAATGACAGGTGACCCCGGTTCATCATTTATCCAAGTTTACCCTGTTTGCACGGATGACTAGAGGAGATATTTATCAATTGATAAGTCCCAGTTTATTCTAATAGATTCAACCGGCCCTTGGGGACTACAGATGCAAAGTTGATCATTATTAAGTGAAGAACCGGCTTAACTTAATAGTTTAAGCCGACCCTTGGGGGCTATATGCTCTGAATCAGAAGCATAGTAAAAAGGCTATCTAGCAAGTCTACAGTATATTCTATTCTATCATATTCAGTAGACTTGGGGGCTAAAGGAATATATCTCATATGAGAGCAAGAATTAATACCTCATGTTTCTGATGCATGTGCTTGACCATGTCAATCTCCATATCACGGCTGTTGTGTACTTGATTCAGATAGCCGGAGAGGATTTCACTAATACTCAGATGTGAGTAATTGGCCATGTCAAATTTGATCTTGCGCCTCTCGACCAGCTCTTCCTTGGTAGAATGTTTAGCCAAAGCAACAGGGTTCCCCTGTTCTTGAAACCCGGTGCTAGTGTTTGGTTTTGGAGGTTTAGTTGGGCTTGGCGGTTCAGCAACCAAGGGATCAGCAACCAAGGGTCAGCAGAGGTACCACGATTTTCTCGTGGCGGGTCATCAGCGGGATCATGTGGTTGTTGCATGGAGGCTTCAGAAATTGGTGCTTGCTTTTACGGTTCTTGAGGCTTGGGATCTTGTGTGGGCTTGTTCACTTTGGCCTTTTTGATGGGTTTTTCTTTCCTACTATAAGAGGATTCAGAAAGTCAGTATGAATTTAGAGATGTTAAAAAACACAGATTAAAATTGGTACCCAGGGGCAGTCTTGAAAGGAGGAGGCTGAGTCTGAGATGAATCGCCGGACGAAGAGTGAGAGGTCCCCTGGTAATTCGAGTCAAAAGCATGAAGTACTGGATGAATAATGTCTGTGTTAAAATAAATAAGATTCGGAAATTTTGAATACCTCATTCCGGCGTTTGCGTGGGGCTGGCGTGTTAGGCAAACCTTAGATATTGTCATAACTTTGCAATTTTCTATCAATTGCTCGGCAGTAATTTGTTCACCCACCGTATTATTTTCTATCTTGAGAGAAGCCTCTAGTGAAACCTATGGCCCCTGGGTCTCTTTTGCATCATGTAAAGTCTCTTTTCCATCATACTAGTTTCATATCTACTATACTCAATCTTTTACAGTAATGTAATGCAATCTTTTACTTTCCGATTATAAAAAAAATACCAAAAAAATTACTTTATTGTTTTTCTATCTCTAACAGATCTCACTTTTGCAAGTAATCGTGAAGGGATTGACAACCCCTTTATCGTGTTGGGTGCAATTTTGTTTGATTGTTTGTGTAGGTATTCGGTGATTTGTGCGTTGTCTCCTACTTGATTGACACCTTGGTTCTCAAACTGAGGGAAATACTTACTCTACTTTGCTGCATCACCCTTTCCTCTTCAAGGGAAAAACCAACGCAAGCTCAAGAAGTAGCAGGAAGAATTTCGGGCGCTGTTGCCGGGGAGATCTATGCCAAGTCAAGACATACCATGTACCCATGATAAAGTCTCATCTCTTGCATTACATTATTCGCCATTCGCCTCTCATTTTCCTCTCCCCACCTCTAAAACAATTTTTGAAAAGATTTGCCTTTTCTTCGCCCCTCTTCCATGGATTTTTGTAATCTGCAATTATAAAAACAACAAGGTAACAAGTAATAAAAGTGAGCGTAAACGGTATTGCAATGCTAGGAAACAAGGCCTAAGGTTCATACTTTCACTAATGAAAGTTCTCTCAACAATAATAACATAATTGGATCACATAACTATCCCTCAACATGCAACAAAGAGTCACTCCAAAGACACTAATAGCGGAGAACAAACGAAGATATTATGGTAGGGTACGAAACCACCTCAAAGTTATCCTTTCTGCTCAATCTATTCAAGAGTCCGTAGTAAAATAACACGAAGCTATTCTTTCCGTTCAATCTATCATAGAGTTCGTACAAGAATAACACCTTAAGACACAAATCAACCAAAACCCTAATGTCACCTAGATAATCCATTGTCACCTCAAGTATCCGTGGGCATGATTATACGATATGCATCACACAATCTCAGATTCATCTATTCAACAAACACAAAGTACTTCAAAGAGTGCCCCAAAGTTTCTACCGGAGAGTCAAGACGAAAACATGCGCCAACCCCTATGCATAGATTCCCAAGGTCACGGAACCCGCAAGTTGATCATCATAACAAACATCAAGTGGATCACATGAATATCCCATTGTCATCACAGATAAGCACAGCAAGACATACATCCAGTGTTCTCAAATCCTTAAAGACTCAATCAGATAAGATAACTTCAAAGGGAAAACTCAATCCATTACAGGAGAGTAGAGGGGGAGAAACATCATAAGATCCAACTATAATAGCAAAGCTCGTGATACATCAAGATCGTATCACCTCAAGAACACGAGAGAGAGAGAGAGAGGGAGAGAGATCAAACACATACCTACTGGTACATACCGTCAGCCCCGAGGGTGAACTACTCCCTCCTCGTCATGGAAAGCGCTGGGATGATGAAGATGGCCACCGTTGAGGGATCCCCCCCTCTGGCTGGGTGCCAGAACGGGCTCCAAGAGGTTTTTGCTGGCTACAGAGGCTTGCGGCGGCGGAACTCCCGATCTATTGTGCTCCTTGATGTTTTTAGGGTATATGGAGATATTTAGGCGAAAGAAGTCGGTCAGGGGAGCCACGAGGGGCCCATGATCGTGGGGGGCGCACCCAGGGGAGGTGGGCGCGCCTCCCTGCCTCGTGGCCACCTCGAAGCTTCCTTACGTGCACTCCAAGTCCCCTGGATTGCTTCCGTTCCAAAAATAACTTTCCCGAAGGTTTCATTCCATTTGGACTCCGTTTGATATTCCTTTTCTTCGAAACACTGAAATAGGCAAGAAAACAGCAATATTGGTTGGGCCTCCGGTTAATAGGTTAGTCCCAAAAATAATATAAAAGTGTATAATAAAGCCCATAATCATCCAAAACAGATAATATAATAGCATGAATGCTTCATAAATTATAGATACGTTGGAGACGTATCAGCATCCCCAAGTTTAATTCTTGCTTGTCCTCGATTAGGTAAATGATAAAAGAAAGAATTTATGAAGTGTGAATGCTCGCAGGTGCACAAGTTTGATCAATGATAATTTCAATCACCTTTTCTAGCATGATTATATGTCATAATAGTAGTTCATCTCATAAAACTTCTTAAGATCAAAACAAGCTATTCACATGTTAAAGCATAGACCATAAACTTTCTTGAAAACTAGCAAACTTCATTCTCAGTCATCAAACAATTACAATTCATCTTATTTTCAGGAAGGGTCTATGTCAGAGCTTTGATTTAGAAAACTCCACATACTCAACTATCATATAGTCTTCCATGATTGCTACCACTCAAAGCATGTTCTTAGAACAAATAGCATCCATCAAACACAGAGAAAGATAGGGGCTTAGTGTTTCGCCTCCCAACTCACTTATCATATAGATAATTGTCAACAATAATAATTCATGATCAAATGTATTTGCATGGCCATATATGCTTAGATCTTTCCCCAACACACGATGCTTGCCAACTAAAGAGTAGGTAGGAATGAGAAGGAATACTACCGACTCTTGCATAAAAGTAAAAGATAAGCCCTTTGCAGAGGGAAGCAGGGATTTGCAGAGGTGCCAGAGCTCGATTTTTAAATAGAGATGAAAATAATTTTGAGAGGTACGCTTTCATTGTAAACATAACAACCAAGAGTTCCCAATATCTTCCATACTACATACATTATAGGCGGTTCCCAAACAGAATGGTAAACTTTTTACTCCCCCTCCACCAACAATCATCAATCCATGGCTTGCCCGAAACAACGGGTGCCTCCAACTAACATCAATCCTGGGGGAGTTTTGTTTGCAATTATTTTTTATTTAATTTTGATCTTTTGATCATGCGACTGGGCATCCAAGTTACCAGCCATTTTTCTCGTGAATGATGAGCGGAGTCCACTCATCGTGAGAATAACCCACCTAGCATGGAAGATACTGACAGGCCCTAGTCGCTACATGAGCGATTCGGGCATACAAAACAGATTATTATTTGAAGGTTTAGAGTTTGGCACATGCAAATTTACTTGGAACGGCAGGTAAATACCGCATATAGGTAGGTATGGTGGACACTCATGGAAGAAACTTGGTTCAAGGAATTTTGATGCACAAGCAGTATTCCCACTTAGTACAGATATTTTGGCTAGCAAAGGATTCTAAAAAGCAAGCACCACATGTTGGAGGATAGCACAACTCATGTGAAGAAGCAAAAACTTAGGTTCAACCGATACTAACCGTTAATTGTTGAAGAAGAAAGGTGGGATGCCTACCGGGGCATCCCCAAGCTTAGGTGCTTGAGACTTCTTGAAATATTATCTTGGGGTGCCTTGGGCATCCCCAAGCTTGAGCTTTTCTGTCTCCTTAATTCCTTTTATATCTCGGTTTCCTAAATCTCGAAAGCTTCATCCACACCAAACTCAACAAGAACTCGTGAGATAAGTTAGTATAAACCAATGCAAAAACCTTATCATTTTCTACTGTAACAATTCACTAAAATTATTATTCAACATTGAATACTAAATGTCTCTGCATATTTAATACTCCTATCCTCAAATAGAATCATTAAACAAGCAAACATATGAAAACAATGCAAACATAACAGCAATCTGCCAAAACAGTATAGTCTGTAAAGAATGCAAGATTGATCATACTTCCCTAACTCGAAAAATTATGAGAAAAATACTACACTGTATAAGATTAATCAGAGCTCATTATTCAAAAAGTTTCAACCTTATATCCTTCTCTGACTTTTCTAGGGAATTTTTGCAACAGCGGTAAACTTTCTGTTTTGAAACAGCAACATGTATACTTGCAAAATAAGCATGGTAGAGGCTATCCTTGACATTTTTATTGAAAATATAGGTGCAAAACATTATTCTAAATAACATCAAGCAAATACTAACAAAATAAAATGACGCTCCACAAAATACATATAATGTGGTGAATAAAAATATAGCCCCAAGTAAAGTTAGCGATGAACGAAGGCGAAAGAGGGGATGCCATCCGGGGCATACCCAAGCTTAGGATCTTGGTTGTCCTTGAATATTACCTTGGGGTGCCTTGGGAATCCCCAATCTTAATCTCTTTCCACTCCTTATTCCATAGTCCATCGAATCTTTACCCAAAACTTGGAAACTTCACAACACAAAACTCAACACAAAACTTGTAAGCTCCATTAGTATAAGAAAATAAAACCACCACTTACGTACTGTTGTGAACTCATTCTAAATTCATATTGGTGTAATATCTACTGTATTCCAACTTCTCTATGGTTCATACCCTCTGATACTACTCATAGATTCATCAAAATAAGCAAACAACACATAGAAGACAGAATCTGTCAAAAACAGAACAGTCTGTAGTAATCTGTATCATTGGAATACTTATGTAACTCCAAAAATTATGAAATAAATTGGTGGTCCTGAGGAATTTGTCTATTAATCATATGCAAAAAGAATCAACCTAAAATTACTCTTCAGTAAAAAATGGCATCTAATCTTGTGAGCGCTAAAGTTTCTATTTTTTACAGCAAGATCATAAAGACTTCACCCAAGTCTTCCCAAAGGTTCTACTTGGCACAAAAACTAATTAAAACATGAAACCACATCTAACCAGAGGCTAGATGAATTATTTATTACTAAACAGGAACAAAAAGCAACGAACAGAAATAAATTGGGTTGCCTCCCAACAAGCGCTAACGTTTAACGCCCCTAGCTAGGCATGATGATTTCAATGATGCTCACATAAAAGATAAGAATTGAAACATAAGGAGAGTGATACGTCTCCAACGTATCTATAATTTTTGATTGCTCCATGCTATATTATCTACTGTTTCGGGCAATATTGGGCTTTATTTTCCACTTTTATATTATTTTTGGGACTAACCTATTAACCGGAGGCCCAGCCCAGAATTGTTGTTTTTAGCCTATTTCAGTATTTCGAGGAAAAGGAATATCAGACGGAGTCAAAACGGAACGAAATCAACCGGAGAAGTTATTTTTGGAAGGAAAGCAATCTGATAAACTTGGAGTGCACATCAGGGGAGTCCCAGGCTGCCCACGAGGGTGGGGGGCGCGCTCACCCCCCCTGGGCGTGCCCCCTGCCTCGTGAGCACCCCGGAGGTCCACCGACGTACCCCCTGCACCCATATATACTCTCATACCCTAAAACTTCCAGAACAGAGATTAGATCAGAAGTTCCGCCACCGCAAGCCTCTGTAGCCACGAAAAACCAATCGGGGCCCTCTCCGGCACCCTGCCGGAGGGGGCCATCATCACCGGTGGCCATGGAGGAGTATCCCGGAGGGGTCTTCATCACCATGAAGGCCAAGGACCAGAAGGTGGAGGCCATGGAGGAGGAAGCACAAGGGGGAGAACCTCTCCTCCTCTCTTCCGGTGGCGCCGGAGTGCCAGCGGGAGGGGAATCATCGCCACGGTGATCGTCTTCATCAACATCACCATCATCATCACCATCCCCATCTCTTTTACGCGGTCCACTCTCCCGCACCCCGCTGTAATCCCTACTTGAACATGGTGCTTTACGCCACATATTATGATCCAATGATGTGTTGCCATCCTATGATGTTTTGAGTAGTTATCTTTTGTCCTTGGGTTGATTGATGACCTAGATTGGTATGAGTTGTATGTTTTACTTTGGTGCTGTCCTATGGTGCCCTCCGTGTCGCGCAAGCATGGGGGATTCCCGCTGTAGGGTGTTGCAATACGTTCATGATTCACTTATAGTGGGTTGGTGAGTGACTGAAACACAAACCCGAGTAAGAGGGATTGTTGCGTATGGGAATAAAGAGGACTTGATGCCTTAATGCTATGGTTGGGTTTTACCTTAATGATCTTTAGTAGTTGCGGATGCTTGCTAGAGTTCCAATCATAAGTGCATATGATCCAAGTAGAGAAAGTATGTTAGCTTATGTCTCTCCCTCATATGAAACTGCAATAGTGATTATCGGTCTTGTTAACAATTGCCTAGGACAATTCCGCACACCGGTCCACCATTATTCCACACTCGCTATTTATATTATTTAGTATTATATTTTAAATTTATGATAACAACACCTACTTTTATGTTTTAGCTCTCCGATATCATGCAAAGTTATCCTCTCCATACCCACAACGTAGTTTTATTTCTCGTTGCTAGTTGGAAGCAAACGTTCGGTGCACGTAGAGTCGTATCAGTGACAGATAGGGCTTGAGAGAATATTGATCTTACCTTTAGCTCCTTGTGGGTTTGACACTCCATATTTATCACTTCCATCTTTGGAAAGTGCTACGGTGATTCCTTGCACTTGGGGATTATCAAGCTCTTTTCTGGCGCCGTTGCCGGGGAGCAATAGCGTGGGGTTGATATTCTCGTGTGTGCTTGTTTGCTTTCTTCATTAAGTAGATTTTGTTTTTCCTTTTTTGTTTCTGTTTAGTTGTGGGTGAAACATACAAAAAAATTAAAATTTAAAATACAAAAAATTATTACTTGTCTTTCATGCCTAAAAAGTTTTTCAAAAAGAGAAGTGATTGGAAGGTTTTGCATTGAAGAAGTGGGGGTCGACCTTGAGCACTTGTGCTCATGCTCACGGAAACAATGTAGAATTTTTCATGGAAGTTTCTCTGTAAATAATTATCCCCTTGTATATATTCCTTGTATTATAAAAATAATGTGCCAAGCCTTGGTGTTAGGTTGATAAGATTGCTTGCTATGTGCAGAACAAAAACAGAAACTTTGGCTGTAGTGCATGAATTTACATTTTTAACTGGAAGTCAAATGGTTCTAATTCTTTTTGAACATTACTTCTGTACAAATTGTTCAAATTGTAAAATTTAGTTTATAATTTTAGGAGTTGCATTACTTCTGATGCTTAGTTATACGTTTCATTTCTTCGTAACCCATAAGCAAACTAAGTTCATTATGACGTGCAAGGAAAATCAAGTCATCACAATTTTTGGACACGATTAGATCATGAAACAATTTGCATCGGATAGTTAAATGACCACGTTCATTGCAAAGTTCACAAGTACGGAAATGAAATTTAAATTTTCAGCACTCGCATTTAGCCTTTCTTGCAACCCTTTAGTTTCTAAATGCTTATACCTGTTGCAATATCTATCTTCCCTATTTGGTGTATACTTGCAAACCCAATGCACTCCACAAAAATTGACATGCTTATAGGAGACATTTTCATCATAAGTAGTGCAATCATCATTAGTACTATGGATATTCAAAGAGTTCATACTAACAACATTGCAATCATGCTCATCATTCAAAGATTTAAAAGGGCAACCTGGTGCATGTAGCTCCCGCTTGCGCAGGGTCCAGGGAAGGGTCCGACCACTTTGGGTCTATAGTACGCAGCCTTTCCCTACATTTCTGTAAGAGGCTGTTTCCAGGACTTGAACCCATGACCTCATGGTCACAAGGCAGCAGCTTTACCACTGCGCCAAGGCTCCCCTTCCATTCAAAGATTTAGTACCAAACATTTTACAGACTTCTTCTTCTAGCACTTGAGCACAATTTTCCTTTTCATCATACTCACGAAAGATATTAAAAAGATGAAGCGTATGAGACAAACTCAATTCCATTTTTAAGTAGTTTTCTTTTATAAACTAAACTAGTGATAAAACAAGAAATAAAAAGATTCGATTGCAAGATCTAAAGATATACCATCAAGCACTCACCTCCCCGGCAACGGCGCCAGAAAAGAGCTTGATGTCTACTACACAACCTTCTTCTTGTAGATGTTGTTGGGCCTCCAAGTGCAGAGGTTTGTAGGACAGTAGCAAATTTCCCTCAAGTGGATGACCTAAGGTTTATCAATCCGTGGGAGGCATAGAATGAAGATGGTCTCTCTCAAGCAACCCTGCAACCAAATAACAAAGAGTCTCTTGTGTCCCCAACACACCCAATACAATGGTAAATTGTATAGGTGCACTAGTTCGCCGAAGAGATGGTGATACAAGTGCAATATTGATAGTAGATATGGATTTTTGTAATCTGAAATTATAAAAACAGCAAGGTAACAAGTAATAAAAGTGAGCGCAAACGGTATTGCAATGCTAGGAAACAAGGCCTAAGGTTCATACTTTCACTAGTGAAAGTTCTCTCAACAATAATAACATAATTGGATCACAAAACTATCCCTCAACATGCAACAAAGAGTCACTCCAAAGACACTAATAGCGGAGAACAAACGAAGAGATCATGGTAGGGTACGAAACCACCTCAAAGTTATCCTTTCTGCTCGATCTATTCAAGAGTCCGTAGTAAAATAACACGAAGCTATTCTTTCCGTTCAATCTATCATAGAGTTCGTACTAGAATAACACCTTAAGACACAAATCAACCAAAACCCTAATATCACCTAGATACTCCATTGTCACCTCAAGTATCCGTGGGCATGATTATACGATATGCATCACACAATCTCAGATTCATCTGTTCAACCAACACAAAGTACTTCAAAGAGTGCCCCAAAGTTTCTACCGGAGAGTCAAGACGAAAACGTGTGCCAACTCCTATGCATAGATTCCCGAGGTCATGGAACCCGCAAGTTGATCACCAAAACAAATGTCAAGTGGATCACGTGAATATCCCATTGTCACCACAGATAAGCACGGCAAGACATACATCAAGTGTTCTCAAATCTTTAAAGACTCAATTCGATAAGATAACTTCAAAGGGAAAACTCAATCCATTACAAGAGATTAGAGGGGGAGAATGATCATAAGATCCAACTATAATAACAAAGCTCGCGATACATCAAGATCGTATCACCTCAAGAACACGAGAGAGAGAGAGAGAGAGAGAGAGAGAGAGAGAGAGAGAGATCAAACACATAGCTACTAGTACATACCCTCAGCCCCGAGGGTGAACTACTCCCTCCTCGTCGTGGAGAGCGCCGGGATGATGAAGATGGCCACCATTGAGGTATCCCCCCCTCCGGCAGGGTGCCAGAACGGGCTCCCGGGAGGTTTTTGGTGGCTACAGAGGCTTGCGGTGGCGGAACACCCGATCTATTGTGCTCCTCGATGTTTTTAGGGTATATGGAGATATATAGGCGAAAGAAGTCGGTCAGGGGAGCCACGAGGGGCCCACGAGGGTGGGGGCGCGCCCAGGGGAGGTGGGCGCGCCTCCCTGCCTCGTGGCCACCTCAAAGCTTCCCTTACGTGCACTCCAAGTCCCCTGGATTGCTTCCGTTCCAAAAATAACTTTCCCGAAGGTTTCATTCCATTTGGATTCCGTTTGATATTCCTTTTCTTTGAAACACTGAAATAGGCAAGAAAATAGCAATATGGGCTGGGCCTCCAGTTAATAGGTTAGTCCCAAAAATAATATAGAAGTTTATAATAAAGCCCATAATCATCCAAAACAGATAATATAATAGCATGAATGCTTCATAAATTATAGATACGTTAGAGACGTATCATGCCCACCTTGGTGGCCTCCTGCACCGCCTCTTTGCTCTATAAATACCCCAATACTCCAGAAACCCTAGGGGAGTCGACCAAAATCAATTCCAGCAGCCGCAAGTTCCACAAACACCAGATCCAATCTAGACAACATCACGGAGGGTTTCATCATGTCCATTGGTGCCTCTCCGATGATGCGTGAGTAGTTCTTTGTAGCTATGGGTCCGTACTTAGTATCTAGATGGCTTCCTCTCTCTCTCTCTTGATTCTCAATACAATGGTCTCTTGGAGATCCATATGATGTAAGTCTTTTTGCGTGTGTTTGTTGGGATCCGATGAACTTTGAGTTTATGATCAGATCTATGCTTTTATCCATGAAAGTTATTTGAGTCTTCTTTGATCTCTTATATGCATGATTGATTATAGCCTCGTATTTATTCTCCGATATTTGGGTTTTGTTTGGCCAACTTGATCTACTTATCTTGCAATGGGAAGAGGTGCTTTGTGATGGGTTCGATCTTACGGTGCTTGTTCCCAGTGACAGAAGGGGAAACGACACATATGTATTGTTGCTATTAAGGATAACAAGATGGGGTCCATTTCTACATACATAGATCTTGTCTACATCATGTATCGTTCTTATTGCATTACTCCGTTTTGCCATGAACTTAATACACTAGATGCATGCTGGATAGTGGTCGATGTGTGGAGTAATAGTAGTAGAAGAAGGCAGGAGTCGGTCTACTAATCTTGGATGTGATGCCTACATAATGGTCATTGCCTGGATATCGTCATAATTATTTGAAGTTCTATCAATTGCCCAACAGTAATTGTTTTCCCACCGTTTGCTATTTTTCTCGAGAGAAGCCATTAGTGAAACACGGCCCCCGGGTCTCTTCTTTAATATATTTTCCTTCGCGGTTTATTTCTTTTGCTTTTATTTTTAGTTCTATTAAACCAAAAATACAAAAATACCTTGCTACACTTTATTTTATTTGCGATCTATTTATCATATCTATTACAACTTTATCCCGTCTTCGTGCCAATTTCTAGCGCAGTTACCTGAAAGGGATTGACAACCCCTTTAACACGTCGAGTTGCGAGTATTTGTTATTTGTGTGCAGGGGTTGTTTACGTTGTGTTGCGTGGTTCTCCTACTCGTTCGATAACCTTGATCTCAACACAGAGGGAAATACCTACCGTTGTTGTGCTGCATCATCCCTTCCTCTTTGGGAAAGTACCAACGTAGTTCAAGCAAACATCAAATGGAATTTCTGGCACCGTTGCCAGGGAGACATCATCAACATCAACCAGGTTCCTAATCACAAATCTCATTTCCTTGCAATTTACATCATTTGCCATTTTCCTCTCCCCCACTTCACAAAAATTTGCCGTTTTATTCGCCTTTCTTTCTTTTGTTGTTTTCTTATTAAATCTATTCGTGTTCGTGCCTTCTCGTCACAATGGCTGGTTTGACCGCTCCTCCTTTGTTACCAGATTTTGAAGTCTTATACTTGAAACAAAGACAAGGAGAAAATTTTAAAGATGCTTGGTATAGGCTAATGGAATCCTATCGTGTTTGCAACTTAAAGGGAGACGCAAAAATTTGGCTTCGAAATTTTGATGTAGGATTGGCTTTGCATCATAGACAACTTTTAGATTTTGCCGCAAATGGAATTTTATTGAGCTTGATGTCAATGCTGCCTATGAACTCTTAGAAGGGATTTTGGGGGTTCCACCACAAAAGAAAGGGTTTTCTTTCACCCCAGAGGGAGTCCAAATTTTGGAAAAACTTGGTGATTTGCATAAGCATATGGTTGAATTTCAAAAATATAATGAACATCTCAAACATCTCAATGGTAGTATCAATCGCATGAACACTTTGATTACCCTTTGCAATAAACGGTTAGATATCTTAGATCTCAAGATGGTTTCTTTCCCGGAAAACTTAGGGAAGTGCAAAGAGACTCCCGGATTTGAAAAGACCTTACTAAACTGTCAAAGATTACAAATGATAACACTTAGATCCTTCGTGTTATGCCTAGCTAGGGGCGTAAAACGATAGCACTTGTTGGGAGGCAACCCAACTTGTATCTTTTTGATTTTTTGGTTTTCTTACTGTTTCCAATAAAATACCCAATTATGCCTCTGATTGGATGTGTTTTTGTGGTTTAAATTAGTGTTTGTGCCAAGCAAGGCCTTTGGGATGACTTGGGTGAGAGTTGATTTGATCTTCCTGAAAAACAGAAACTTTTTCGCTCACGAAAATATTTTTAATTTTTAATAGAAGAGATATTTTGAGTTGATTCTTTTTACAGAAGATTAATAAACAAATTATTCACGTCGTCCTAATTTTTCAAAATTTTTGGGGTGACAGAAGTTTTTGAAGTAGTCAGATTGCTACAGACTGTTCTGTTTTTGACAGATTCTGTTTTCTTTGCGTTGTGTGCTTGTTTTCATGATTCTATGGTTTTATTTGAAGAGTTTTGGCCATAGAGAACTTGGAATACAATATATATAATTCAAAAATAAAATATGAATGGGTTTTCAACAGTACTTATAGCAGTGGTTTGCTTTCTTATACTAACGGATCTCATGAAGGTTTTGTTGAGTTTTGTGTGATTGGAGTTTTCATGTTTTGGGTGATCTTATGATGGATGAAGGAATAAGGATTAGAAAAATGCTAAGCTTGGGGATGACCGAGGCACCCCAAGATAATATTCAAGGAGTAGCAAGCAACTAAGCTTGGGATGCCCGGAGTGGCATCCCCTCTTTCTTCTAACAACCATCGGTATTTTACTTGGAGCTATATTTTTTTCGTCACATATTATAGTTTTGCTTGGAGCGTATTGTATGATATGAGTCTTTTCTTGTTTTGCTTTGTGTTTTAAGTCTTGACTCCTTGCTGGACACACCTTTTTTAGAAGAGCCAAAAATTATGCTATGCTTGCTCCTATGCTTCACTTAAAAAATTTAGAGCCTTGGAATTGCTCTAGTGCTTCACTTATATCTTTTTAGCACGGTGTGCTTTGTTATTTTTGAAGAAATTCTCTCATGCTTCACTTAGATTTATTTGGGAGTTAGTAATTTTTTAAGAAATTCTCTTGCTTCACTTAGATTATTTTGGGAGAAAGAAAAATTATGCTCATGTTCTTCACTTAAATTTGTTTGAGCTTATTAAAAGAAACATATGAAATTAGTCCCAAAGTGATAGATATCCAAGGAGGATATAATAAAAACTTTCATGAAGATCATTGGACAAAATAAACTTGGTTCTTAGTAATGGTTTTGAGACATGATGATATGATATGTGAGTCATGTTGATGAGTAATTATGTTTTAGTAAGAATATTAGTGTTAAGGTTTGTGATTCCCTATGCAAGCACGAAATTCAATAGTTATGCAATGAAATTATATCCTACTTGTGGTGCATTATTCGGTGTTACTTATGCTTGATGCTCAGGTACGAGATTTTTCGTTTCTTGGTTGGACGCTTCTCGTTCTTTTTGCTAGCCTTCATTTTGCACTAAGTATGATCACTAATTGTGCATCCAAAACCCTTTAAACCAGTTTTGCCTTATGAGTCCACTATACCTATCTATATGCGGTATTTCCGTGCCGTTCTAAGCAAATTTGCATGTGCCATCTCTAATTTTCAAAATAATTTCTCTTTTGTGTGCTCGTACCGCTCGCGAGGCAGAGGGGTGGCCGATATTTTCCATGCTAGATGTGTTATTCTAATGATGAGTGTTTATTCACTTGTCATTGCACGAGAGTACGGCAAAGGTATTAGGGATGCCCAGTCCCGAAATGAAAAATGAATTTACTTTTATGTTGTCAAATAATAAATTCCTTGGAAAGTGTTGGTATGGAGGGCGCCCATGGATACGGTTAGCCATGGAAAGTGAAAGTATGGTGGAAAAAGGAATAAACTTTATTTTCTCTTTGGGAACCGCCTATGATATATCTAGCATGGAAAGTGTTGGGAACTCTAAGTCGTTTTCATTGGTGGGAAAAGTATGTCTCCCAAAATGTTTTTATCTCTCAATTTTCTCTTTGAGCTCTGCCACCTCTACAAATCCCTATTTCCCTCCATGAAGGGTCTTTCCTTTACTTTATGCAATTTTTATTTTTGAACTCGAGTCTCCATCTTCTCTTATAAAGCACCAACTAAGGGGCACTATGATCGTACTTGAGCATTGGGTATAGCTAGCATTTGAGTGTGTTCATGAATGGATCAATGATTGAGCATAATGGGCTAGGGATAACTTGCTTTAGTGTTGATATTTTGAAAGACATTGTTACTTGTTGATATGCTTGAGTATTAAAGTATTCATGTCAAAACTAGACTATTGCTTCGAACCATATAAAAGTCCAAATGTCCAAGCTACAAAGAAAAGAATATGTGATGAACATGTTGGGCAGCATTCCACATAAAAATTCTGTTTTTATCATTTACCTACTCGAGGACGAGCAGGAATTAAGCTTGGGGATGCTGATACATCTCCAATGTATCCATAATTTTTGGTTGTTCCATGCTGCTATAATATCATTCTTGGTTGTTTTACAATCATTTTTATAATCATTTTATAGAATTTTTTTGGTACTAACCTATTGACATAGTGACCAGTGCCAGTTGTTATTTTCTGCTTGTTTTTTACATCGCAGGAAATCAATACCAAACGGAGTCCAAACACAGCGAAACTTTTTGTGGATTTTTCTGGAATAGAAGACACAAGTTGGGCCAAAGAAGTACCAGAGGGGTGCTTCGAGGGGAGCACAACCCACCAGGGCGCGCCTGGGGGCCCAGGCGCGCCCAAGTGGGTTGTGCCCACCTTGGTGGCCTCCCGCACCGCTTCTTTGCTCTATAAATACCCCAATATTCCAGAAACCCTAGGGGAGTCGACCAAAATCAACTCCAGCCGCCGCAAGTTCTAGAAACACCAGATCCAGTCTAGACACCATCACAGAGGGGTTCATCATGTCCATTGGTGCCTCTCCGATGATGCGTGAGTAGTTCTTTGTAGCTACGGGTCCATAGTTAGTAGCTAGATGGCTTCCTCTCTCTCTCTCTCTCTCTCTCTCTCTCTCTCTCTCTTGATTCTAAATACAATGGTCTCTTGGAGATCCATATGATGTAAGTCTTTTTGCGGTGTGTTTGTTGGGATCCGATGAACTTTGAGTTTATGATCAGATCTATGTTTTTATCCATGAATGTTATTTGAGTCTTCTTTGATCTCTTATATGCATGATTGATTATAGCCTTGTATTTCTTCTCCGATATTTGGGTTATGTTTGGCAAACTTGATATATTTATCTTGCAATGGGAAGAGGTGCTTTGTGATGGGTTCGATCTTACGGTGCTTGATCCCAGTGACAGAAGGGGAAACGACACGTATGTATCGTTGCTATTAAGGATAACAAGATGGGGTCTATTTCTACATAAATAGATCTTGTCTACATCATGTCATTGTTCTTATTGCATTACTCCATTTTTCCATGAACTTAATACACTAGATGCATGCTGGATAGCGGTCGATGTGTGGAGTAATAGTAGTAGATGCATGCAGGAGTCAGTCTACTAATCTTGGATGTGATGCTTATATAAAGATCATTGCCTGGATATCGTCATGATTATTTGAGTTTCTATCAATTGCCCAACAGTAATTGTTTTCCCACCATTTGCTATTTTTCTCGAGAGAAGCCACTAGTGAAACCTACGGCCCCCGGGTCTCTTCTTTAATATATTTGCCTTCACGATCTATTTCTTTTTCTTTTATTTTCAGTTATATTAAACCAAAAATACAAAAATACCTGGCTGCACTTTATTTTATTTGTGATATATTTATCCTATCTACTACAACTTTATCCCGTCTCCGTGCCAATTTCTAGCGCCGTTACCCGAAAGGGATTGACAACCCCTTTAACACGTCCCGTTGCGAGTATTTGTTATTTGTGTGCGGGGGTTGTTTACGTTGTGTTGCTTGGTTCTCCTACTAGTTTGATAACCTTGGTCTCATCACTGAGGGAAATACCTACCGTTGTTGTGCTGTATAATCCCTTCCTCTTTGGGGAAATACCGACATAGTTCAAGCAAACATTAACACCTTTTGAGAGAGATGCACATGAATCGTGATTTATTAGAATACTCTATGTGCTTCACTTATATCTTTTGAGCTAGGCAATATTGCTCTAGTGCTTCATTATATCTTTTTAGAGCACGGCGGTGATTTTATTTTATAGAAATTGATGAACTCTCATACTTCACTTATATTATTTTGGGAGTATTTAAACAGCATGGTAATTTGCTTTGGTTATAAATTTAGTCCTAATATGATAGGCATCCAAGATGGATATGATAAAAACTTTCATATAAAGTGCATTGAATTCTATGAGAAGTTTGATTCTTTATGATTATTTTATGATATGAAGATGGTGATATTAGAGTCATGCTAGTGAGTAGTTGTGAATTTGAGAGATACTTGTGTTACAATTTGTGATTCTCATAGCATGCACGTATGGTGAACTGTTATGTGATGAAGTCAGAGCATGATTATTTCTTGATTGTCTTCCTTATGAGTGGCGGTCGGGGATGAGCGATGGTCTTTTCCTACCAATCTATCCCCCTACGAGCATGCGCGCAGTACTTCATTTCAAGAACTAATATATTTTTGCAATAAGTATGTGAGTTCTTTATGACTAGTGTTGAGTCCATGGATTATACGCACTCTTACCCTTCCACCATTGCTAGCCTCTCTTGTGTCGTGCAACTTTCGCTGGTACCATACACCCACCGTATACCTTCCTCAAAACAGCCACCATACCTACCTATTATGGCATTTCCATAGCCATTCTAAGATATATTGACATGCAACTTTCCACCGTCCCGTTTATTATGACATGCTTCATCATTGTCATATTGCTTTGCATGATCATGTAGTTGACATCGTATTTGTGGCGAAGCCACCTTTCATAATTCTTTCATACATGTCACTCTTGATTCATTGCACATCCCGGTACATCGTCGGAGGCATTTATATAGTCATATTTTGTTCTAAGTATCCAGTTATAATTCTTGAGTTGTAAGTCAATAAAAATGTGATGATCTTCATTATTAGAGCATTGTCCCAGTGAGGAAAGGATGATGGAGACTATGATTCCCCCACAAGTGGGGATGAGACTCCGGACGAAAAAAAAGAGGCCAAAAAAATGAGAAAGGCCCAAATAAAAAAATGAGAGAAAAAGAGAGAAGGGGCAATGCTACTATCCTTTTACCACACTTGTGCTTCAAAGTAGTACCATGATCTTCATGATAGAGAGTCTCCTATGATGTCACTTTCATATACTACTCGGAATTTTTCATTATAGAACTTGGCTTGTATATTCCAATGATGGGCTTCCTCAAATTGCCATAGGTATTCATGAGCAAGCGAGTTGGATGCACACCCACTTAGTTTTCTTTTTGAGCTTTCATAAACTTATAGCTCTAGTGCATCCGTTGCATGGCAATCCCTACTCACTCACATTGATATCTATATTGATGGGCATCTCCATAGCCCGTTGATATGCTTAGTTGATGTGAGACTATCTCCCTCTTTTTGTTTTCTCCACAACCACCATATTCTATTCCACCTATAGTGCTATGTCCATGGCTCACGCTCATGTATTGCATGAAAGTTGAAAAAGTTTGAGAACATAAAGAGTACGAAACAATTGCTTGGCTTATCATCGGGGTTGTGCATGATTTAAATATTTTGTGTGACGAAGATGGAGCATAGCCAGACTATATGATTTTGTAGGATAACTTTCTATGGCCATGTTATTTTGAGAAGACATGATTGCTTTATTATTGTGCTTGAAGTATTATTGTTTTTGCGTCAATATTAAACTTTCAGATATGAGCATTCATGCCACAATAAAGGAAATTACATGGATAAATATGTTAGGTAGCATTCCACATAAAAAATTCTGTTTTTATCATTTACCTACTCGAGGACGAGCAGGAATTAAGCTTGGGGATGCCTGATACGTCTCCAACATATCTATCATTTTTTATTGTTCCATGCTATTATATTATCTGTTTTGGATGTTTCATATGAATTATTATGTTATTTTATATTATTTTAACCTAGAGCCCAATGCCAGTTCCTGTTTTTCCCTGTTTTAGAGTTTCGCAGAAAAGGAACACCAAACAGAGTCCAAACGAAACAAAACTTTTGCGATGATCTTTCTTGGACGAGAAGCAAACCAGGAGACTTGGAGATGAAGTCGGAGGAGCAACGAGGCGGCCACAAGGGTGGAGGGCGCGCCCAGGGGGTAGGGCGCGCCCCCCTATCTTGTGGGGCCCTCAGGGGTCTCCTGGCCTAATTCTTTCCCTATATATACTCTTATACCCCAAAACCACCAGAGGCATCCACGAAAATACTTTTCCACCGCTGCAACCTTCTATACCCATGAGATCCCATCTAGGGGCCTTTTCCGATGTCCTGCCGGAGGGGGATTCGATCACGGAGGGCTTCTAGATCAACGTCATTGCCCCTCCGATGAAGCGTGAGTAGTTTACCTCAGACCTACGGGTCCATAGCTAGTAGCTAGATGTCTTCTTCTCTCTCTTTGATTCTCAATACCATGGTTTCCTCGTTGTTCTTGGAGATCTATACGATGTAATAACTTTTTGCGGTGTGTTTGCCGAGATCCGATGAATTGTGGATTTATGATCAGATTATCTATGAATATTATTTAAATCTTCTCTGAATTCTTATATGCATGATTTGATGTCTTTGCAGGTCTATTTGAATTATTAGTTTGGTTTGGCCAACTAGATTGGTTCTTCTTGCAATGGGAGAAGTGCTTAGCTTTGGATTCAATCTTGCCGTGTCCTTTCCCAGTGACAGTAGGGGCAGCAAGGCACGTATTGTATTGTTGCCATCGAGGATAAAAAGATGGAGTTTTCATCATATTGCTTGAGTTAATTCCTCTACATCATGTCATCTTACTTAATGTGTTACTTTGTTTTTTATGAACTTAATACTCTAGATGCATGCTAGATAGCGGTAGATGTTTGGAGTAATAGTAGTAGATGTAGAATCGTTTCGGTCTACTTGACATGGACGTGATGCCTATAGTCATGATCATTGCCTTAGATATCATCATAACCTTGCTCTTTTCTATCAATTGCTCGGCAGTAATTTTTTCACCCACCGTATTATTTTCTATATTGAGAGAAGCCTGAAACCTATGGCCCCCGGGTATGTTTTCCATCATATAAAGTCTCTTTTCCATCATACTAGTTTCCGATCTACTATTCTTGCAATCTTTTACTTTCCGATCTATAAACCAAAAATACCAAAAATACTTACTTTATCGTTTATCTATCTCTATCAGATCTCACTTTTGCAAGTAACCGTGAAGGGATTGACAACCCCTTTATCGCGTTGGGTGCAAGTTTGTTTGATTGTTTGTGCAGGTATTCGGTGATTTGTGCGTTGTCTCCTACTGGATTGATACATTGGTTCTCAAACCGAGGGAAATACTTACTCTACTTTGCTGCATCACCCTTTCCTCTTCAAGGAACAAACCAATGCAAGCTCAAGAAGTTGTAGTCCCCTAGTCTGCAAACACTCATGATGTTTCTGAAACATGGGCGACATTCCAAACCTCCGACTTGCATCAATGGCTTATCTGCAACATCGAAAATATTCTTGTAGTTGCTGCAATGTTGCAATCCTGACCGAGCTCTGCATCACCGGTGATGTTCGCAAGTTTATAGGGCATATAGTTGTTTTTTTGTAGGGCGAGCCAAGATCTTATCTTATTTGCAGGTCGTATAAATGAAATGATTGGAAAAATCATATAGAATTTGGAGGTGCGTAGTGTCTTACGGGGTTGGCTCACAATACAACAATTATCGCTACTGATTCCAGATAGAATGTTGATACCGTGGCCACAAGTTCATGTCGTGACAGCGTGGCCCGGACGGTCAGATGCCGACAAACCATGGGTGATCGATGATGTCGGGCAAGAGATGGGGGAGGGCGGCGGCGTGAAAAGTAGAGGATTTTGTGTGGAGGGAGTGGATAAGACTGAGGGGATTCTAAGGGCGCTGCTCTCCCTACTTTGGGTCGGGCCAAATTTGTGGCGTGGGCTCAGGAAGCCATGCACTAGTATCGTTTGCGAGTGACGTTGACCATCACGGCGAATGCTAGTGGTAATATTTTTCTATATTGTGAGAGAGACATAATTTTTAAAATATGTTAATGAAGTCTAAATATTTCCATTTTACAAAATATGTTAAACTATTAGAGTGTTACACACGAGTTCTCACATAGGTTGCTTTGTCCCAGGACCGTATTTTCCAGCTTAAATCTGGTGTGTTGAGGCAACCTCATAGGTTTATATCATTTGGATTTGACAGGTTACAAAAGTTTCTATGCAAATGATAAAAACACTCACACACTCTTTAACTTGGATATGAATCATGGTTTTGGCATTCATTTTAATTGAGGGGCAAATTATAAATACTCCCTCTGTTCATAAATATAAGTCTTTGTCGAGATTTTGCTATAGACAACATACAGATATATAGAGACATATTTTAGAGTGCAGATTCACTTATTTTGTTATATGTAGTTCATATTGAAATCTCTAAAAAAGACTTATACTTAGGAATGGAGGGAGTAAATTTGAGCGCATTAGTGGCGTGGACATCATATTCAATGCCGCTAGTAAATATAGTCTCTGGCGTCTCTTTTATGCCCAACGCCAACAGTAAATTATGTCAATGGTGTTGGGAAATGCGTCGGTCACCATTGTTTTGGAGGACGATGGTCGAGATGGAGGATGCTGGCAATGAAGAAGCAATCGACATGGTGGTCAGGGTTCCTGAACCAGACTGCCCTACAATGCCCTTTGGAGGTCGGTGATCCTAAAGGCTACCACCAATCCAAGCGCCTCCAATCCTAGGCTCTCTCTCTCTACTGCTTGTTGGTTTGCACCACCCCCTCCCATGCGCCCGCCGCGTTAGTGAAAATCCTACTCAATTTTATTCAAACTGCTCAAATCCCTAATCAGATATGCTTTCTTTGGTCCAAATTGAAGCCTACAAGTAGATTCAATGCCTAAATCGAGGCGCAAATGGTATGATCGATGCGTAAATCGATGCCATCTAGGAAAGAGGGCTTACCCCCATTGGCAAACGCATGCCTGTGTAGTGATGAAGCCGGTGCTTGGCGTCGGTGCTTGTCGTCCAGATCTTGGCTCCGATACTCGCTGACACTGCTTGCCGCCGCCGGTGAGAGAGAGGGAGAGGGGAGAGTGAGCAGTGAGACAAGGGTGAGGGAATTTATAGCGCCACTTCAGGAAACAACGCACCGTCTCCTGCGCATGCAACCGCATCCACCCACGTGCCTAGAGTTTCATCATCGAGGCCTGGCGTTGGAATACGGCCAATTTGACACTTCCTCGAGAGCCAAGCCCAGAGATGCTTTAAGGTTTGTGTGGGCCAAGATTCATGTGCAACTCAAACAACCAAACAGGCCAAAATCGCATCCATCGGCCCTGGCTGAGGCTCATGTAGTCTACCAAACGCATCCTAAGAGAGGTTGGGTTGAATTGGCTGAGAATTTCAATAACTTGTATGGTGATGATGTTTAGTGCTTTAAGTCTTTTTTTTCTTTGCGTGGATATGTTTATAGTAGTTAAAGTTATGCATGAACTCGGTATAACATTACAGTACAAATTGGAAATCGATAAGAACAAAAAAAATATAGTAACTTCTTAGTTATAAAGAAGGGGACTGATAGGCGCCGGTGCGCCGGCCTAACTTTTGGGCCGGTCGACCACCCACCGTTAGATTGGCCTGCATGTGACCATTCGATCAAAGTCAACACATCCCCTTTGATCCCAATCTTCTTCCCCCTGTTTGTCTCTGCCACATCGCCGCGTCGTCCACCTCGCCACGCGCCCGTCCACCCATCCTGTAGTTCTTCGCGGCCCAGCCCGCCATTGCACCTCCCTCCTGACCGCCATGGTCATCCCCTCGCTCGTCGATGTAGGCATGCATCACCGTTTCCAACAAAAAAAGAACTCAGCAAAGAAATCTGGTCATCACCGATCGTAGCAAAAAGATCCATCGGTGGTAGCAAAACAAAACACCGGTTCCAGCAAAACACACAAATGCTTCCCTGTTGCCGTCGCCATAGTAGCAAAAATTTAGACAAAAAAATCTCAAGAGCAGAACTACCATGATCGGGTTGAAGCAAAAAAAAAGGCCAGTTCCAGCAAAAATTAACATGATTGAAGCAAAAAAGCTAGAGTAGTGTTCTTGAAGCAAAAAGAACATATGGTTCCAACAAAAAAAGTGTGATTCCAGCAAAAAAATGCTGATTCCAGCACCTCAGATTAAGGTGGCCTTAGCTTTTTCCCTAGCCGGTTCCAGCACCTCGGAGTGTGGATGCAACTTTTTTCATGGCCGGTTGCAGCTTCTTCAGCAATTGCAGGAAAAAAAAGAGGGTGAAGGATGGGTGACGAAGGGGATGGAATTCATTATTGGCTACTACAGAGAGAAGGTGATGGATTTCATCCATGGCTGCTAGGGAGAGTAGGGGAAGGAGTCCATCCATGGCTACTGGAGAGAGAAGGGGATGTAGTTATGGAGTTCATCCACGGAAGCAACTCCCCCCCTCGCATCGGCTCCGGCGCCGCTCAACCCGCCGGCGCTAGGATTTTAGAGAGAGAAAGAGAGAGAGCGGTGGCAAGGAACGAACTGGATAGGTCTCGCGTCAGGGGTGGGGATAAGGTTCCTGTGGATAGCGGTGGGCAAGCAGTCACGTGGGTCCATGTGGGCGTGCGTTGTGCGAGGAGGCGATCGGCCCAGTTTGGGCCGCCTGACCGATTGCAACCATTTCCCCATAAAGAACCGTGTGACAAAAATATTTATTGCTTCATGAGTACTGTATATGTGAATGTGATATGAGAAAAAAATTGTTGCTGGACGCTCCAGTGCTTGTAGTCGTCCATGAAGATGGTTGTAATTTTTAGAGTGAAGTGCATCATAGGTGAAAGTGCAATATGTGTGTCATCCTGATCCTCAAACTATTTCAAAGGAGTCACGTAGGTCCTTGAACTATTTCAGAGGTGTCACGTAGGTCCTTGAACTATGAAAATCGCCATCCAAGGCCTCAGAGTGCAATATGTGTGTCATCCTGATCCTCAAACTATTTCAAAGGAGTCACGTAGGTCCTTGAACTATTTCAGAGGTGTCACATATACATACACCTATTACACTTCAAAGATTTCTGAGGATCTAGATGATACTTAACATAGTTTGAGGACCTACGTGACACCTTCGAAATAGTTCAAGGACCTAGAATGCACTTCACTCATTTGTATTACCTCTGTTGTTCTTTGTACTGCCATGATTGAAGATGAATAGATTGTAAGTTTCTGGCAAAAAAAAAAACAAATCTGAATTATCATGAAAAATAGAATTGTCGATAAAATTCCAATGGCCATTATAATTAAGTCCAATATGAATAGGCTCGATAAAGTTGACTGGTCCGGCCTATGTTACTGAAGACAGATTCAACATGAATAGGTTCACCAGGTAGTTTTATACAACATATATTTCATAATTTGTACCTTGATTACAAGAGGCATAAGAAAAGGAGTCGTCGAGAGTCGAGAGCATAGAGATCATCAATTGAATTGTCAGATCGAGCGACATAGCACACTATTGGAGAAATATGTAATATCCAGATCACCCACTTTACACTGTTACAGGTAGGTAGTAATAAACCGCATAGTTCTGCAACTATATTCAGCAACAGGTATCGAATCAAGTTCAGTGAAGAACCTTCCTGATCAGAATGTGATATTGGGCACATTCTTCCTGAATGGGTTGAATCCATGCCAAGCCTTTCAGATGTCCAAGAAATACATGGGTCTTCTAACGTCCTTCTGACGACCATTATTATTATACTCCCTCCGTCTCACAACATAAGATGTTTTTGCAAGCAAGTACCTCTGAAGAGTGAAAATTTCAATGCAGTATAGCAGCAACTATCCAGCGTACATCCTGAAACCGTACTTTTTCTCACGAAGATTAGGCAACTTTCAGTCCGGGAAGACAATGTTTACATTGTCACAGGTAGATATTAATAAACTGCAAACCACGGGAGGAAACGACGCAAATTACATTCAACCGGTGAAGAAAAGACAACATCAGAATACTGTTCAAATTATTCATGTATTTGTTGTCGCCAGTACCTTACTTAGCACACCTTAAATATCTGTGTCGCCAGTACCTTACTTAGCACACCTTAAGTACCTCTTTTTCGTCAACCATAGAACCATGCAGCAAATGTTCCCTCAACGCCTGGGAGATTTAGGAAGGCAGAGAAAGCATCGACAAGATAGAACAAACAGGAACATTGCACTAACATTGTATCCATTTATAGCCATCAGTATCACTACCTTACTGAAATAACTCGAGGCTCGAGTATCCTCAGCTCCTGTTCTTCTTGTTCCGCAACTCGCAGCAAATGTTTCCCCTCCCCCCTAGTCGCATCAGCATCCACGCGACAGCTGTTAGCAAGAGTCTTCCCAGCTTCTTGCTTGCCAGTTTTAGCAACATTACGCTTCTTTCTGTGAACATATAAAAAAGGTGCAATGTTTTAGCGTAAAGATAAGATGTCGGATGTATATTGGCAATGAAATAGCAGGATGACATCACTCTAATAATCGACTTATTCCTAATGTCCAGCTACAGATACACCTGTACCTAGGTAAGTACTCCTTCCGTTCTAAAATAGATGACCCAACTTTATACTAAAGTTAATACAAAGTTGAGTCATCTATTTTGGAACGGAGGGAGTAACTAACAGAGGAAGACCGACTTTTCTTTGTTCTCTGGCAAAAGCAGAATCCAAGTCCATTCCAATTGTTATTCCACCTTTAAATTTCTTCTTCATTTTACTTTGGCGAGACCTGCTAGAAGGCTACAACGAATGCATCCCTTGCGTCCAGAGAAATGACATAAACCGTGTTGCCCAAATAGTTACTCCCTCTGTAAAGAAACATAAGATCCGACAATTATACATGAAGTTAAGACGCTCACCAGTTTACCTGACTAGTGTTTGTGAATGGTTAGGAGCGTGCAAACTTAAGAAACACTCCCCCCGGAATTATTGGGCCCATGAGCCAAAACGGGAAGACCACGAAAAACGCACAGGAGAAATTGGAAATAAATCTCTTAGCTAATGGACGGTATTAATTAGGCCTATTAACTAACTTGTGCATGGCTACTGCATGATCCAATCAAGGAGACCGATGCGCTACCTTCCATGGAGAGGCTAGTGAATGAAATGACGTGCTTAAATGCAGCAGCCTATTTTCTTTAATGAACTATGCAGCAGCCTAGTAAACATGGTATACAAGTTTTGGTGGCTCTTGGACCCAATAAACCCGAATGGAGGGAGCAACACCAAGAAAATTATGAATGAATTTTTAAAAGTTGAATAATATTTCATAACCCAACATTTTTTTTGAACAACTTGAACACATTTGAAAAACATCATTTTTCATAAAAGCATGAAAATATTTCAAAAAATTTGAATAATATTTTATACAAGCAAGAACATTTTAAATTTTTAAGGAGATATGTTAGTTCAAAATATTAAGAACATTTTTTACGAGCAACATTTTGAACACTTTTAAAGAAATATGAGGAGCGTGCAAACTTTGTAACTAACATTTTTGCTAGCAGATGGGCATGCCCATGGTAGGCATCCATGCCAGGTTTGGACGATTCCAACACCTTATGCATGTTGCGTGACGTGTGGCCATTTATCGGTCACTTTCATCGAGAAAACTCCAGAAAATGCAAAAACTGCTGAAAAACTAGAACAACTTGGGATGGTGCCTTGAATTGGTCATAAAAGTTCATGGACAAATTTGGGATCATTTGAAGATGCAAAAAAAGTACTTGTATACGAACTCATTCGGCCTACCCGAACACCCTGCATTGAACATGGTATATTTTTGGACATGCATAAAATGACTACAAATTTTGCTAGCAGGTGGGCATGCCCATGGCAGACGATCATGCCAGGTTTGAATGATTTCCGGCACCATACGCAAGTTGCGTCACGTTCGGCCATTTGTCGTCCATTTTTCATCGAGAAAACTCCATAAATTGCAAAAAAAAAATGAAAACTCAAACAAATTGGCATTCTTCCTTGAATTGGTCATATAAGCTCATGGAATTTTTCGGGTCATTTCACGATGCAGATAAAACGTGCTCTCATACGGCCCCATCTCGCCTACCCAAACAACCCCCGTTGAAAATGGTCTATCTTTTGGACATGCATGAAATGATCCAACTATTGCTAGTAGGTGGGCATGCCCATGGTTTGAACGAATTTTGACACTATATGGATGTTGCGTCATGTCCGAGCATGTATATCCATTTTTCATCGAGAAAACTATAGAAAATGCAAGAACTGTTAAAAACTCAAGCAACTTGGCATGGGGCATTGAATTGGCTATTTAAGCTTATTGGGAAAAATTGGAGTCATTTGAAGATGTCGAAAAAACATGCTCTCATACGGAGCCCTGGCCTATCCGAGCACCTCTGTTGAACATGGTCTATTTTCGGACATGCATGAACTTACCCCAACTTTTACGAGCAGGTGAGAATGCTCATGGTAGGCATCCATGCCATGTGTGAATTATTTCTGACACAAATATGCAAGTTGCGTCACATCTGGCCATTCACTACTAGAAAAAGGGCTATAGATGGGATTGACACTAATGGCGCACCAGACAAGCGGTGCGTCATTAGTATATACTAATGGCGCACCACCTTATGATACACCATTAGTGTTGAAACTACTAATGGCGCACCTGGCCCAAGGTGCGCCATTAGTACCAATTTTTTTTGAACTAGTGTGCCTGTCCAAACATACTAATGGCGCATCCAGACGAAGTGCGCCATTACTAGTTGTAACTAGTAATGGCGCACCTGTCGGAAAGTGCGCCACTAATGTTGTTTTTTTATTATATTTTTTATTCCTTTTTTTGCAAAACTACTAATGGCGCACTTTTACACCGTGCGCCATTACTAGTTTAAACTAGTAATGGCGCACTGTCGAACAGTGCGCCATTAGTATGTTTTTTTTTGCAAAACTACTAATGGCGCACCACCAGAAGGTGCGCCATTAGTAACCTGGATTACTAATGGCGCATTTATGGTTGGTGCGCCATTAGTAAGTGGGCAGCAACAAGATATTTTGGACAGCCTCTCCTACCCACACTCACTTTCTTCCCACTTCATTCTCTCCACCGCCTCCTCCTTGTCTCGGGTGCCTCCTCTTTTTCACCTCATTTCCACCATAGATTCATTCAAATTAAGTGGTTAAATTACCTTGTTTTGATAGGTAAGTAAGGGGGGAAGCTATACTTATGTTGTTCTCCCTACAACAATGTGCACATGCACTTTTTATGGCCTAGCTAGATCTATGTATGTTCGTGGTGTTGCATATGTTTGTGGTGTTGCATATGTGTTTGTGTTTGGAGGTGTACCGGTATTTGAAATGCGATAGTTGCCAATATTTTGCCGGAATGTTGATTCATTTCCGTTTCGGCGAGAATTTTGGCATTAAGCATTCTTTTTGGTCCTATTTTTAGGGAAAGTCGTGCCAAATTTTTTCTTGGTTCTAAAATATCGTTTTGCTCTACCCCGCAGGCGACCATGGTCCGCACGATGACCGAAGGCATCGTGAATAGGTTTTTGAGGTCCGCGAAGGCCGAGATGCTTCAAAAGAACGAGACGGAGATAAGATGTCCGTGTCGAAGATGCAAGCTGAAGAGCCTTATTGCGGACCCGGATTCCGGGCAGGTGCGGTATCACCTGCTCTTGCGTGGTTTCATGGATGGCTATCGGTGGCAAGGTGATGAAGATGACTACGAAGTCGTCCATGGGGGCCGGGCAAGAAATAAGGAAGGGCAGCAAGACAACCACCGCGGCTCGGGCGGGCGAGAAGACGAATAATCCCCAGGAGATGATCACGACGGTGATGATGTACACAGTCATCATGTAGAAGATGCAGGACATGATGATGAGGAAGATGCCGGAGCAGACGACGGGCATGATCATGAAGATGATGATGCCGGCGGAGCAGACGACGCTGGACCATCGATGGGCTGGGTGCAGGACCCTCATATTCAAGAGCTGCTTCTCAAGCAGACGGATAACGCAAGAGCTGCCGCCCGAGAGAAAGCCAAGATGGATCAACTTGAGTTAGACGCGGTTACTCCATTGTATGAAGGATGCAGGCCCGAGGATACCCGCCTGAAAGTAACGCTCATGGCTCTGGAGATGAAGGTAAAACACAAAATGACCGACGCATGCTTCGACGAGAACATGTCATTCTGGCACGAACGTCTTCCCAAGGGGAACAAGTGCCCGACCAGTTTGGAGGAGGCGAAGAAAATCGTGTGTCCTCTGAATTTACCGCACGTGAAATACCATGTGTGCATGAACAATTGCATCATTTATCGGGACGAGCACGCGGAGTCTACCATATGTCCGGTGTGCGGCGTCACTCGCTACAAGAAGAGGAAGAAAGCTCCTCGAAAAGTGGTGTGGTACTTTCCGATCACTCCTCGTCTGCAGCAGTATTTCGCGGATCCTAAGGTAGCAAAGCTCCTGCGTTGGCACGCGGATAGGGAGGAGAAGAAGCGAGAAGATGACGCAAATGATCCGGAGACAGATAAAAAAGACAAGATGCTGAGTCACCCTAAGGATGCGAGCCAGTGGCAAGCATTGAACTTCGAATACCCAGAATTTGGGAACGATCCAAGGAACATCGTGTTGGGCGCGAGCACCGATGGAGTCAATCCGTTTGGCAGCCAGAGAAGCACACATAGCACCTGGCCTGTCTTTGTGTGGATGTACAACCTTCCCCCCTGGTTGTGCATGAAGAGGAAGTACATTCACATGAGTATGCTAATTGAAGGGCCGAAACAACCAGGGAACGACATCAATCTGTATCTAGGGTTGCTGAAAGAGGAGCTTGACACGCTGTGGAAAACGCCAGCCAATACGTGGGACGCCGCAGAGAAAGAATATTTCCCTATGAGAGCCGCACTGCTCACGACGGTGCACGACTATCTCGGTTACGGATATCTCGCGGGGCAGGTAGTCCACAGATTTTCTGGGTGCGTAAGGTGCATGGATGACACAACGTATCGCCAGCTAGATAGAGATCCCGGGTCTTCGAAAACCGTGTTCATGGGACATCGAAGGTGGCTTCGCGACGATGACCCGTGGAGGAAACGCAAGGATCTGTTCGATGGTGAAACCGAACCCCGAAAACGCCCATGTACGAGGAGCGGCGAGGAAATAGAAGCTGTTGAAAAATTGGAAAGACTGCCCACTGCCGGGAAAGAAGCAAAAGGCGCCAGAGCCGGGAAAGAAGCGAAAGGCGCCAGAGCCGCTGCTGAAGGTATGGAAAACGAGGTCTGTTTTCTGGGACTTGCCGTACTGGAAGATCCACCGTGTGCCTCACAGCCTTGATGTCATGCATATCACGAAGAACGTGTGCGAGAGTCTGCTTGGTACCCTGCTCAACATGCCAGAGAGGACCAAAGATGGGCCGAAAGCAAGGGCAGACTTGAAATCAATGGGCATCAGGCAGGAGCTTCACGCTAATGATGATGATGATGATGATGATGATGATGATGATGATGATGATGATGATGATGAGGGGAAGCAGGACACAGAAAGTCGTCGCAAAGGCAAAAAGGCCAAGAAGACCGAAATGACTACCCTCCCGCATGCTTCACTCTAAGTCAGGAGGAGATCGAGCAGTTTTTCACCTGCCTCCTAGGAGTAAAACTTCCTTACGGTTACGCGGGGAAGATAAGCAGATACCTAGACCCAGCGAAGCAGAAGTTCGGTGGGATGAAGTCTCACGACTGTCACGTGCTGATGACGCAGATACTTCCAGTTGCAATCCGTGGGATCATGGACGCGCACGTCCGTGAAACGCTATTTGGCCTATGCAACTTTTTCGACGTCATCTCTCGAAAGTCGATTGGCGTGAGGCAACTAAGAAGGCTACAGGAAGAGATCGTGGTGATACTATGCGAGCTTGAGATGTACTTCCCGCCCGCATTCTTCGACGATGGTGCATCTGCTGGTCCATATAGTGGAGGATATCATCCAACTCGGGCTGACGTTCCTGCACAGCATGATGCCGTTCGAAAGGATGAATGGTGTCATCAAAGGATATGTTCGCAACATGTCACGTCCAGAGGGAAGTATAGCCAGGGGCTTTCTGACCGAAGAGTGCATCTCCTACTGCACGAATTATCTAGGCATCGAGAACCCCGTTGGTCTGCGCGTCAACAGGCACCTCGGTAGGCTCGCTGGATGGGGTCACCGTGAGGGTCGCCGCGAAATGCATGTCGACTTAGAGGGTCGACTCGCCGACTTCGAAAGAGCAAACCTAGTCGCGCTACAACACATAGACGTGGTCGATCCTTGGGTGGTAGAGCACAAAACCTTTATTAAGAAGACGTACAATGACCGCGGCCAACAGAGGACGGACGGAGATATAATCAAAGAGCACAACTCATGTTTCACGCGTTGGTTCAAGCAGAAGCTTCTGTCGTACCCTTTACATGAGGATTCTTCCGCGGAAGAACAACTCATATTTGCCTTGTCACAGGGC
>NC_041389.1:538035892-538052302 GCF_002162155.2 Triticum dicoccoides
GACCCCCCGCACCCTCGATTCCCCTACTCAACCGCCGCTGCCGACCCCCCACACCCCGCGCACCCTCCCCCGCTCCACCGGCATTACTGTTTGATGATATTTTTTAAAAAATTATTACTGTCTTATAAAAAATATTATTATTATGATTTAAACAAGTTTGAACATATTTAAACACAAATAAGTATCAAACAGCATTTTAAATGCATAAAAAAATTTGTGGAGCCTGGAAATCGAACCCAGGACCTCCTGGTGTGAGAACTGGCTGCTGACCAGTCGAGCTAGTAGAGGGAACTTGGTGTGGATCAGGTCAGGTGGGAGATAACCTGTTGGCTCGAGCAGAAATCAAAAAAAAATTACTAATGGCGCACCAGGGTGAGGTGCGCCATTAGAATGGATGTACTTATGGCGCACCGATGGGTGGTACGCCATTAGTATTGTGCCGCCCCCATCCATACTTCCTCCCCGGCGGCCCAAACCTATCCCCTCTCTCTCTCCCTCGCCCTCGCCCTCGATCCCCTTCCCCTCTCCTCTCCCAACACCGCTGCCCCATCGCCGCGACGCCGCCCCATCGTCCTCATCTCTGCCCCGACGCCGCGACGCCGCCCTCTCCTCTCCCGACGCCGCCGCCCCGTCGTCCTCGTCTCCTCGGCGCCGCTCTCCCCATCGCCCCACCTCGACGCCGCCTCGACGCCCCGACGCCGCCTCGACGCCTCGACGCGGCCTCGCCGTCGATCCGCATCACCTCGTCCACCCCGGCCTCGTACGAGCTCACCACCGACCTCCTCTCGGTGAGCAGCGCCGATCCCCCGCCTTTCCCCATAGTTTCCGTCAACGTAGGCCACCGTCCGACCTTTCCTGCCCGGAGTTGCGCTACTCGCACTCCCTGGCCGCGCTCACCGGCCTCTGGCCGTGACCAACTGCGCCCCAGCGCGCCCGCCCGGGCCGCGCCTTGCCTTGCCCCGACCGCACTCCCGGGTGCCCCACGCCCTTGTGCGCGCGTCCGCCACGCCCGGCGATGGCCGTCGCTCACCTTGGCCGCGTCCAAGGTGCTCCCCCGCAGCCGCCCGCGACCCTCCTGTTCTGCCTACCGTCGTTGCTGTCGCCCGCTGCCTGTACCTGCTGCTCTGCTTGCCTCGCCGGTGCTGCTGCTTTGTGTTGGGGAACATAGTAATTTCAAAATTTTTCCTACGCACACGCAAGATCATGGTGATGATATAGCAACGAGAGGGGAGAGTGTTCGTCCACGTACCCTCGTAGACCGTAAGCGGAAGCGTTAGCACAACGTGGTTGATGTAGTTGTACGTCTTCACGATCCGACCGATCCAAGCACCGAACGTACGGGGCCTCCGAGTTCAGCACACGTTCAGCTCGATGACGATCTCCGGCCCTCCGATCCAGCAAAGGCTCCGGAGATGAGTTCCGTCAGCATGACGGCGTGGTGACGATGATGATGTTCTACCGGCGCAGGGCTTCGCCTAAACTCCGCGACGATATGACCGAGGTGGAATATGGTGGAAGGGGGCACCGCACACGGCTAAGGAACGATCCGTAGATCAACTTGTGTGTCTTTGGGGTGCCCCCTGCCCCCGTATATAAAGGAGGGAGGGGGGAGGTGCGGCCGGCCCTCTAGGGGTGCACCTGGAGGAGTCCTACTCCCACCGCGAGTAGGACTCCCCCCTCTTGCCTTGGTGGAGAAGGAAAGGGGGGAGGGGAAAGAGGAAAGGGGGGCGCCGCCCCCCCCCCTTCCTTGTCCTATTCGGACTAGGGGGGAGGGGGCACGCGGCCTACCCTGGCCGGCCCTTCTCTTCTCCCTCTTGGCCCACTAAGGCCCAATATCCCCCGGGAGGGTTTCGGTAACCCCCACGGTGTTCCGGTAAAATCCCGATTTCACCCGGAACCATTCCGATGTCCAAACATAGGCTTCCAATATATCAATCTTTATGTCTCGACCATTCCGAGACTCCTCTTCATGTCCGTAATCACATCTGGGACTCCGAACAAACTTTGGTACATCAAAACTTATAAACTCATAATGAAACTGTCATCGAAACATTAAGCGTGCGGACCCTACGGGTTCGAGAACTATGTAGACATGACCTAAAACCATTCTTGGTCAATAACCAATAGCGGGACCTGGATGCCCATATTGGTTCCTACATATTCTACGAAGATCTTTATCGGTCAAACTGCATAACAACATACGTTGTTCCCATTGTCATCGGTATGTTACTTGCCCGAGATTTGATCGTCGGTATCCAATACCTAGTTCAATCTCGTTACCGGCAAGTCTCTTTAGTCGTTCTGTAATACGTCATCTCATAACTAACTCATTAGTTATAATGCTTGCAAGGCTTAAGTGATGAGTATTACCGAGAGGGCCCAGAGATACCTCTCCGACAATCGGAGTGACAAAACCTAATCTCAAAATACGCCAACTCAACATGTACCTTTGGAGACACTTGTAGTACTCCTTTATAATCACCCAGTTACGTTGTGACGTTTGGTAGTACCCAAAGTGTTCCTCCGGTAAATGGGAGTTGCATAATTCTCATAGTTATAGGAACATGTATAAGTCATGAAGAAAGCAATAGGAGAATACTAAATGATCAAGTGCTAAGCTAACGGGATGGGTCATGTCAATCACATCATTCTCCTAATGATGTGATCCCATTAATCAAATGACAACACATGTCTATGGTCAGGAAACATAACCATCTTTGATTAATGAGCTAGTCAAGTAGAGGCATACTAGTGACTATATGTTTGTCTATGTATTCACACATGTATCATGTTTCCGGTTAATACAATTCTAGCATGAATAATAAACATTTATCATGATATGAGGAAATAAATAATAACTTTATTATTGCCTCTAGGGCATATTTCCTTCAGTCTCCCACTTGCACTAGAGTCAATAATCTAGATTACATAGTAATGATTCTAACACCCATGGAGTCTTGGTGCTGATCATGCTTTGCTCGTGAGAGAGGCTTAGTCAACGGGTCTGCAACATTCAGATCCGTATGTATCTTGCAAATCTCTATGTCTCCCACTTGGACTTGGTCCCGAATGAAATTGAAGCGTCTCTTGATGTGCTTGGTCCTCTTGTGAAATCTGGATTCCTTTGCCAAGGCAATTGCACCAGTATTGTCACAGAAGATCTTCATTGGTCCCGATGCACTAGGTTTGACACCAAGATCGGAAATGAACTCCTTCATCCAGACTCCTTCATTCGCTGCTTCAGAAGCAGCTATGTACTCCGCTTCACATGTAGATCCCGCCACGACGCTTTGTTTAGAACTGCACCAACTTACAGCTCCACCGTTTAATATAAACACGTATCCGGTTTGCGATTTAGAATCGTCCGGATCAGTGTCAAAGCTTGCATCGACGTAACCTTTTACGACTAGCTCTTTGTCACCTCCATATACGAGAAACATATCCTCAGTCCTTTTCAGGTATTTCAGGATGTTCTTGACCGCTGTCCAGTGATCCACTCCTGGATTACTTTGGTACCTTCCTGCTAAGCTTATTGCTAAGCATACGTCAGGTCTGGTACACAGCATTGCGTACATGATAGAGCCTATGGCTGAAGCATAGGGAACATCTTTCATTTTCTCTCTATCTTCTGCTGTGGTCGGGCATTGAGTCTGACTCAACTTCACACCTTGTAGCACAGGCAAGAATCCTTTCTTTGCCTGATCCATTTTGAACTTTTTCAAAATTTTGTCAAGGTATGTGCTTTGTGAAAGTCCTATTAAGCGTCTTGATCTATCTCTATAGATCTTGATTGCCAATATATAAGCAGCTTCTCCAAGGTCTTTCATTGAAAAACTTTTATTCAAGTATCCCTTTATGCTATCCAGAAATTCTATATCATTTCCAATTAACAATATGTCATCTACATATAAAATTAGAAATGCTACAGAGCTCCCACTCACTTTCTTGTAAATACAGGCTTCTCCAAAAGTCTGTATAAAACCATATGCTTTGATCACACTATCAAAGCGTTTATTCCAACTCCGAGATGCTTGCACCAGTCCATAAATGGAACGTTGGAGCTTGCACACTTTGTTAGCACCTTTTGGACCAACAAAACCTTCCGGCTGCATCATATACAACTCTTCTTCTAGAAATCCATTCAAGAATGCAGTCTTGACATCCATTTGCCAAATTTCATAATCATGAAATGCAGCAATAGCTAACATGATTCGGACAGACTTAAGCATCGCTACGGGTGAGAAAGTCTCATCGTAGTCAACCCCTTGAACTTGTCGAAAACCTTTCGCAACAAGTCGAGCTTTATAGACAGTTACATTACCATCATCATTAGTCTTCTTCTTAAAGATCCATTTACTCTCAATAGCTTGCCGATCATCGGGCAAGTCAACCAAAGTCCATACTTTGTTTTCATACATGGATCCCATCTCAGATTTTATGGCCTCTAGCCATTTTGCGGAATCTGGGCTCATCATCGCTTCCTCATAGTTCGTAGGTTCATCATGGTCAAGTAACATGACTTCCAGAATAGGATTACCGTACCACTCTGGTGCGGATCTTACTATGGTAGACCTACGAGGTTCTGTAGAAACTTGTTCTGAAGTTTCATGATCAATATCATTAGCTTCCTCACTGATTGGTGTAGTTGTCACAGGAACCGGTTCTTGTGATGAACTACTTTCCAATAAGGGAGTAGATACAGTTATCTCGTCAAGTTCTACTTTCCTCCCACTCATTTCTTTCGAGAGAAACTCTTTCTCTAGAAAGGATCCGAATTTAGCAACGAAAATCTTGCCCTCAGATCTGTGATAGAAGGTGTACCCAATAGTCTCCTTTGGGTATCCTATGAAGACACATTTCTCCGATTTGGGTTCGAGCTTATCTGGTTGAAGTTTCTTCACATAAGCATCGCAGCCCCAAACTTTAAGAAACGACAACTTTGGTTTCTTGCCAAACCACAGTTCATAAGGCGTCGTCTCAACGGATTTTGATGGTGCCCTATTTAACGTGAATGCGGCCGTCTCTAAAGCATATCCCCAAAATGATAGCGGTAGATCAGTAAGAGACATCATAGATCGTACCATATCAAGTAAAGTACGATTACGACATTCGGACACACCATTTCGTTGTGGTGTTCCAGGTGGCGTGAGTTGCAAGACTATCCCGCATTGTTTCAAGTGTAGACCAAACTCGTAACTCAAATATTCTCCTCCACGATCTGATTGTAGAAACTTTATTTTCTTGTTACGATGATTTTCTACTTCACTCTGAAATTCTTTGAACTTTTCAAATATTTCAGACTTGTGTTTCATTAAGTAGATATACCCATATCTGCTTAAATCATTTGTGAAGGTGAGAAAATAACGATATCCACCACGGGCCTCAACATTCATTGGACCACATACATCTGTATGTATGATTTCCAACAAATCTGTTGCTCTCTCATAGTACCGGAGAACGGCGTTTTAGTCATCTTGCCCATAAGGCACGGTTCGCAAGTACCAAGTGATTCATAATCAAGTGATTCCAAAAGCCCATCAGTATGGAGTTTCTTCATGCGCTTTACACCGATATGACCTAAACGGCAGTGCCACAAATAAGTTGCACTATCATTATCAACTCTGCATCTTTTGGTTTCAACACTATGAATATGTGTATCACTACTATCGAGATTCAATAAAAATAGACCACTCTTCAAGGGTGCATGACCACAAAAGATATTACTCATATAAATAGAACCATTATTCTCTGATTTAAATGAATAACCGTCTCGCATCAAACAAGATCCAGATATAATGTTCATGCTCAACGCTGGCACCAAATAAAAATTATTTAGGTCTAAAACTAATCCCGATGGTAGATGTAGAGGTAGCATGCCGACCGCGATCACATCGACTTTGGAACCATTTCCCACGCGCATCGTCACCTCGTCCTTAGCTAATCTTTGCTTAATCCGTAGTCCCTGTTTCGAGTTGCAAATATTAGCAACAGAACCAGTATCAAATACCCAGGTGCTACTGCGAGCATTAGTAAGGTACACATCAATAACATGTATATCACATATACCTTTGTTCACTTTGCCATCCTTCTTATCCGCCAAATACTTGGGGCAGTTCCGCTTCCAGTGTCCAGTCTGCTTGCAGTAGAAGCACTCAGTTTCAGGCTTAGGTCCAGACTTGGGTTTCTTCTCTTGAGCAGCAACTTGCTTGCCGTTCTTTTTGAAGTTCCCCTTCTTCTTCCCTTTGCCCTTCTTCTTGAAACTAGTGGTCTTGTTGACCATCAACACTTGATGCTCCTTCTTGATTTCTACCTCCGCAGCTTTTAGCATTGCGAAGAGCTCGGGAATAGTCTTGTTCATCCCTTGCATATTATAGTTCATCACGAAGCTCTTGTAGCTTGGTGGCAGTGATTGGAGAATTCTGTCAATGACACTATCATCAGGAAGATTAACTCCCAGTTGAATCAAGTGATTATTATACCCAGACATTTTGAGTATGTGTTTACTGACAGAACTATTCTCCTCCATCTTGCAGCTATAGAACTTATTGGAGACTTCATATCTCTCAATCCGGGCATTAGCTTGAAATATTAACTTCAACTCCTGGAACATCTCATATGCTCCATGACGTTCAAAACGTCGTTGAAGGCCCGGTTCTAAGCCGTAAAGCATGGCACACTGAACTATAGAGTAGTCATCAGCTTTGCTCTGCCAGACGTTCTTAACGTCGTCAGTTGCATCAGCAGCAGGCCTGGCACCCGGCGGTGCTTCCAGGACATAACTTTTCTGTGCAGCAATGAGGATAATCCTCAGGTTACGGACCCAGTCCGTGTAATTGCTACCATCATCTTTCAACTTTGCTTTCTCAAGGAACGCATTAAAATTCAACGGAACAACAGCACGAGCCATCTATCTACAAACAAACATAGACAAGCAAAATACTATCAGGTACTAAGTTCATGATAAATTTAAGTTCAATTAATCATATTACTTAAGAACTCCCACTTAGACAGACATCTCTCTAGTCATCTAAGTGATCACGTGATCCAAATCAACCAAACCATGTACGATCATCACGTGAGATGGAGTAGTTTCAATGGTGAACATCGCTATGTTGATCATATCTACTATATGATTCACGCTCGACCTTTCGGTCTCCGTGTTCCGAGGCCATATCTGTATATGCTAGGCTCGTCAAGTATAACCTGAGTATTCTGCTTGTACAACTGTTTTGCACCCGTTGTATTTGAACGTAGAGCCTATCACACCCGATCATCACGTGGTGTCTCAGCACGAAGAACTTTCGCAACGGTGCATACTCAGGGAGAACACTTCTTGATAATTAGTGAGAGATCATCTTAAAATGCTACCGTCAATCAAAGCAAGATAAGATGCATAAAGGATAAACATCACATGCAATCAATATAAGTGATATGATATGGCCATCATCATCTTGTGCTTGTGATCTCCATCTTCGAAGCACCGTCATGATCACCATCGTCACCGGCGTGACACCTTGATCTCCATCGTAGCATCGTTGTCGTTACGCCATCTATTGCTTCTACGACTATCGCTACCGCTTAGTGATAAAGTAAAGCAATTACAGGGCGTTTGCATTTCATACAATAAAGCGACAACCATATGGCTCCTGCCAGTTGCCGATAACTTCGGTTACAAAACATGATCATCTCATACAATAAAATATAGCATCACGTCTTGACCATATCACATCACAACATGCCCTGCAAAAACAAGTTAGACGTCCTCTACTTTGTTGTTGCAAATTTTACGTGGCTGCTACGGGCTTAGCAAGAATCGTTCTTACCTACGCATCAAAAACCACAACGATAGTTCATCAAGTTGGTGCTGTTTTAACCTTCGCAAGGACCGGGCGTAGCCACACTCGATTCAGCTAAAGTGAGAGAGACAGACACCCGCCAGTCACCTTTAAGCACGAGTGCTCGTAACGGTGAAACCAGTCTCGCGTAAGCGTACGCGTAATGTCGGTCCGGGCCGCTTCATCTCACAATACCGCCGAACCAAAGTATGACATGCTGGTAAGCAGTATGACTTGTATCGCCCACAACTCACTTGTGTTCTACTCGTGCATATAACATCAACGCATAAAACCTAGGCTCGGATGCCACTGTTGGGGAACGTAGTAATTTCAAAAAATTTCCTACGCACACGCAAGATCATGGTGATGATATAGCAACGAGAGGGGAGAGTGTTCGTCCACGTACCCTTGTAGACCATAAGCGGAAGCGTTAGCACAACGCGGTTGATGTAGTCGTACGTCTTCACGATCCGACCGATCCAAGCACCGAACGTACGGGGCCTCCGAGTTCAGCACATGTTCAGCTCGATGATGATCTCCGACCCTCCGATCCAGCAAAGGCTCCGGAGATGAGTTCCGTCAGCACAACGGCGTGGTGACGATGATGATGTTCTACCAGCGCAGGGCTTTGCCTAAACTCCGCGACGATATGACCGAGGTGGAATATGGTGGAAGGGGGCGCCGCACACGGCTAAGGAACGATCCGTAGATCAACTTGTGTGTCTTTGGGGTGCCCCCTGCCCCCGTATATAAAGGAGGGAGGGGGGAGGTGCGGCCGGCCCTCTAGGGGTGCGCCTAGAGGAGTCCTACTCCCACCAGGAGTAGGACTCCCTCCTCTTGCCTTGGTGGAGAAGGAAAGGGGGGAGGGGAAAGAGGAAAGGGTGGCTCCGCCCCCCCCCCCTTCCTTGTCCTATTCGGACTAGGGGGGAGGGGTCGCGCGGCCTGCCCTGGCCGGCCCTCCTCTTCTCCCTCTTGGCCCACTAAGGCCCAATATCCCTCGGGAGGGTTCCGGTAACCCCCCGGTGTTCCGGTAAAATCCCGATTTCACCCGGAACCATTCCGATGTCCAAACATAGGCTTCCAATATATCAATCTTTATTTCTCGACCATTCCGAGACTCCTCGTCATGTCCGTAATCACATCTGGGACTCCGAACAAACTTCGGTACATCAAAACTTATAAACTCATAATAAAACTGTCATCGAAACGTTAAGCGTGCGGACCCTACGGGTTCGAGAACTATGTAGACATGACCTAAAACCATTCTTGGTCAATAACCAATAGCGGGACCTGGATGCCCATATTGGTTCCTACATATTCTACGAAGATCTTTATCGGTCAAACTGCATAACAACATACGTTGTTCCCTTTGTCATCGGTATGTTACTTGCCCGAGATTTGATCGTCGGTATCCAATACCTAGTTCAATATCGTTACCGGCAAATCTCTTTACTCGTTCTGTAATACGTCATCTCATAACTAACTCATTAGTTATAATGCTTGCAAGGCTTAAGTGATGAGTATTACCGAGAGGGCCCAGAGATACCTCTCCGACAATCGGAGTGACAAACCCTAATAACGAAATAGGCCAACTCAACATGTACCTTTGGAGACACCTGTAGTACTCCTTTATAATCACCCAGTTACGTTGTGACGTTTGGTAGTACCCAAAGTGTTCCTCCGGTAAATGGGAGTTGCATAATTCTCATAGTTATAGGAACATGTATAAGTCATGAAGAAAGCAATAGCAGAATACTAAACGATCAAGTGCTAAGCTAACGGGATGGGTCATGTCAATCACATCATTCTCCTAATGATGTGATCCCATTAATCAAATGACAACACATGTCTATGGTCAGGAAACATAACCATCTTTGATTAATGAGCAAGTCAAGTAGAGGCATACTAGTGACTATATGTTTGTCTATGTATTCACACATGTATCATGTTTCCGGTTAATACAATTCTAGCATGAATAATAAACATTTATCATGATATGAGGAAAAAAATAATAACTTTATTATTGCCTCTAGGGAATATTTCCTTCACTTTGCTGCAACCCCTGCTAGGTGCCGCCTCTGCTGCTGATGCTAAGAATTGACCTGTACTGGTTCTTGTAACATACTGATTGGATAGGATTGACTGATAATGCTAATAGTTTGAGCTTGTTGTCTCTTAAGGAATCTGCACAAAAGTGTATTGTGAAAGCATGGAAATCTTGTTTGATGCTTCTCTGCACTGCTTTTCATGCATTTTAATTGTACTGATGGCAGCATAACAGCCAAACTCGATATGTTTTCTGATGGAAGCATGCATTTAAATTTAGAGAGGTTCCAATGCATAAAAACCAAACTCTATATATGTCCACCACTAATTATACATGTCTTTCTGAATTTTGGCAAAATTTGGGTGTTATGTTTTTGTGAAAGTGTTGTGCAATGGCAGAAATTAACAAGAGGATACCTCAAGTTGGTATGAGATTTAGAGATTCAGATGAGGCTTGGGTGTTTTGGGTAGAATATGGAGGTGACATAGGTTTTGATGTGAGGAAAAGATGCACCAACTTAAGAACCAGTACAGGTCAATTCTGTTGGGTTGTTCACGTCTGTGAGATGCCTGTGCTATGCGAAATTTTAGTTAACCTTCGGTAGATTTGATGTTGCCATGTGTAGTATCAGTGCTGGTACTTGTGGTTTGCAAGCTAGACTTTGCTCTTAGTTTTGTGAATGCCTAATTAGGGTGCATTTCTAATAAACAAGAAAAGATAGCTTTGCGTTGACTTGCTTCCACATTTGTGTTCTTGCTAGGGACTGTTTAAAATGCTGGGATCAGTTTTGGAGACTGACTGACAATTTAGTACTGCTGGTGCATTTCCTTTTAGTCTTAGATCATAAACTACTCTTTGCGAACATAAATAGATGATCTCAAATCACCATAGTACTGTGGAAATGGTTTAATGCTACTTCTGGCGTTCTTACTTCAGCATCTGTATGCCCATGCAATGATTTGCTTTGAGCCTAGTTCTTATTCTCCTATCATTAAGCTTTGTTCTATGGTTTTTTTAGCACAAAAAGTCTGGTTATATAAGCAAAAACAATTGTTAGCTTTTAGATGTTGTGGTGGTTCACTTGGGGGTATGTGTAGCAGTTAGCAAAAACAGAGGACTAAAGTGCTCTGTTTTGGCAAACCAGTGCATGCATGCCTTTTTTTCTTCTTCATTTTTTTTCGCTGACGACGAATGCTGGCAACTCGACAGCAGCTAGCTAGCAGGTGTTCCTTTACAAGCATAGTAGAGCATAGTATGGATTCTAATGTTCAACTCTGACTAAACAGGTTCTGCAAACGGTCTTTTACTGCACTTGACTGAAGAAGTAGGTGTCTGCTATATCCTGCACTTGAGGTGAGTTGTGTTCTCAGGTTTACATTGCAATGGGCACTCTTCTTGTAAACACAAATTCAGAGTTATACACTATATGTTGGCATGACTATTCTTATTAGGCAGGACAGTGTAGTAGTTGATGTATCTTGGGTTGATTATAAAGTTGCTTGGGTTTAATATTACCCAGCATGATGATATATCAATGTAGCGTTAGCATATGATCCAAGTGCTAGTACTGCTAGTAAATAGCTGAAATGTTAATAGCACAGAGAGCACCACAAGTTAAACACCTCAATTTGTTAGTATTTGTCTGCATTTTCTCACATTCTTCTTGTATCTGATCCAGTATTGCTTGTAGTGGTTTGTCCAAAATGTTGAATGATACTGCTTGGAGATGCATATATTGTTTCACCTCTTCACATGCCAATGTATTTTCCATGTTGTGATGGAGACCTTTTTTGCCTTGTCCACCCGAGAGGCCCTTGAGTTTGCTGGAATGTCGATTAACTTCCGTTCCAGCAAATTCGGGTACTCCATATGTCCTATTTTCAGCAAAGGTCATGCTGAAATTTTCCGTGAATTTTAGCATGACTTGCTAAAAATAGGACATATGGGGTACTTGTGACTAATGATGAAAGCTTAGGCTTTTAGGGTGCCTCGGCGTCGAAAAACCCTCAATGATAAAAGCTTAGCTTTTAGGATGCCTCGGTGTCGACAAACCCTAAACAATAACCAACTTTTTGACCAAACTTTGTTCCTATTTAGAGAGGAACATGGCCAACAACGATGAGGCCGGGGGTTCGGGCAGCAAGGCATTCTGGGAGCTGTCCCAGGAGATGGAGGAACAATCTCACTTGTATGAGGACGGCGCCTTCCCCACCGATCCTGAGACCACTGATGGTACCGCCGAGGATGACCCCACTGATGCCACCACTGATGGTGCCGCCGAGGATGCCACCACTGATGATGGCGGCGCGCACACAGATGGCAGCCAACCGAATAGGCAACGGAAGGACCGGCGCCCGATCGTGCTCCGCACCCTCAAGGAGGAAGTTACTGAAGTGGACTCCGACGGGAATCCAACGGCGCCCGAACGAATAGTCAAGGGGTACTCGCTTTAGCTCGGGTGCATTCTCCGGAGCACCGTCTCGATCAACACCGAGAACCTGAGGCAGCCTGACCGAGGGAATTTGCGCAACCTCCTCTTCATGAAGCTGCACGAACGATACAAGTTCCCCACTGAATTTGCAAACACAAGCCTCAAAGGGAATAAAGTGAACAATGTTGCCCTCACGAAGATGAGCAATGCCCTGTCTACTTGGAAAAGCAATGTGAAGAGAATGATCGAGAAAGATGAGAGTTATGAGAAGATCAAGCAGAAAAATCCTTCGATCACCGAAGATGACTACAACGACTTCAAGATCAATTGCTCGAGCACCGCAAACTCCCAATCAAGTCAGTGGGGGAAAGAAATGCGGGAGCTGAACATAGGGGAACACACACTTGGTCCCGGCGGTTACAGAGTGGCGGAGCCTATATGGGACAAGGAGGAGGCGGACCGTGCCGAGCAAGGCCTACCGCCCCTCTTCGATAAATACGGTGACAAGCAGACCAGGAACTTTGTCAGGGCCCGGTACAAGAAGGACCCGAAAACAAAGGAGCTTACCACGGATCTGAAGACCAGGAAGCTTGAGCTTGTTCTGGTAAGGAATACACCCCCGCGTAATTAGCTCCATATGGTTGCATTCTAATTAATGAAGCCAAATTTCTAAATGGTTCACATTCCTTCCGCAGGCGACTGAAAGCAGTAGCGCGGGGTCAACTAAGACCAACCCTTGGGACACCACTCTAAATAGGGCATTGAATGTAATGAAGAACAAGGATAAGCTCAGTAAGCCGACGTCAGCTGGTCGTGTGGCCGGCAAAGGCTTGTCGACAAAATGGTCGTCATACTATAACAATGGTGGGCGAAAGGAGAAAAAGACCAGCTCGGAAAGCCAGGCGCGCGAGGTTCAAGAACTCAAGGCACAGGTGGCGCGGATTCCGGAGATTGTCCAAGAGCAAGTGCAACAACAACTCGGAGTGATGATCACCGCCATTGTGCCTACCTTGATCGAGGGGTTGAGTGCGTGGATTGCGGGCGGCCAACAGGGGCCGCCCCCGATTCCTAGCTTCACGGCCAGCAACTCGCATAATGCGATGGCGGGGCCATTGGTGCCTCCGGCGGAGGCGGCATTGGTGTCTCCGACACCGGCACAGAAGATTAATAAACAAATTATTCACGTCGTCCTAATTTTTCAGAATTTTTGGGGTTACAGAAGTTTTTGAAGTAGTCAGATTGCTACAGACTGTTCTGTTTTTGACAGATTCTGTTTTCTTTGCGTTGTGTGCTTGTTTTCATGATTCTATGGTTTTATTTGAAGAGTTTTGGCCATAGAGAACTTGGAATACAATATATATAATTCAAAAATAAAATATGAATGGGTTTTCAACAGTACTTATAGCAGTGGTTTGCTTTCTTATACTAACGGATCTCATGAAGGTTTTGTTGAGTTTTGTGTGATTGGAGTTTTCATGTTTTGGGTGATCTTACGATGGATGAAGGAATAAGGATTAGAAAAATGCTAAGCTTGGGGATGACCGAGGCACCCCAAGATAATATTCAAGGAGTAGCAAGCAACTAAGCTTGGGATGCCCGGAGTGGCATCCCCTCTTTCTTCTAACAACCATCGGTATTTTACTTGGAGCTATATTTTTTTCGTCACATATTATAGTTTTGCTTGGAGCGTATTGTATGATATGAGTCTTTTCTTGTTTTGCTTTGTGTTTTAAGTCTTGACTCCTTGCTGGACACACCTTTTTTAGAAGAGCCAAAAATTATGCTATGCTTGCTCCTATGCTTCACTTAAAAAATTTAGAGCCTTGGAATTGCTCTAGTGCTTCACTTATATCTTTTTAGCACGGTGTGCTTTGTTATTTTTGAAGAAATTCTCTCATGCTTCACTTAGATTTATTTGGGAGTTAGTAATTTTTTAAGAAATTCTCTTGCTTCACTTAGATTATTTTGGGAGAAAGAAAAATTATGCTCATGTTCTTCACTTAAATTTGTTTGAGCTTATTAAAAGAAACATATGAAATTAGTCCCAAAGTGATAGATATCCAAGGAGGATATAATAAAAACTTTCATGAAGATCATTGGACAAAATAAACTTGGTTCTTAGTAATGGTTTTGAGACATGATGATATGATATGTGAGTCATGTTGATGAGTAATTATGTTTTAGTAAGAATATTAGTGTTAAGGTTTGTGATTCCCTATGCAAGCACGAAATTCAATAGTTATGCAATGAAATTATATCCTACTTGCGGTGCATTATTCGGTGTTACTTATGCTTGATGCTCAGGTACGAGATTTTTCGTTTCTTGGTTGGACGCTTCTCGTTCTTTTTGCTAGCCTTCATTTTGCACTAAGTATGATCACTAATTGTGCATCCAAAACCCTTTAAACCAGTTTTGCCTTATGAGTCCACTATACCTATCTATATGCGGTATTTCCGTGCCGTTCTAAGCAAATTTGCATGTGCCATCTCTAATTTTCAAAATAAATTTCTCTTTTGTGTGCTCGTACCGCTCGCGAGGCAGAGGGGTGGCCGATATTTTCCATGCTAGATGTGTTATTCTAATGATGAGTGTTTATTCACTTGTCATTGCACGAGAGTACGGCAAAGGTATTAGGGATGCCCAGTCCCGAAATGAAAAATGAATTTACTTTTATGTTGTCAAATAATAAATTCCTTGGAAAGTGTTGGTATGGAGGGCGCCCATGGATACGGTTAGCCATGGAAAGTGAAAGTATGGTGGAAAAAGGAATAAACTTTATTTTCTCTTTGGGAACCGCCTATGATATATCTAGCATGGAAAGTGTTGGGAACTCTAAGTCGTTTTCATTGGTGGGAAAAGTATGTCTCCCAAAATGTTTTTATCTCTCAATTTTCTCTTTGAGCTCTGCCACCTCTACAAATCCCTATTTCCCTCCATGAAGGGTCTTTCCTTTACTTTATGCAATTTTTATTTTTGAACTCGAGTCTCCATCTTCTCTTATAAAGCACCAACTAAGGGGCACTATGATCGTACTTGAGCATTGGGTATAGCTAGCATTTGAGTGTGTTCATGAATGGATCAATGATTGAGCATAATGGGCTAGGGATAACTTGCTTTAGTGTTGATATTTTGAAAGACATTGTTACTTGTTGATATGCTTGAGTATTAAAGTATTCATGTCAAAACTAGACTATTGCTTCGAACCATATAAAAGTCCAAATGTCCAAGCTACAAAGAAAAGAATATGTGATGAACATGTTGGGCAGCATTCCACATCAAAAATTCTGTTTTTATCATTTACCTACTCGAGGACGAGCAGGAATTAAGCTTGGGGATGCTGATACATCTCCAATGTATCCATAATTTTTGGTTGTTCCATGCTGCTATAATATCATTCTTGGTTGTTTTACAATCATTTTTATAATCATTTTATAGAATTTTTTTGGTACTAACCTATTGACATAGTGACCAGTGCCAGTTGTTATTTTCTGCTTGTTTTTTACATCGCAGGAAATCAATACCAAACGGAGTCCAAACGCAGCGAAACTTTTTGTGGATTTTTTCTGGAATAGAAGACACAAGTTGGGCCAAAGAAGTACCAGAGGGGTGCTCCGAGGGGAGCACAACCCACCAGGGCGCGCCTGGGGGCCCAGGCGCGCCCAAGTGGGTTGTGCCCACCTTGGTGGCCTCCCGCACCGCTTATTTGCTCTATAAATACCCCAATATTCCAGAAACCCTAGGGGAGTCGACCAAAATCAACTCCAGCCGCCGCAAGTTCTAGAAACACCAGATCCAGTCTAGACACCATCACGGAGGGGTTCATCATGTCCATTGGTGCCTCTCCGATGATGCGTGAGTAGTTCTTTGTAGCTACGGGTCCATAGTTAGTAGCTAGATGGCTTCCTCTCTCTCTCTCTCTCTCTCTCTCTCTCTCTCTCTCTTGATTCTAAATACAATGGTCTCTTGGAGATCCATATGATGTAAGTCTTTTTGCGGTGTGTTTGTTGGGATCCGATGAACTTTGAGTTTATGATCAGATCTATGTTTTTATCCATGAATGTTATTTGAGTCTTCTTTGATCTCTTATATGCATGAT
>NC_041389.1:538052893-538068302 GCF_002162155.2 Triticum dicoccoides
GTGCTTTGTGATGGGTTCGATCTTACGGTGCTTGATCCCAGTGACAGAAGGGGAAACGACACGTATGTATCGTTGCTATTAAGGATAACAAGATGGGGTCTATTTCTACATAAATAGATCTTGTCTACATCATGTCATTGTTCTTATTGCATTACTCCATTTTTCCATGAACTTAATACACTAGATGCATGTTGGATAGCGGTCGATGTGTGGAGTAATAGTAGTAGATGCATGCAGGAGTCAGTCTACTAATCTTGGATGTGATGCTTATATAAAGATCATTGCCTGGATATCGTCATGATTATTTGAGTTTCTATCAATTGCCCAACAGTAATTGTTTTCCCACCATTTGCTATTTTTCTCGAGAGAAGCCACTAGTGAAACCTACGGCCCCCGGGTCTCTTCTTTAATATATTTGCCTTCACGATCTATTTCTTTTTCTTTTATTTTCAGTTATATTAAACCAAAAATACAAAAATACCTTGCTGCACTTTATTTTATTTGTGATATATTTATCCTATCTACTACAACTTTATCCCGTCTCCGTGCCAATTTCTAGCGCCGTTACCCGAAAGGGATTGACAACCCCTTTAACACGTCCCGTTGCGAGTATTTGTTATTTGTGTGCGGGGGTTGTTTACGTTGTGTTGCTTGGTTCTCCTACTAGTTTGATAACCTTGGTCTCATCACTGAGGGAAATACCTACCGTTGTTGTGCTGCATAATCCCTTCCTCTTTGGGGAAATACCGATATAGTTCAAGCAAACATTAACACCTTTTGAGAGAGATCCACATGAATCGTGATTTATTAGAATACTCTATGTGCTTCACTTATATCTTTTGAGCTAGGCAATATTGCTCTAGTGCTTCATTATATCTTTTTAGAGCACGGCGGTGATTTTATTTTATAGAAATTGATGAACTCTCATACTTCACTTATATTATTTTGGGAGTATTTAAACAACATGGTAATTTGCTTTGGTTATAAATTTAGTCCTAATATGATAGGCATCCAAGATGGATATGATAAAAACTTTCATATAAAGTGCATTGAATTCTATGAGAAGTTTGATTCTTTATGATTATTTTATGATATGAAGATGGTGATATTAGAGTCATGCTAGTGAGTAGTTGTGAATTTGAGAGATACTTGTGTTACAATTTGTGATTCTCATAGCATGCACGTATGGTGAACTGTTATGTGATGAAGTCAGAGCATGATTATTTCTTGATTGTCTTCCTTATGAGTGGCGGTCGGGGATGAGCGATGGTCTTTTCCTACCAATCTATCCCCATACGAGCATGCGCGCAGTACTTCATTTCGAGAACTAATATATTTTTGCAATAAGTATGTGAGTTCTTTATGACTAGTGTTGAGTCCATGGATTATACGCACTCTTACCCTTCCACCATTGCTAGCCTCTCTTGTGTCGTGCAACTTTCGCTGGTGCCATACACCCACCATATACCTTCCTCAAAACAGCCACCATACCTACCTATTATGGCATTTCCATAGCCATTCTAATATATATTGACATGCAACTTTCCACCGTCCCGTTTATTATGACATGCTTCATCATTGTCATATTGCTTTGCATGATCATGTAGTTGACATCGTATTTGTGGCGAAGCCACCTTTCATAATTCTTTCATACATGTCACTCTTGATTCATTGCACATCCCGGTACATCGTTGGAGGCATTTATATAGTCATATTTTGTTCTAAGTATCCAGTTATAATTCTTGAGTTATAAGTCAATAAAAATGTGATGATCTTCATTATTAGAGCATTGTCCTAGTGAGGAAAGGATGATGGAGACTATGATTCCCCCACAAGTGGGGATGAGACTACGGACGAAAAAAAAGAGGCCAAAAAAATGAGAAAGGCCCAAATAAAAAAATGAGAGAAAAAGAGAGAAGGGCAATGCTACTATCCTTTTACCACACTTGTGCTTCAAAGTAGTACCATGATCTTCATGATAGAGAGTCTCCTATGATGTCACTTTCATATACTACTCGGAATTTTTCATTATAGAACTTGGCTTGTATATTCCAATGATGGGCTTCCTCAAATTGCCATAGGTATTCATGAGCAAGCGAGTTGGATGCACACCCACTTAGTTTTCTTTTTGAGCTTTCATAAACTTATAGCTCTAGTGCATCCGTTGCATGGCAATCCCTACTCACTCACATTGATATCTATATTGATGGGCATCTCCATAGCCCATTGATACGCTTAGTTGATGTGAGACTATCTCCCTCTTTTTGTTTTCTCCACAACCACCATATTCTATTCCACCTATAGTGCTATGTCCATGGCTCACGCTCATGTATTGCATGAAAGTTGAAAAAGTTTGAGAACATAAAGAGTATGAAACAATTGCTTGGCTTATCATCGGGGTTGTGCATGATTTAAATATTTTGTGTGATGAAGATGGAGCATAGCCAGACTATATGATTTTGTAGGATAACTTTCTATGGCCATGTTATTTTGAGAAGACATGATTGCTTTATTATTGTGCTTGAAGTATTATTGTTTTTGCGTCAATATTAAACTTTCAGATATGAGCATTCATGCCACAATAAAGGAAATTACATGGATAAATATGTTAGGTAGCATTCCACATAAAAAATTCTGTTTTTATCATTTACCTACTCGAGGACGAGCAGGAATTAAGCTTGGGGATGCCTGATACGTCTCCAACATATCTATCATTTTTTATTGTTCCATGCTATTATATTATCTGTTTTGGATGTTTCATATGAATTATTATGTTATTTTATATTATTTTAACCTAGAGCCCAATGCCAGTTCCTGTTTTTCCCTATTTTAGAGTTTCGCAGAAAAGGAACACCAAACAGAGTCCAAACGAAACAAAACTTTTGCGATGATCTTTCTTGGACGAGAAGCAAACCAGGAGACTTGGAGATGAAGTCGGAGGAGCAACGAGGCGGCCACAAGGGTGGAGGGCGCGCCCAGGGGGTAGGACGCGCCCCCCTATCTTGTGGGGCCCTCGGGGGTCTCCTGGCCTAATTCTTTCCCTATATATACTCTTATACCCCAAAACCACCAGAGGCATCCACGAAAATACTTTTCCACCACTGCAACCTTCTGTACCCATGAGATCCCATCTAGGGGCCTTTTCCGATGTCCTGCCGGAGGGGGATTCGATCACGGAGGGCTTCTAGATCAACGTCATTGCCCCTCCGATGAAGCGTGAGTAGTTTACCTCAGACCTACGGGTCCATAGCTAGTAGCTAGATGTCTTCTTCTCTCTCTTTGATTCTCAATACCATGGTTTCCTCGTTGTTCTTGGAGATCTATACGATGTAATAACTTTTTGCGGTGTGTTTGCCGAGATCCGATGAATTGTGGATTTATGATCAGATTATCTATGAATATTATTTAAATCTTCTCTGAATTCTTATATGCATGATTTGATGTCTTTGCAGGTCTATTTGAATTATTAGTTTGGTTTGGCCAACTAGATTGGTTCTTCTTGCAATGGGAGAAGTGCTTAGCTTTGGATTCAATCTTGCGGTGTCCTTTCCCAGTGACAGTAGGGGCAGCAAGGCACGTATTGTATTGTTGCCATCGAGGATAAAAAGATGGAGTTTTCATCATATTGCTTGAGTTAATTCCTCTACATCATGTCATCTTACTTAATGTGTTACTTTGTTTTTTATGAACTTAATACTCTAGATGCATGCTAGATAGCGGTAGATGTTTGGAGTAATAGTAGTAGATGTAGAATCGTTTCGGTCTACTTGACATGGACGTGATGCCTATAGTCATGATCATTGCCTTAGATATCGTCATAACCTTGCTCTTTTCTATCAATTGCTCGGCAGTAATTTTTTCACCCACCGTATTATTTTCTATATTGAGAGAAGCCTGAAACCTATGGCCCCCGGGTATGTTTTCCATCATATAAAGTCTCTTTTCCATCATACTAGTTTCCGATCTACTATTCTTGCAATCTTTTACTTTCCGATCTATAAACCAAAAATACCAAAAATACTTACTTTATCGTTTATCTATCTCTATCAGATCTCACTTTTGCAAGTAACCGTGAAGGGATTGACAACCCCTTTATCGCGTTGGGTGCAAGTTTGTTTGATTGTTTGTGCAGGTATTTGGTGATTTGTGCGTTGTCTCCTACTGGATTGATACATTGGTTCTCAAACTGAGGGAAATACTTACTCTACTTTGCTGCATCACCCTTTCCTCTTCAAGGAACAAACCAATGCAAGCTCAAGAAGTTGTAGTCCCCTAGTCTGCAAACACTCATGATGTTTCTGAAACATGGGCGACGTTCCAAACCTCCGACTTGCATCAATGGCTTATCTGCAACATCGAAAATATTCTTGTAGTTGCTGCAATGTTGCAATCCTGACCGAGCTCTGCATCACCGGTGATGTCCGCAAGTTTATAGGGCATATAGTTGTTTTTTTGTAGGGCGAGCCAAGATCTTATCTTATTTGCAGGTCGTATAAATGAAATGATTGGAAAAATCATATAGAATTTGGAGGTGCGTAGTGTCTTACGGGGTTGGCTCACAATACAACAATTATCGCTACTGATTCCAGATAGAATGTTGATACCGTGGCCACAAGTTCATGTCGTGACAGCGTGGCCCGGACGGTCAGATGCCGACAAACCATGGGTGATCGATGATGTCGGGCAAGAGATGGAGGAGGGCGGCGGCGTGAAAAGTAGAGGATTTTGTGTGGAGGGAGTGGATAAGACTGAGGGGATTCTAAGGGCGCTGCTCTCCCTACTTTGGGTCGGGCCAAATTTGTGGCGTGGGCTCAGGAAGCCATGCACTAGTATCGTTTGCGAGTGACGTTGACCATCACGGCGAATGCTAGTGGTAATATTTTTCTATATTGTGAGAGAGACATAATTTTTAAAATATGTTAATGGAGTCTAAATATTTCCATTTTAAAAAATATGTTAAACTATTAGAGTGTTACACACGAGTTCTCACATAGGTTGCTTTGTCCCAGGACCGTATTTTCCAGCTTAAATCTGGTGTGTTGAGGCAACCTCATAGGTTTATATCATTTGGATTTGACAGGTTACAAAAGTTTCTATGCAAATGATAAAAACACTCACACACTCTTTAACTTGGATATGAATCATGGTTTTGGCATTCATTTTAATTGAGGGGCAAATTATAAATACTCCCTCTGTTCATAAATATAAGTCTTTGTCGAGATTTTGCTATAGACAACATACAGATATATAGAGACATATTTTAGAGTGCAGATTCACTTATTTTGTTATATGTAGTTCATATTGAAATCTCTAAAAAAGACTTATACTTAGGAATGGAGGGAGTAAATTTGAGCGCATTAGTGGCGTGGACATCATATTCAATGCCGCTAGTAAATATAGTCTCTGGCGTCTCTTTTATGCCCAACGCCAACAGTAAATTATGTCAATGGTGTTGGGAAATGCGTCGGTCACCATTGTTTTGGAGGACGATGGTCGAGATGGAGGATGCTGGCAATGAAGAAGCAATCGACATGGTGGTCAGGGTTCCTGAACCAGACTGCCCTACAATGCCCTTTGGAGGTCGGTGATCCTAAAGGCTACCACCAATCCAAGCGCCTCCAATCCTAGGCTCTCTCTCTCTACTGCTTGTTGGTTTGCACCACCCCCTCCCATGCGCCCGCCGCGTTAGTGAAAATCCTACTCAATTTTATTCAAACTGCTCAAATCCCTAATCAGATATGCTTTCTTTGGTCCAAATTGAAGCCTACAAGTAGATTCAATGCCTAAATCGAGGCGCAAATGGTATGATCGATGTGTAAATCGATGCCATCTAGGAAAGAGGGCTTACCCCCATTGGCAAACGCATGCCTGTGTAGTGATGAAGCCGGTGCTTGGCGTCGGTGCTTGTCATCCAGATCTTGGCTCCGATACTCGCTGACACTGCTTGCCGCCGCCGGTGAGAGAGAGGGAGAGGGGAGAGTGAGCAGTGAGACAAGGGTGAGGGAATTTATAGCGCCACTTCAGGAAACAACGCACCGTCTCCTGCGCATGCAACCGCATCCACCCACGTGCCTAGAGTTTCATCATCGAGGCCTGGCGTTGGAATACGGCCAATTTGACACTTCCTCGAGAGCCAAGCCCAGAGATGCTTTAAGGTTTGTGTGGGCCAAGATTCATGTGCAACTCAAGCAACCAAACAGGCCAAAATCGCATCCATCGGCCCTGGCTGAGGCTAATGTAGTCTACCAAACGCATCCTAAGAGAGGTTGGGTTGAATTGGCTGAGAATTTCAATAACTTGTATGGTGATGATGTTTAGTGCTTTAAGTCTTTTTTTTCTTTGCGTGGATATTTTTATAGTAGTTAAAGTTATGCATGAACTCGGTATAACATTACAGTACAAATTGGAAATCGATAAGAACAAAAAAAATATAGTAACTTCTTAGTTATAAAGAAGGGGACTGATAGGCGCCGGTGCGCCGGCCTAACTTTTGGGCCGGTCGACCACCCACCGTTAGATTGGCCTGCATGTGACCATTCGATCAAAGTCAACACATCCCCTTTGATCCCAATCTTCTTCCCCCTGTTTGTCTCTGCCACATCGCCGCGTCGTCCACCTCGCCACGCGCCCGTCCACCCATCCTGTAGTTCTTCGCGGCCCAGCCCGCCATTGCACCTCCCTCCTGACCTCCATGGTCATCCCCTCGCTCGTCGATGTAGGCATGCATCACCGTTTCCAACAAAAAAAGAACTCAGCAAAGAAATCTGGTCATCACCGATCGTAGCAAAAAGATCCATCGGTGGTAGCAAAACAAAACACCGGTTCCAGCAAAACACACAAATGCTTCCCTGTTGCCGTCGCCATAGTAGCAAAAATTTAGACAAAAAAATCTCAAGAGCAGAACTACCATGATCGGGTTGAAGCAAAAAAAAGGCCAGTTCCAGCAAAAATTAACATGATTGAAGCAAAAAAGCTAGAGTAGTGTTCTTGAAGCAAAAAGAACATATGGTTCCAACAAAAAAAGTGTGATTCCAGCAAAAAAATGCTGATTCCAGCACCTCAGATTAAGGTAGCCTTAGCTTTTTCCCTAGCCGGTTCCAGCACCTCGGAGTGTGGATGCAACTTTTTTCATGGCCGGTTGCAGCTTCTTCAGCAATTGCAGGAAAAAAAAGAGGGTGAAGGATGGGTGACGAAGGGGATGGAATTCATTATTGGCTACTACAGAGAGAAGGTGATGGATTTCATCCATGGCTGCTAGGGAGAGTAGGGGAAGGAGTCCATCCATGGCTACTGGAGAGAGAAGGGGATGTAGTTATGGAGTTCATCCACGGAAGCAACTCCCCCCCTCGCATCGGCTCCGGCGCCGCTCAACCCGCCGGCGCTAGGATTTTAGAGAGAGAAAGAGAGGGAGCGGTGGCAAGGAACGAACTGGATAGGTCTCGCGTCGGGGGTGGGGATAAGGTTCCTGTGGATAGCGGTGGGCAAGCAGTCACGTGGGTCCATGTGGGCGTGCGTTGTGCGAGGAGGCGATCGGCCCAGTTTGGGCCGGCTGACCGATTGCAACCATTTCCCCATAAAGAACCGTGTGACAAAAATATTTATTGCTTCATGAGCACTGTATATGTGAATGTGATATGAGAAAAAAATTGTTGCTGGACGCTCCAGTGCTTGTAGTCATCCATGAAGATGGTTGTAATTTTTAGAGTGAAGTGCATCATAGGTGAAAGTGCAATATGTGTGTCATCCTGATCCTCAGACTATTTCAAAGGAGTCACGTAGGTCCTTGAACTATTTCAGAGGTGTCACGTAGGTCCTTGAACTATGAAAATCGCCATCCAAGGCCTCAGAGTGCAATATGTGTGTCATCCTGATCCTCAAACTATTTCAAAGGAGTCACGTAGGTCCTTGAACTATTTCAGAGGTGTCACATATACATATACCTATTACACTTCAAAGATTTCTGAGGATCTAGATGATACTTAACATAGTTTGAGGACCTACGTGACACCTTCGAAATAGTTCAAGGACCTAGAATGCACTTCACTCATTTGTATTACCTCTGTTGTTCTTTGTACTGCCATGATTGAAGATGAATAGATTGTAAGTTTCTGGCAAAAAAAAAACAAATCTGAATTATCATGAAAAATAGAATTGTCGATAAAATTCCAATGGCCATTATAATTAAGTCCAATATGAATAGGCTCGATAAAGTTGACTGGTCCGGCCTATGTTACTGAAGACAGATTCAACATGAATAGGTTCACCAGGTAGTTTTATACAACATATATTTCATAATTTGTACCTTGATTACAAGAGGCATAAGAAAAGGAGTCGTCGAGAGTCGAGAGCATAGAGATCATCAATTGAATTGTCAGATCGAGCGACATAGCACACTATTGGAGAATTATGTAATATCCAGATCACCCACTTTACACTGTTACAGGTAGGTAGTAATAAACCGCATAGTTCTGCAACTATATTCAGCAACAGGTATCGAATCAAGTTCAGTGAAGAACCTTCCTGATCAGAATGTGATATTGGGCACATTCTTCCTGAATGGGTTGAATCCATGCCAAGCCTTTCAGATGTCCAAGAAAGACATGGGTCTTCTAACGTCCTTCTGACGACCATTATTATTATACTCCCTCCGTCCCACAACATAAGATGTTTTTGCAAGCAAGTACCTCTGAAGAGTGAAAATTTCGATGCAGTGAAGCAGCAACTATCCAGCGTACATCCTGAAACCGTACTTTTTCTCACGAAGATTAGGCAACTTTCAGTCCGGGAAGACAATGTTTACATTGTCACAGGTAGATATTAATAAACTGCAAACCACGGGAGGAAACGACGCAAATTACATTCAACCGGTGAAGAAAAGACAACATCAGAATACTGTTCAAATTATTCATGTATTTGTTGTCGCCAGTACCTTACTTAGCACACCTTAAATATCTGTGTCGCCAGTACCTTACTTAGCACACCTTAAGTACCTCTTTTTCGTCAACCATAGAACCATGCAGCAAATGTTCCCTCAACGCCTGGGAGATTTAGGAAGGCAGAGAAAGCATCGACAAGATAGAACAAACAGGAACATTGCACTAACATTGTATCCATTTATAGCCATCAGTATCACTACCTTACTGAAATAACTCGAGGCTCGAGTATCCTCAGCTCCTGTTCTTCTTGTTCCGCAACTCGCAGCAAATGTTTCCCCTCCCCCCTAGTCGCATCAGCATCCACGCGACAGCTGTTAGCAAGAGTCTTCCCAGCTTCTTGCTTGCCAGTTTTAGCAACATTACGCTTCTTTCTGTGAACATATAAAAAAGGTGCAATGTTTTAGCGTAAAGATAAGATGTCGGATGTATATTGGCAATGAAATAGCAGGATGACATCACTCTAATAATCGACTTATTCCTAATGTCCAGCTACAGATACACCTGTACCTAGGTAAGTACTCCTTCCGTTCTAAAATAGATGACCCAACTTTATACTAAAGTTAATACAAAGTTGAGTCATCTATTTTGGAACGAAGGGAGTAACTAACAAAGGAAGACCGACTTTTCTTTGTTCTCTGGCAAAAGCAGAATCCAAGTCCATTCCAATTGTTATTCCACCTTTAAATTTCTTCTTCATTTTACTTTGGCGAGACCTGCTAGAAGGCTACAACGAATGCATCCCTTGCGTCCAGAGAAATGACATAAACCGTGTTGCCCAAATAGTTACTCCCTCTGTAAAGAAACATAAGATCCGACAATTATACATGAAGTTAAGACGCTCACCAGTTTACCTGACTAGTGTTTGTGAATGGTTAGGAGCGTGCAAACTTAAGAAACACTCCCCCCGGAATTATTGGGCCCATGAGCCAAAACGGGAAGACCACGAAAAACGCACAGGAGAAATTGGAAATAAATCTCTTAGCTAATGGACGGTATTAATTAGGCCTATTAACTAACTTGTGCATGGCTACTGCATGATCCAATCAAGGAGACCGATGCGCTACCTTCCATGGAGAGGCTAGTGAATGAAATGACGTGCTTAAATGCAGCAGCCTATTTTCTTTAATGAACTATGCAGCAGCCTAGTAAACATGGTATACAAGTTTTGGTGGCTCTTGGACCCAATAAACCCGAATGGAGGGAGCAACACCAAGAAAATTATGAATGAATTTTTAAAAATTGAATAATATTTCATAACCCAACATTTTTTTTGAACAACTTGAACACATTTGAAAAACATCATTTTTCATAAAAGCATGAAAATATTTCAAAAAATTTGAATAATATTTTATACAAGCAAGAACATTTTAAATTTTTAAGGAGATATGTTAGTTCAAAATATTAAGAACATTTTTTACGAGCAACATTTTGAACACTTTTAAAGAAATATGAGGAGCGTGCAAACTTTGTAACTAACATGTTTGCTAGCAGATGGGCATGCCCATGGTAGGCATCCATGCCAGGTTTGGACGATTCCAACACCTTATGCATGTTGCGTGACGTGTGGCCATTTATCGGTCACTTTCATCGAGAAAACTCCAGAAAATGCAAAAACTGCTGAAAAACTAGAACAACTTGGGATGGTGCCTTGAATTGGTCATAAAAGTTCATGGACAAATTTGGGATCATTTGAAGATGCAAAAAAAGTACTTGTATACGAACTCATTCGGCCTACCCGAACACCCTGCATTGAACATGGTATATTTTTGGACATGCATAAAATGACTACAAATTTTGCTAGCAGGTGGGCATGCCCATGGCAGACGATCATGCCAGGTTTGAATGATTTCCGGCACCATACGCAAGTTGCGTCACGTTCGGCCATTTGTCGTCCATTTTTCATCGAGAAAACTCCATAAATTGCAAAAAAAAAATGAAAACTCAAACAAATTGGCATTCTTCCTTGAATTGGTCATATAAGCTCATGGAATTTTTTGGGTCATTTCACGATGCAGATAAAACGTGCTCTCATACGGCCCCATCTCGCCTACCCAAACAACCCCCGTTGAAAATGGTCTATCTTTTGGACATGCATGAAATGATCCAACTATTGCTAGTAGGTGGGCATGCCCATGGTTTGAACGAATTTTGACACTATATGGATGTTGCGTCATGTCCGAGCATGTATATCCATTTTTCATCGAGAAAACTACAGAAAATGCAAGAACTGTTAAAAACTCAAGCAACTTGGCATGGGGCATTGAATTGGCTATTTAAGCTTATTGGGAAAAATTGGAGTCATTTGAAGATGTCGAAAAAACATGCTCTCATACGGAGCCCTGGCCTACCCGAGCACCTCTGTTGAACATGGTCTATTTTCGGACATGCATGAACTTACCCCAACTTTTACGAGCAGGTGAGAATGCTCATGGTAGGCATCCATGCCATGTGTGAATTATTTCTGACACAAATATGCAAGTTGCGTCACATCTGGCCATTCACTACTAGAAAAAGGGCTATAGATGGGATTGACACTAATGGCGCACCAGACAAGCGGTGCGTCATTAGTATATACTAATGGCGCACCACCTTATGATACACCATTAGTGTTGAAACTACTAATGGCGCACCTGGCCCAAGGTGCGCCATTAGTACCAATTTTTTTTTGAACTAGTGTGCCTGTCCAAACATACTAATGGCGCATCCAGACGAAGTGCGCCATTACTAGTTGTAACTAGTAATGGCGCACCTGTCGGAAAGTGCGCCACTAATGTTGTTTTTTTATTATATTTTTTATTCCTTTTTTTGCAAAACTACTAATGGCGCACTTTTCCACCGTGCGCCATTACTAGTTTAAACTAGTAATGGCGCACTGTCGAACAGTGCGCCATTAGTATGTTTTTTTTTTGCAAAACTACTAATGGCGCACCACCAGAAGGTGCGCCATTAGTAACCTGGATTACTAATGGCGCATTTATGGTTGGTGCGCCATTAGTAAGTGGGCAGCAACAAGATATTTTGGACAGCCTCTCCTACCCACACTCACTTTCTTCCCACTTCATTCTCTCCACCGCCTCCTCCTTGTCTCGGGTGCCTCCTCTTTTTCACCTCATTTCCACCATAGATTCATTCAAATTAAGTGGTTAAATTACCTTGTTTTGATAGGTAAGTAAGGGGGGAAGCTATACTTATGTTGTTCTCCCTACAACAATGTGCACATGCACTTTTTATGGCCTAGCTAGATCTATGTATGTTCGTGGTGTTGCATATGTTTGTGGTGTTGCATATGTGTTTGTGTTTGGAGGTGTACCGGTATTTGAAATGCGATAGTTGCCAATATTTTGCCGGAATGTTGATTCATTTCCGTTTCGGCGAGAATTTTGGCATTAAGCATTCTTTTTGGTCCTATTTTTAGGGAAAGTCGTGCCAAATTTTTTCTTGGTTCTAAAATATCGTTTTGCTCTACCCCGCAGGCGACCATGGTCCGCACGATGACCGAAGGCATCGTGAATAGGTTTTTGAGGTCCGCGAAGGCCGAGATGCTTCAAAAGAACGAGACGGAGATAAGATGTCCGTGTCGAAGATGCAAGCTGAAGAGCCTTATTGCGGACCCGGATTCCGGGCAGGTGCGGGATCACCTGCTCTTGCGTGGTTTCATGGATGGCTATCGGTGGCAAGGTGATGAAGATGACTACGAAGTCGTCCATGGGGGCCGGGCAAGAAATAAGGAAGGGCAGCAAGACAACCACCGCGGCTCGGGCGGGCGAGAAGACGAATAATCCCCAGGAGATGATCACGACGGTGATGATGTACACAGTCATCATGTAGAAGATGCAGGACATGATGATGAGGAAGATGCCGGAGCAGACGACGGGCATGATCATGAAGATGATGATGCCGGCGGAGCAGACGACGCTGGACCATCGATGGGCTGGGTGCAGGACCCTCATATTCAAGAGCTGCTTCTCAAGCAGACGGATAACGCAAGAGCTGCCGCCCGAGAGAAAGCCAAGATGGATCAACTTGAGTTAGACGCGGTTACTCCATTGTATGAAGGATGCAGGCCCGAGGATACCCGCCTGAAAGTAACGCTCATGGCTCTGGAGATGAAGGTAAAACACAAAATGACCGACGCATGCTTCGACGAGAACATGTCATTCTGGCACGAACGTCTTCCCAAGGGGAACAAGTGCCCGACCAGTTTGGAGGAGGCGAAGAAAATCGTGTGTCCTCTGGATTTACCGCACGTGAAATACCATGTGTGCATGAACAATTGCATCATTTATCGGGACGAGCACGCGGAGTCTACCATATGTCCGGTGTGCGGCGTCACTCGCTACAAGAAGAGGAAGAAAGCTCCTCGAAAAGTGGTGTGGTACTTTCCGATCACTCCTCGTCTGCAGCAGTATTTCGCGGACCCTAAGGTAGCAAAGCTCCTGCGTTGGCACGCGGATAGGGAGGAGAAGAAGCGAGAAGATGACGCAAATGATCCGGAGATAGATAAAAAAGACAAGATGCTGAGTCACCCTAAGGATGCGAGCCAGTGGCAAGCGTTGAACTTCGAATACCCAGAATTTGGGAACGATCCAAGGAACATCGTGTTGGGCGCAAGCACCGATGGAGTCAATCCGTTTGGCAGCCAGAGAAGCACACATAGCACCTGGCCTGTCTTTGTGTGGATGTACAACCTTCCCCCCTGGTTGTGCATGAAGAGGATGTACATTCACATGAGTATGCTAATTGAAGGGCCGAAACAACCAGGGAACGACATCAATCTGTATCTAGGGCTGCTGAAAGAGGAGCTTGACACGCTGTGGAAAACGCCAGCCAATACGTGGGACGCCGCAGAGAAAGAATATTTCCCTATGAGAGCCGCACTGCTCACGACGGTGCACGACTATCTCGGTTACGGATATCTCGCGGGGCAGGTAGTCCACAGATTTTCTGGGTGCGTAAGGTGCATGGATGACACAACGTATCGCCAGCTAGATAGAGATCCCGGGTCTTCGAAAACCGTGTTCATGGGACATCGAAGGTGGCTTCGCGACGATGACCCGTGGAGGAAACGCAAGGATCTGTTCGATGGTGAAACCGAACCCCGAAAACGCCCATGTACGAGGAGCGGCGAGGAAATAGACAAGCTGTTGAAAAATTGGAAAGACTGCCCACTGCCGGGAAAGAAGCAAAAGGCGCCAGAGCCGGGAAAGAAGCGAAAGGCGCCAGAGCCGCTGCTGAAGGTATGGAAAACGAGGTCTGTTTTCTGGGACTTGCCGTACTGGAAGATCCACCGTGTGCCTCACAGCCTTGATGTCATGCATATCACGAAGAACGTGTGCGAGAGTCTGCTTGGTACCCTGCTCAACATGCCAGAGAGGACCAAAGATGGGCCGAAAGCAAGGGCAGACTTGAAATCAATGGGCATCAGGCAGGAGCTTCACGCTAATGATGATGATGATGATGATGATGATGATGATGATGATGATGATGATGATGATGATGATGAGGCGAAGCAGGACACAGAAAGTCGTCGCAAAGGCAAAAAGGCCAAGAAGACCGAAATGACTACCCTCCCGCATGCTTCACTCTAAGTCAGGAGGAGATCGAGCAGTTTTTCACCTGCCTCCTAGGAGTAAAACTTCCTTACGGTTACGCGGGGAAGATAAGCAGATACCTAGACCCAGCGAAGCAGAAGTTCGGTGGGATGAAGTCTCACGACTATCACGTGCTGATGACGCAGATACTTCCAGTTGCAATCCGTGGGATCATGGACGCGCACGTCCGTGAAACGCTATTTGGCCTATGCAACTTTTTCGACGTCATCTCTCGAAAGTCGATTGGCGTGAGGCAACTAAGAAGGCTACAGGAAGAGATCGTGGTGATACTATGCGAGCTTGAGATGTACTTCCCGCCCGCATTCTTCGACGATGGTGCATCTGCTGGTCCATATAGTGGAGGATATCATCCAACTCGGGCTGACGTTCCTGCACAGCATGATGCCGTTCGAAAGGATGAATGGTGTCATCAAAGGATATGTTCGCAACATGTCACGTCCAGAGGGAAGTATAGCCAGGGGCTTTCTGACCGAAGAGTGCATCTCCTACTGCACGAATTATCTAGGCATCGAGAACCCCGTTGGTCTGCGCGTCAACAGGCACCTCGGTAGGCTCGCTGGATGGGGTCACCGTGAGGGTCGCCGCGAAATGCATGTCGACTTAGAGGGTCGACTCGCCGACTTCGAAAGAGCAAACCTAGTCGCGCTACAACACATAGACGTGGTCGATCCTTGGGTGGTAGAGCACAAAACCTTTATTAAGAAGACGTACAATGACCGCGGCCAACAGAGGACGGACGGAGATATAATCAAAGAGCACAACTCATGTTTCACGCGTTGGTTCAAGCAGAAGCTTCTGTCGTACCCTTTACATGAGGATTCTTCCGCGGAAGAACAACTCATATTTGCCTTGTCACAGGGC
>NC_041389.1:538069036-538075720 GCF_002162155.2 Triticum dicoccoides
GCGCACCCTCCCCCGCTCCACCGGCATTACTGTTTGATGATATTTTTTAAAAAAATATTACTGTCTTATAAAAAATATTACTGTTATGATTTAAACAAGTTTGAACATATTTAAACACAAATAAGTATCAAACAGCATTTTAAATGCATAAAAAAATGTGTGGAGCCTGGGAATCGAACCCAGGACCTCCTGGTGTGAGAACTGGCTGCTGACCAGTCGAGCTAGTAGAGGGAACTTGGTGTGGATCAGGTCAGGTGGGAGATAACCTGTTGGCTCGAGCAGAAATCAAAAAAAAATTACTAATGGCGCACCAGGGTGAGGTGCGCCATTAGAATGGATGTACTTATGGCGCACCGATGGGTGGTACGCCATTAGTATTGTGCCGCCCCCATCCATACTTCCTCCCCGGCGGCCCAAACCTATCCCCTCTCTCTCTCCCTCGCCCTCGCCCTCGATCCCCTTCCCCTCTCCTCTCCCAACACCGCTGCCCCATCGCCGCGACGCCGCCCCATCGTCCTCATCTCTGCCCCGACGCCGCGACGCCGCCCTCTCCTCTCCCGACGCAGCCGCCCCGTCGTCCTCGTCTCCTCGGCGCCGCTCTCCCCATCGCCCCACCTAGACGCCGCCTCGATGCCCCGACGCCGCCTCGACGCCTCGACGCGGCCTCGCCGTCGATCCGCATCACCTCGTCCACCCCGGCCTCGTACGAGCTCACCACCGACCTCCTCTCGGTGAGCAGCGCCGATCCCCCGCCTTTCCCCATAGTTTCCGTCAACGTAGGCCACCGTCCGACCTTTCCTACCCGGAGTTGCGCTACTCGCACTCCCTGGCCGCGCTCACCGGCCTCTGGCCGTGACCAACTGCGCCCCAGCGCGCCCGCCCGGGCCGCGCCTTGCCTTGCCCCGACCGCACTCCCGGGTGCCCCACGCCCTTGTGCTCGCGTCCGCCACGCCCGGCGATGGCCGTCGCTCACCTTGGCCGCGTCCAAGGTGCTCCCCCGCAGCCGCCCGCAACCCTCCTGTTCTGCCTACCGTCGTTGCTGTCGCCCGCTGCCTGTACCTGCTGCTCTGCTTGCCTCGCCGGTGCTGCTGCTTTGTGTTGGGGAACATAGTAATTTCAAAATTTTTCCTATGCACACGCAAGATCATGGTGATGATATAGCAACGAGAGGGGAGAGTGTTCGTCCACGTACCCTCGTAGACCGTAAGCGGAAGCGTTAGCACAACGTGGTTGATGTAGTTGTACGTCTTCACGATCCGACCGATCCAAGCATCGAACGTACGGGGCCTCCGAGTTCAGCACACGTTCAGCTCGATGACGATCTCCGGCCCTCCGATCCAGCAAAGGCTCCGAAGATGAGTTCCGTCAGCACGACGGCGTGGTGACGATGATGATGTTCTACCGGCGCAGGGCTTCGCCTAAACTCCGCGACGATATGACCGAGGTGGAATATGGTGGAAGGGGGCACCGCACACGGCTAAGGAACGATCCGTAGATCAACTTGTGTGTCTTTGGGGTGCCCCCTGCCCCCGTATATAAAGGAGGGAGGGGGGAGGTGCGGCCGGCCCTCTAGTGGTGCACCTGGAGGAGTCCTACTCCCACCGGGAGTAGGACTCCCCCCTCTTGCCTTGGTGGAGAAGGAAAGGGGGGAGGGGAAAGAGGAAAGGGGGGCGCCCCCCCCCCCTTCCTTGTCCTATTTGGACTAGGGGGGAGGGGGCACGCGGCCTGCCCTGGCCGGCCCTTCTCTTCTCCCTCTTGGCCCACTAAGGCCCAATATCCCCCGGGAGGGTTCCGGTAACCCCAACGGTGTTCCGGTAAAATCCCGATTTCACCCGGAACCATTCCAATGTCCAAACATAGGCTTCCAATATATCAATCTTTATGTCTCGACCATTCCGAGACTCCTCTTCATGTCCGTAATCACATCTGGGACTCCGAACAAACTTCGGTACATCAAAACTTATAAACTCATAATGAAACTGTCATCGAAACATTAAGCGTGCGGACCCTACGGGTCGAGAACTATGTAGACATGACCTAAAACCATTCTTGGTCAATAACCAATAGCGGGACCTGGATGCCCATATTGGTTCCTACATATTCTACGAAGATCTTTATCGGTCAAACCGCATAACAACATACGTTGTTCCCATTGTCATCGGTATGTTACTTGCCCGAGATTTGATCGTCGGTATCCAATACCTAGTTCAATCTCGTTACCGGCAAGTCTCTTTAGTCGTTCTGTAATACGTCATCTCATAACTAACTCATTAGTTATAATGCTTGCAAGGCTTAAGTGATGAGTATTACCGAGAGGGCCCAGAGATACCTCTCCGACAATCGGAGTGACAAAACCTAATCTCAAAATACGCCAACTCAATATGTACCTTTGGAGACACTTGTAGTACTCCTTTATAATCACCCAGTTACGTTGTGACGTTTGGTAGTACCCAAAGTGTTCCTCCGGTAAATGGGAGTTGCATAATTCTCATAGTTATAGGAACATGTATAAGTCATGAAGAAAGCAATAGGAGAATACTAAATGATCAAGTGCTAAGCTAACGGGATGGGTCATGTCAATCACATCATTCTCCTAATGATGTGATCCCATTAATCAAATGACAACACATGTCTATGGTCAGGAAACATAACCATCTTTGATTAATGAGCTAGTCAAGTAGAGGCATACTAGTGACTATATGTTTGTCTATGTATTCACACATGTATCATGTTTCCGGTTAATATAATTCTAGCATGAATAATAAACATTTATCATGATATGAGGAAATAAATAATAACTTTATTATTGCCTCTAGGGCATATTTCCTTCAGTCTCCCACTTGCACTAGAGTCAATAATCTAGATTACATAGTAATGATTCTAACACCCATGGAGTCTTGTTGCTGATCATGCTTTGCTCGTGAGAGAGGCTTAGTCAACGGGTCTGCAACATTCAGATCCGTATGTATCTTGCAAATCTCTATGTCTCCCACTTGGACTTGGTCCCGAATGAAATTGAAGCGTCTCTTGATGTGCTTGGTCCTCTTGTGAAATCTGGATTCCTTTGCCAAGGCAATTGCACCAGTATTGTCACAGAAGATCTTCATTGGTCCCGATGCACTAGGTTTGACACCAAGATCGGAAATGAACTCCTTCATCCAGACTCCTTCATTCGCTGCTTCAGAAGCAGCTATGTACTCCGCTTCACATGTAGATCCCGCCACGACGCTTTGTTTAGAACTGCACCAACTTACAGCTCCACCGTTTAATATAAACACGTATCCGGTTTGCGATTTAGAATCGTCCGGATCAGTGTCAAAGCTTGCATCGACGTAACCTTTTACGACTAGCTCTTTGTCACCTCCATATACGAGAAACATATCCTTAGTCCTTTTCAGGTATTTCAGGATGTTCTTGACCGCTGTCCAGTGATCCACTCCTGGATTACTTTGGTACCTTCCTGCTAAGCTTATTGCTAAGCATACGTCAGGTCTGGTACACAGCATTGCGTACATGATAGAGCCTATGGCTGAAGCATAGGGAACATCTTTCATTTTCTCTCTATCTTCTGCTGTGGTCGGGCATTGAGTTTGACTCAACTTCACACCTTGTAGCACAGGCAAGAATCCTTTCTTTGCCTGATCCATTTTGAACTTTTTCAAAATTTTGTCAAGGTATGTGCTTTGTGAAAGTCCTATTAAGCGCCTTGATCTATCTCTATAGGTCTTGATTGCCAATATATAAGCAGCTTCTCCAAGGTCTTTCATTGAAAAACTTTTATTCAAGTATCCCTTTATGCTATCCAGAAATTCTATATCATTTCCAATTAACAATATGTCATCTACATATAAAATTAGAAATGCTACAGAGCTCCCACTCACTTTCTTGTAAATACAGGCTTCTCCAAAAGTCTGTATAAAACCATATGCTTTGATCACACTATCAAAGCGTTTATTCCAACTCCGAGATGCTTGCACCAGTCCATAAATGGAACGCTGGAGCTTGCACACTTTGTTAGCACCTTTTGGACCAACAAAACCTTCCGGCTGCATCATATACAACTCTTCTTCTAGAAATCCATTCAAGAATGCAGTCTTGACATCCATTTGCCAAATTTCATAATCATGAAATGCAGCAATAGCTAACATGATTCGGACAGACTTAAGCATCGCTACGGGTGAGAAAGTCTCATCGTAGTCAACCCCTTGAACTTGTCGAAAACCTTTCGCAACAAGTCGAGCTTTATAGACAGTTACATTACCATCATCATTAGTCTTCTTCTTAAAGATCCATTTATTCTCAATAGCTTGCCGATCATCGGGCAAGTCAACCAAAGTCCATACTTTGTTTTCATACATGGATCCCATCTCAGATTTTATGGCCTCTAGCCATTTTGCGGAATCTGGGCTCATCATCGCTTCCTCATAGTTCGTAGGTTCATCATGGTCAAGTAACATGACTTCCAGAATAGGATTACCGTACCACTCTGGTGCGGATCTTACTCTGGTAGACCTACGAGGTTCTGTAGAAACTTGTTCTGAAGTTTCATGATCAATATCATTAGCTTCCTCACTGATTGGTGTAGTTGTCACAGGAACCGGTTCTTGTGATGAACTACTTTCCAATAAGGGAGTAGATACAGTTATCTCGTCAAGTTCTACTTTCCTCCCACTCATTTCTTTCGAGAGAAACTCTTTCTCTAGAAAGGATCCGAATTTAGCAACGAAAATCTTGCCCTCAGATCTGTGATAGAAGGTGTACCCAATAGTCTCCTTTGGGTATCCTATGAAGACACATTTCTCCGATTTGGGTTCGAACTTATCTGGTTGAAGTTTCTTCACATAAGCATCGCAGCCCCAAACTTTAAGAAACGACAACTTTGGTTTCTTGCCAAACCACAGTTCATAAGGCGTCGTCTCAACGGATTTTGATGGTGCCCTATTTAACGTGAATGCGGCCGTCTCTAAAGCATATCCCCAAAATGATAGCGGTAGATCAGTAAGAGACATCATAGATCGTACCATATCAAGTAAAGTACGATTACGACATTCGGACACACCATTTCGTTGTGGTGTTCCAGGTGGCGTGAGTTGCAAGACTATCCCGCATTGTTTCAAGTGTAGACCAAACTCGTAACTCAAATATTCTCCTCCACGATCTGATTGTAGAAACTTTATTTTCTTGTTATGATGATTTTCTACTTCACTCTGAAATTCTTTGAACTTTTCAAATATTTCAGACTTGTGTTTCATTAAGTAGATATACCCATATCTGCTTAAATCATTTGTGAAGGTGAGAAAATAACGATATCCACCACGGGCCTCAACATTCATTGGACCACATACATCTGTATGTATGATTTCCAACAAATCTGTTGCTCTCTCATAGTACCGGAGAACGGCGTTTTAGTCATCTTGCCCATAAGGCACGGTTCGCAAGTACCAAGTGATTCATAATCAAGTGATTCCAAAAGCCCATCGGTATGGAGTTTCTTCATGCGCTTTACACCGATATGACCTAAACGGCAGTGCCACAAATAAGTTGCACTATCATTATCAACTCTGCATCTTTTGGTTTCAACACTATGAATATGTGTATCACTACTATCGAGATTCAATAAAAATAGACCACTCTTCAAGGGTGCATGACCATAAAAGATATTACTCATATAAATAGAACCATTATTCTCTGATTTAAATGAATAACCGTCTTGCATCAAACAAGATCCAGATATAATGTTCATGCTCAACGCTGGCACCAAATAAAAATTATTTAGGTCTAAAACTAATCCCGATGGTAGATGTAGAGGTAGCGTGCTGACCGCGATCACATCGACTTTGGAACCATTTCCCACGCGCATCGTCACCTCGTCCTTAGCTAATCTTCGCTTAATCCGTAGTCCCTGTTTCGAGTTGCAAATATTAGCAACAGAACCAGTATCAAATACCCAGGTGCTACTGCGAGCATTAGTAAGGTACACATCAATAACATGTATATCACATATACCTTTGTTCACTTTGCCATCCTTCTTATCCGCCAAATACTTGGGGCAGTTCCGCTTCCAGTGTCCAGTCTGCTTGCAGTAGAAGCACTCAGTTTCAGGCTTAGGTCCAGACTTGGGTTTCTTCTCTTGAGCAGCAACTTGCTTGCCGTTCTTTTTGAAGTTCCCCTTCTTCTTCCCTTTGCCCTTCTTCTTGAAACTAGTGGTCTTGTTGACCATCAACACTTGATGCTCCTTCTTGATTTCTACCTCCGCAGCTTTTAGCATTGCGAAGAGCTCGGGAATAGTCTTGTTCATCCCTTGCATATTATAGTTCATCACGAAGCTCTTGTAGCTTGGTGGCAGTGATTGGAGAATTCTGTCAATGACACTATCATCAGGAAGATTAACTCCCAGTTGAATCAAGTGATTATTATACCCAGACATTTTGAGTATGTGTTTACTGACAGAACTATTCTCCTCCATCTTGCAGCTATAGAACTTATTGGAGACTTCATATCTCTCAATCCGGGCATTAGCTTGAAATATTAACTTCAACTCCTGGAACATCTCATATGCTCCATGACGTTCAAAACGTCGTTGAAGGCCCGGTTCTAAGCCGTAAAGCATGGCACACTGAACTATAGAGTAGTCATCAGCTTTGCTCTGCCAGACGTTCTTAACGTCGTCAGTTGCATCAGCAG
>NC_041389.1:538076590-538116826 GCF_002162155.2 Triticum dicoccoides
GTTGCAAATTTTACGTGGCTGCTACGGGCTTAGCAAGAACCGTTCTTACCTACGCATCAAAAACCACAACGATAGTTCGTCAAGTTGGTGCTGTTTTAACCTTCGCAAGGACCGGGCGTAGCCACACTCGATTCAGCTAAAGTGAGAGAGACAGACACCCGCCAGTCACCTTTAAGCACGAGTGCTCGTAACGGTGAAACCAGTCTCGCGTAAGCGTACGCGTAATGTCGGTCCGGGCCGCTTCATCTCACAATACCGCCGAACCAAAGTATGACATGCTGGTAAGCAGTATGACTTGTATCGCCCACAACTCACTTGTGTTCTACTCGTGCATATAACATCAACGCATAAAACCTAGGCTCGGATGCCACTGTTGGGGAACGTAGTAATTTCAAAAAATTTCCTACGCACACGCAAGATCATGGTGATGATATAGCAACGAGAGGGGGGAGTGTTCGTCCACGTACCCTTGTAGACCATAAGCGGAAGCGTTAGCACAACGCGGTTGATGTAGTCGTACGTCTTCACGATCCGACCGATCCAAGCACCGAACGTACGGGGCCTCCGAGTTCAGCACATGTTCAGCTCGATGATGATCTCCGACCCTCCGATCCAGCAAAGGCTCTGGAGATGAGTTCCGTCAGCACAACGGCGTGGTGACGATGATGATGTTCTACCGGCGCAGGGCTTTGCCTAAACTCCACGACGATATGACCGAGGTGGAATATGGTGGAAGGGGGCGCCGCACACGGCTAAGGAACGATCCGTAGATCAACTTGTGTGTCTTTGGGGTGCCCCCTGCCCCCGTATATAAAGAAGGGAGGGGGGAGGTGCGGCCAGCCCTCTAGGGGTGCGCCTAGAGGAGTCCTACTCCCACCAGGAGTAGGACTCCCTCCTCTTGCCTTGGTGGAGAAGGAAAGGGGGGAGGGGAAAGAGGAAAGGGTGGCTCCGCCCCCCCCCCCTTCCTTGTCCTATTCGGACTAGGGGGGAGGGGTCGCGCGGCCTGCCCTGGCCGGCCCTCCTCTTCTCCCTCTTGGCCCACTAAGGCCCAATATCCCTCGGGAGGGTTCCGGTAACCCCCCGGTGTTCCGGTAAAATCCCGATTTCACCCGGAACCCTTCCGATGTCCAAACATAGGCTTCCAATATATCAATCTTTATTTCTCGACCATTCCGAGACTCCTTGTCATGTCCGTAATCACATCTGGGACTCCGAACAAACTTCGGTACATCAAAACTTATAAACTCATAATAAAACTGTCATCGAAACGTTAAGCGTGCGGACCCTACGGGTTCGAGAACTATGTAGACATGACCTAAAACCATTCTTGGTCAATAACCAATAGCGGGACCTGGATGCCCATATTGGTTCCTACATATTCTACGAAGATCTTTATCGGTCAAACTGCATAACAACATACGTTGTTCCCTTTGTCATCGGTATGTTACTTGCCCGAGATTTGATCGTTGGTATCCAATACCTAGTTCAATCTCGTTACCGGCAAATCTCTTTACTCGTTCTGTAATACGTCATCTCATAACTAACTCATTAGTTATAATGCTTGCAAGGCTTAAGTGATGAGTATTACCGAGAGGGCCCAGAGATACCTCTCCGACAATCGGAGTGACAAACCCTAATAACGAAATACGCCAACTCAACATGTACCTTTGGAGACACCTGTAGTACTCCTTTATAATCACCCAGTTACGTTGTGACGTTTGGTAGTACCCAAAGTGTTCCTCCGGTAAATGGGAGTTGCATAATTCTCATAGTTATAGGAACATGTATAAGTCATGAAGAAAGCAATAGCAGAATACTAAACGATCAAGTGCTAAGCTAACGGGATGGGTCATGTCAATCACATCATTCTCCTAATGATGTGATCCCATTAATCAAATGACAACACATGTCTATGGTCAGGAAACATAACCATCTTTGATTAATGAGCTAGTCAAGTAGAGGCATACTAGTGACTATATGTTTGTCTATGTATTCACACATGTATCATGTTTCCGGTTAATACAATTCTAGCATGAATAATAAACATTTATCATGATATGAGGAAAAAATAATAACTTTATTATTGCCTCTAGGGCATATTTCCTTCACTTTGCTGCAACCCCTGCTAGGTGCCGCCTCTGCTGCTGATGCTAAGAATTGACCTGTACTGGTTCTTGTAACATACTGATTGGATAGGATTGACTGATAATGCTAATAGTTTGAGCTTGTTGTCTCTTAAGGAATCTGCACAAAAGTGTATTGTGAAAGCATGGAAATCTTGTTTGATGCTTCTCTGCACTGCTTTTCATGCATTTTAATTGTACTGATGGCAGCATAACAGCCAAACTCGATATGTTTTCTGATGGAAGCATGCATTTAAATTTAGAGAGGTTCCAATGCATAAAAACCAAACTCTATATATGTCCACCACTAATTATACATGTCTTTCTGAATTTTGGCAAAATTTGGGTGTTATGTTTTTGTGAAAGTGTTGTGCAATGGCAGAAATTAACAAGAGGATACCTCAAGTTGGTATGAGATTTAGAGATTCAGATGAGGCTTGGGTGTTTTGGGTAGAATATGGAGGTGACATAGGTTTTGATGTGAGGAAAAGATGCACCAACTTAAGAACCAGTACAGGTCAATTCTGTTGGGTTGTTCACGTCTGTGAGATGCCTGTGCTATGCGAAATTTTAGTTAACCTTCGGTAGATTTGATGTTGCCATGTGTAGTATCAGTGCTGGTACTTGTGGTTTGCAAGCTAGACTTTGCTCTTAGTTTTGTGAATGCCTAATTAGGGTGCATTTCTAATAAACAAGAAAAGATAGCTTTGCGTTGACTTGCTTCCACATTTGTGTTCTTGCTAGGGACTGTTTAAAATGCTGGGATCAGTTTTGGAGACTGACTGACAATTTAGTACTGCTGGTGCATTTCCTTTTAGTCTTAGATCATAAACTACGCTTTGCGAACATAAATAGATGATCTCAAATCACCATAGTACTGTGGAAATGGTTTAATGCTACTTCTGGCGTTCTTACTTCAGCATCTGTATGCCCATGCAATGATTTGCTTTGAGCCTAGTTCTTATTCTCCTATCATTAAGCTTTGTTCTATGGTTTTTTTAGCACAAAAAGTCTGGTTATATAAGCAAAAACAATTGTTAGCTTTTAGATGTTGTGGTGGTTCACTTGGGGGTATGTGTAGCAGTTAGCAAAAACAGAGGACTAAAGTGCTCTGTTTTGGCAAACCAGTGCATGCATGCCTTTTTTTCTTCTTCATTTTTTTTCGCTGACGACGAATGCTGGCAACTCGACAGCAGCTAGCTAGCAGGTGTTCCTTTACAAGCATAGTAGAGCATAGTATGGATTCTAATGTTCAACTCTGACTAAACAGGTTCTGCAAACGGTCTTTTACTGCACTTGACTGAAGAAGTAGGTGTCTGCTATATCCTGCACTTGAGGTGAGTTGTGTTCTCAGGTTTACATTGCAATGGGCACTCTTCTTGTAAACACAAATTCAGAGTTATACACTATATGTTGGCATGACTATTCTTATTAGGCAGGACAATGCAGTAGTTGATGTATCTTGGGTTGATTATAAAGTTGCTTGGGTTTAATATTACCCAGCATGATGATATATCAATGTAGCGTTAGCATATGATCCAAGTGCTAGTACTGCTAGTAAATAGCTGAAATGTTAATAGCACAGAGAGCACCACAAGTTAAACACCTCAATTTGTTAGTATTTGTCTGCATTTTCTCACATTCTTCTTGTATCTGATCCAGTATTGCTTGTAGTGGTTTGTCCAAAATGTTGAATGATACTGCTTGGAGATGCATATATTGTTTCACCTCTTCACATGCCAATGTATTTTCCATGTTGTGATGGAGACCTTTTTTGCCTTGTCCACCCGAGAGGCCCTTGAGTTTGCTGGAATGTCGATTAACTTCCGTTCCAGCAAATTCGGGTACTCCATATGTCCTATTTTCAGCAAAGGTCATGCTGAAATTTTCCGTGAATTTTAGCATGACTTGCTAAAAATAGGACATATGGGGTACTTGTGACTAATGATGAAAGCTTAGGCTTTTAGGGTGCCTCGGCGTCGAAAAACCCTCAATGATAAAAGCTTAGCTTTTAGGATGCCTCGGTGTCGACAAACCCTAAACAATAACCAACTTTTTGACCAAACTTTGTTCCTATTTAGAGAGGAACATGGCCAACAACGATGAGGCCGGGGGTTCGGGCAGCAAGGCATTCTGGGAGCTGTCCCAGGAGATGGAGGAACAATCTCACTTGTATGAGGACGGCGCCTTCCCCACCGATCCTGAGACCACTGATGGTACCGCCGAGGATGACCCCACTGATGCCACCACTGATGGTGCCGCCGAGGATGCCACCACTGATGATGGCGGCGCGCACACAGATGGCAGCCAACCGAATAGGCAACGGAAGGACCGGCGCCCGATCGTGCTCCGCACCCTCAAGGAGGAAGTTACTGAAGTGGACTCCGACGGGAATCCAACGGCGCCCGAACGAATAGTCAAGGGGTACTCGCTTCAGCTCGGGTGCATTCTCCGGAGCACCGTCTCGATCAACACCGAGAACCTGAGGCAGCCTGACCGAGGGAATTTGCGCAACCTCCTCTTCACGAAGCTGCACGAACGATACAAGTTCCCCACTGAATTTGCAAACACAAGCCTCAAAGGGAATAAAGTGAACAATGTTGCCCTCACGAAGATGAGCAAGGCCCTGTCTACTTGGAAAAGCAATGTGAAGAGAATGATCGAGAAAGATGAGAGTTATGAGAAGATCAAGCAGAAAAATCCTTCGATCACCGAAGATGACTACAACGACTTCAAGATCAATTGCTCGAGCACCGCAAACTCCCAATCAAGTCAGTGGGGGAAAGAAATGCGGGAGCTGAACATAGGGGAACACACACTTGGTCCCGGCGGTTACAGAGTGGCGGAGCCTATATGGGACAAGGAGGAGGCGGACCGTGCCGAGCAAGGCCTACCGCCCCTCTTCGATAAATACGGTGACAAGCAGACCAGGAACTTTGTCAGGGCCCGGTACAAGAAGGAACCGAAAACAAAGGAGCTTACCACGGATCTGAAGACCAGGAAGCTTGAGCTTGTTCTGGTAAGGAATACACCCCCACGTAATTAGCTCCATATGGTTGCATTCTAATTAATGAAGCCAAATTTCTAAATGGTTCACATTCCTTCCGCAGGCGACTGAAAGCAGTAGCGCGGGGTCAACTAAGACCAACCCTTGGGACACCACTCTAAATAGGGCATTGAATGTAATGAAGAACAAGGATAAGCTCAGTAAGCCGACGTCAGCTGGTCGTGTGGCCGGCAAAGGCTTGTCGACAAAATGGTCGTCATACTATAACAATGGTGGGCGAAAGGAGAAAAAGACCAGCTCGGAAAGCCAGGCGCGCGAGGTTCAAGAACTCAAGGCACAGGTGGCGCGGATTCCGGAGATTGTCCAAGAGCAAGTGCAACAACAACTCGGAGTGATGATCACCGCCATTGTGCCTACCTTGATCGAGGGGTTGAGTGCGTGGATTGCGGGCGGCCAACAGGGGCCGCCCCTGATTCCTAGCTTCATGGCCAGCAACTCGCATAATGCGATGGCGGGGCCATTGGTGCCTCCGGCGGAGGCGGCATTGGTGTCTCCGACGCCGGCACGGGAGCTTAATGCACCCGGGTGTACGCCGGCCGGCACCTCTGCAGCAAGCGGCCCCTCCGTCAACTGCACGCCCGCCATTGGCGGTGCCTCGACATTAGCCAAGCTCGACGCCATCATCACGGTAACTAATTAAGCCTCTCTCGGCCGAGGACTTCATCTCCTTGCCTTTGACTGGGCATCCCTGACGCCCTACATGTTTTCGCAGGGCGCCGCCGACGTTCCGTGCACTCTCCTGCACTTCGTGAACAACGAGTTGGTCGATGTCGCCAAGGGCAAAATCGTTCAACCAGGCAACCCCTTGTTCCACGGTACCCAGATGCCACCCAACTTGTTTAGGGTTCAACTGGTTCAGGTGCTGCCAGGCTGCGACGAGTTGTTACCTCCGATTCGACCCGTCGGGGCCGACGATGATGACGTGATGACCCTCAGCGCCTGCCTGAGCTGGCCCCTGCTTTGGCCGAAGAGCCAAATTCATTTGGGGGCGGGGGACACCACCCCAAAGACAATACCGCCAGTCGTGCCGGCGCCAAGTCGGCCCCATGGCAAGACCGCCGCAACGGTGCCGGACATCCCTATGCCACTGGATCCAAACATGCATATGGCACAGGATCAGAACGAGGACGACGATACATTTGGCAACGTCGATCAGTACTTTGCCGATCATGGGTACGATGGCGACTTCATGGGGCCTCCCTCTCAAGAACCCAACCCAACAAAAGACGTGCGCGATCTAGCTGGTACCACGGAGAAGCCAAGTTGCAACAGGCGTCGTCTGGCGTTCAGCTCTCAGGAGACGCCTCCAGCTACCGACTTCACCGAGCCTCAGATAGGCGAGGTGCGAAATATTATCAGCCCCAACACACTCAAGAAGGAAGTCTGTGAGCAGAACTCGGTCCCATTACAGGAGAAGAAGAAGGCACGCAAAAGAAACACTAAGAAGGGTGCGAGCCAGCCGGCACCGAGTACGATCCGTGCTCAGGACGGGCCACCTTCACCTAAGGATATCTCGAGGAGGGTGCATGTGGCGGGTAGGGCGATGCTACCGACAAATATGCTCAATGCTGCAACCGGTGCTATGCGGAGTCTGCATGACAGTGTTCTTTCTTTGGAGAAGCGGCGTCCCAGAGAGAAGGATGTGGCATACCCGGTTTTCGCGGCCAAGGTGCCAGAGGGCAAGGGCTTTGTGGATAACTCCATCGGGCGTACGGTCGTCCTACGGTTTGATGACATCCACGCTATGTTGAACCTTCATCCGCTGCACTACACCTTCGTTCGGCTATTTTCACTGAGTATGGAGATGCGGATCATTCGCGACAAGACCCCGGACATCGTGATAGTCGACCCCTTCTACATGCCTGCCAAGATCTTGGGCAGCGCTGGGGACCGGCAAGTCGCGAGTTCTTACCTCGAAGGCATCATTCTGGCAAACCAAGATAAGGATAACTTCCTCGTGCCTTACTTTCCCGAGTAAGTCCTCCCCTCAACCGGCCCGTAACATATGAATTCTTAGATTTCGATCGTTTTTCTTTTAACATTCCGTGTTTTCTGCAGTGACACACATTGCACGCTCATCCTCCTAAGCCCCAAATATTCCATGGCCACGTATTTCGACCCGGACCGTCAGTCGAACGTAGACTACACAAATGTCAAGAAGGTTCTTGATGATGTTCTCCCCGGCTATGCCAAATCTGGAGGCACCTTCACCAAGCCTATCAGTATGTACGGCAAGCACATGTTATCCCACAATACGATGTTCTGCTGCGTCAAGCAGCCGCCTGGCGGTCAGAAGGGTGCCTACTACGCCATCCATCACATGCGGGCGATCGTACGGGACCATCATCAACTTCTGCTACCGAGTAAACTCAAAGATTGGGCAAAGAGCGTGTCGGCAATCCAGGACGCGGACCTCCGACAAGAATTCTTTCGCATCCAGTCGGAGTTTGCGGAAATCATCCATCAAGATGTCCTTCGTACCTCGGGGCAGTTCTACCTCAACAATCAACCGTCCAACAGTGACATCGACACAATGCTACAAATGCAGGCTGACAACGACCGTTATTTCATGACTCCCACGATAGACGGCGGCTTCATCCACGCTCTGGTCCCTTGAGTCGAGTCGAAAGCAGTGATGCTGTGTCTAGTTTTGAAACATCGATTGGCTCATGTTGTAATTAAACTTTAATGAACTTGTAGTATGTCTCTTTGGTTTCGAGAGTCGTTCAACTTAGATGTAATCGATACTATTAATGTCTTGCTTTTCTCTTCCGATCATTCTGTTGCATACTTATGTATTGTCTGTGAATTGGTACTAACGTTTCGTTTGGCTAGTGCATAGCGATGCCGTCGTATGTCGTGTACAAGGGTAAGATTCCCGGAGTCTACGACGACTGGGAGGAGTGTCGGAGACAGGTTCACCGATTCAGCGGTAACAGTTACAAAGGGTACACCACTAGGGCCGAGGCCGAATCTAGATACGCCCGCTATCTAGCGGGAGAGGGGAGGGAGCGTTGGAGGAACCGGATGAAGACGAGTTTCATCGTGATGATGCTCATCGTGATGACCACAGCTCTCTTCTATGTGATGGTAGTTTAGATGATCGATATCGACTTGTAATGTGAAGACAAACTCGCTACTCGCGGTCTCGAGACTTGTAATATAATGTTCTATCTTTGTTCGGTCTTTTCAATTCGGAGACTAATATGATGAATTGTATTCGGAGACTAATACGATGAATTGTATTCAAAGACTAATCTACTATTTTATTCGATGAATCTGTTGTTGATGTGTGCTGTCTATATTTTGTCCAATTATACATTTTGTAACCTGTGCAAAAAACAGAAAATAAAAAATAAAAAAAACTAATATTCATACTAATGGCGCATCACATCACAGTGCGTCATTACTATGCCAAAGTATACTAATGGCGCATCATTAAACAGTGCGCCATTAGTATGCCGAAGTTACTAATGGCGCATCTTGTTGTCGTGCGCCATTAGTATGCAGAGCACCTGGGTATACATGGCCCCCTGGGAGGCATACTAATGGCGCACTTCTGTATACACTAATGGCGCATCAGAGGTGCGCCATTAGTATACCAGATACTAACGGCGCACCAGTGGTGCGCCATTAGTAAAATATACTAATGGCGTGGCACTAATGACGCACCACTAATGCGCCATTAATGGCCAAATTAGGTGCGCCATTAGTAGGCCTTTTCCTAGTAGTGATTTATCGCCCTCTTTTTACTAAGAAAAACTCCAGAAAATGGAAAATCTCTAGAAAACCAAAACAACTTGGCACGGTGCCTTGAATTGATCATACAAGTCAATGAAAAAAATTCAGGTCATTTAATGGATGTTGAGAAACAACATGCTCACAGTGGAGCCTTCTCGCATATCTAGGCACCCTACGTTGAACATGGTTTTTTTTTGGACATTTAGAAAAGGGCATCAACTTTGGTCAATAGGTGGGCATGCACATTGCGAAGATGCGAACACTTTTCGAATTTGCCAGCATTTTTTCATATTTGCGAATATTTTCTGAATTTATTTATTTTCTAGGGCCTAAGCATTTTTTATCCTCTCTATTTTTCTGATTTTCTTCTCTTTTTGGTTAATTGATTTTCTCCTTCTTGAACTTTATTATTCTTTTTGAAACCTATGCAAAAACTTATTTATTTATTTGGAATAGCATATTCATTTTTCAATACAAAATTTAAAAGTTGATATGGAATTTCACAAAATGTCCCCGTACTCTCATGGCTTTCGGGGTTAGGGGGTTGGATTCTACACAACAACTAAGCCCCACCAAATCAAAGTGATGAAACAAAAGATGTGACGAAGGCCTCAAACAATTAATTTTTTCCAAAGCATTTAATAAATATTTACAGGATTTTTTTAAAATTCATAATAACAGTCACATCAAATTGCTAGTTTCGTATTCCAAAAAATATATTAAATGTTTCAAAAAATATTAATAACGTTCAAAAAGAAGAAAAATGAATTAATGAAAAAAGAGAAGAAAAACGAAAAAAATAAAGAAAAGCCGCAAAATGCGTCAGATTGCCCCTGTTTCGCGAGCGACCGAGAGAAGCATTTGGGCCGTCCCATTTCTGCAGATAATGTAGGAACCACTCGTATCTGATTTTGGGAAGCTTCCCGCTTTTTATTTTTCTTTTTACGGTTTACTTTCTTTTTCGTTTTTGATTTTTCTCTTTCTTTTTCTTGTTTTCATTTTTTGTTTCTTTTGAATTGCTTTCGTGTTTCCTTCTTCGTTTCTTTTTTTCTTTTAAAATTTATTTTCCTTTTACAGAATTGTTTGTGATTTCAAGTTTTTTGGAAAATTCACATTTGGTTCATGATTTAAAAAAGTTGTTCAGTATTTTACATAGTGTTCCTTCTAAAAAAATTATAAATTGAAAAAATGTACAGGATTTTCAAAAATATTCCTTTTTCTAGAAATCGTTCTGAATGCTAAGAACCTTGCCGTTTACAATTTGTTTCTCAACACTCTAATAATGTTAATTTTCCCTAAATGTTTGGAAATTTAAAAATATGTTAGTTTTAAAATTGTTTTTTGTTTCCCAAAATCTTTGAGCTTTTTTTACAAAAGTTGAAAAAAATGCTTGTGTTTTCCTATTTTTTTTCATAAATTCCAAAAATATATGAGAATTTGAGAAAAGGTTATTGTTTTCTGAAAACTGTTCCTGTTTTCAATTTTTCTCAAAACTAGAAAAATGTTTAGGAATTACTTAAAATGTTACCGGTTTCGAAAAAATTCCCAGAATTTCCGAAATGTTCCCATTAGCAACTTTTGTTCTCTAAATTCCAAAAATGCCCGCGTATTTTCAGATGATATTTAGGATTTTCAAAAAAGGCAAGGTATTAAAAAAATTGAATTTTAAAACTTTTTTAGAGTTGTTGAAAAACAATTGTTGGATTTTAAAAAATTACTCTCTTTTTTAGAGAAAATATTCACAATTTCCAAGAAAAGATAAAAAATCCAATAACTGCCAGGATTATGTGTCGTAGTTTGTTTTTAAAGTGTCACGCTCTTTGTTAGGCACCAACGTCTATCATGTTGATTGGTAAGTAGCTGCCCTTTCTAAGGTGGACTCTTTCTTTCTTTACAGAGAGAGTACAAATCTACTTCTTCCAAATAGCAGTTTCCGTTACTGATTTACTGCATATTACCATGGGCAACACTATTTCAGAAATACTACTAGACGGAAGGAAGTATATACCTGCGTGAGGACCTTTTGCTTTTGGTCTGAAGGTTGGAGACATCGGTGTTTTCGCTTGTGGACGCCAGATGGCTGGAGAGGTCACTTTGCAAGTACATGAATCTAAAACCCCAGCTTCTTTTACTGGTGAGAGCAGCCACTCCTTTCAGAGTCTTGTTCCTCATGTCAACAGCAAGCATTCACAAGTCCTCGTCCATGTGGTCAGCCTTGGCCATGATGTAAACAACATCATCATCATGCAAGCTGAGGGCAGGATGCCCTGTGTGTTGTCTGCTCAAGGTTTGACCCTTGACATGATGAGGAAGTAACTCGGAGTGAATCTCGTCCACGATGATGTCCGAGGCTCTGAGCTTGAGGTCGATGTGCCACTTCTTCTTGGGCTCCAGCCATGTCTGGCGGTACCCCAGTCCTCAGAGATGTAGGTGGCGCGATTCCGTGAGCCGGGCACCGGATGAGCCCACACCTCCGAGTATTTGATGCAGCCGTCGCTGCCGACGGAGACGTCCCGGTCACACGACAAACAGCCCGGGGTCATCTTGTTGGGCGCCAAAAGCACGGGCAGACGGATGAAGCGGAGGACGTCATCATCGCCGCCGCCGCTGCGGAGCAGATCACAGATGAGGATGCCATTCCATAGGTCGACCCAGCCGACTGAACCGCGATGGCCACCGAGGGCGATCACCTTGGTTGGAGTACCGTAGTAGCAGTCCTCGTGTGGAGGTTCTGTACGCATGGACCTGGTGCTCCATGTGCCTGACCCGGAGTCGAACAGGTCAAGGGCGTACTGCCCAATGTCGTAAGTCGAACGGACATTGGCGACCAAGAACCTGCCGTCGCCGGGGCAGCTTAGGAGGGCGACTGACCAGTCGGCGAACAAGCGGGTGGGATGCGTGGGGAGCACCTCAAGCTTGTTGATGCCGGCACGGTAGATGATGTAGTTGTTGTGGTCTGGGTCGATGTATGAACAGCCGATCATGACGCGGAAGAGGGCGAGGTCGCCGTCGGTGCGGACAAGGCGTGGCAGAAGGGTGAGCGAGGTGGCAGATCCATCCTGGAGGAGGGTCGGTAGGTGGACGGTGAAGTAGGAGATGAGCGGCGGATGCGCGGGCCAGAAGGTGAGGTAGATGGCGTGGCCGTTGCTGGTGACGCCCTCGGCGGTGGAGGCGTTGGTGCAGTCGTCGACGTAGACCAGGGTGTCGAGAACGACCGACTTTGGAGGAGGCTCGCCGCAGTCGCGGGGGCTGCGCGGAGGGAGCCAGGACATGGGGCGGCGGGAGATCGATGACCCCTCCTCTTGGTCTCCATCGACTGTAGGAAGATCGGCCATGGAGGATCCCTCGGTCGGAGCCATGGTGGTGGAGTTTTTCCCCTGTCAATGGCGTCCGAGCATCGGCAACCTCCTCCTTGTCCTTGTTGGATTGGGCTTCTACTGCTTCTACCGCCTTCTGGACGGGCTGCAAACTGACCACGGCTGGGCTTCCCCTTCAGGGCCAGCAAATTCTTACGGCCTTACCATATAAAAAAGAGAACAAGCCCAAGCCCGGCGCTAAATTAAGAATGGCCCTATGCGCGTTATCCCAGTGCGTTCCCCTCGTCCGCACACTGATGATATGATGTTTCTCAAACATGGGCGGCGTTTCAAACCTCCGACTTGCATCAATGGCTTATCTGCAACATCGAAAATGTTCTCGTAGTTGTAGCAATGTTGCAATCCCGCGGAGCTCTACATCACCGACATTCTCCGCGCCGGCCACAAGACAGCATGGCTAGGACGGTAAGAAGACGACGAACCATGGGTGATCGGCAACGTCGGGCAAGAGGGGGGAGATATAAAATGGGGGAGAGCGGCAGCGTGAGAAGCAGAGGATTTGTGTGGAGAGAGTGGATAAGAACGAGGGGATTTTAAGGACGCCACTATCCCTACTTTCGGCCAGGCCAAGTTTGCGTGGGCTCAGAAAGCCATTACCACTTGTGCCGTTTGCGAGTGACGTTGGCTAGCACGGCGAACGCCGGTGGTAACATTTTCTATATTGTGAGAGTGAGAGGCATAATTTTTAAAATATGTTAATGAAGTCTAAACATTTCGAATTTTTTATAGTGTGCTGATATGACCTTTAAGGGATATAGTTAAACTATTAGTGATACACACAAGTTTTCACATACATTGCTTACAAACTGAAGCATATCCCAGGACCATATTTTCCAAGTTAAAGTCTCGTGTGTTGAGGCAAAATCATAGGTTTATATCATTTGGACTTGACATGTTACAAAAACTTCTACGCAAATGTTAAAAACAGTCTCACACTTTTTAATTGGATATGAATCATGGTTTTTTGGCATTCATTTTAATTGATGAGCAAATTATAAATAAAGTTGAGCGCATTAGTGGTGTGAACACCATATTCAACGTCGCTAGTAAATATAGTTGTTGGCGTCTTATTTATGCCCAACGTCGGCAGTAAATTATGTCAATGGCATTGGGAAATGCGCTGGCCACCATCATTTTTTAGGACAACGACTATGAGAAGATGGTGGATGCTGGCAATGGTGAAACGGTAAAGATGGAGGATGCTGCCAATGACGAAGCAATGGACATGGTCGTCATGGTTCCTGAGCCAGACTGTCCTACAATGCCCTTGGAGGTTGCTGATCCTCAAGGCTACCACCGCCCCAAGCGCCTCCAAGCTTGTCGCTGCTAGGCTCTCTCTGTTGCTTTTTGGGTTGCATCGGATTTGAATATATGTAAGTAGATTGTGCTCGATTTAACATCCCTTGTTAGTGAAAACTTATGCAATCTCATTCAAACCGCTCAAATCCCTAATCAGATATGCTTTGTACGGTCCCAAATTGAAGCCTAGAACTAGATTCCATGCCTAAATCGAGGCGCAAATGGTATGATCGGTGCCTAAATCGAATGCGAGCATGGTAATCGACACGTAAATCGATGCCATCTGGTACAGAGGGCTTACCGCCATTGACGAACACGTGCCCGAGGAGCGATGAAGCCAATGATCGCTGTCCAGATCTTGGCTCCGATGCTTGTTGTCGTTGCTCGCCCTTCAGATCTTGTGCTTGCCGCTGCCGGTGAGAGAGGGGAGAGTGAGCACTGAGAGAAGGGTGAGGGGATTTACGGTGCCACTTCAGGAAACAACGCATCATCTCCTGCACGTGCCTAGAGTTTCATCGCCGGGCCTGGCTCTAGAATACAGCCAATTCGAGAGTTCCTTCAGAGCCAGGCCCGGAGATGCTTTAAGGTACCTGTGGGCCAGTTCAGGTGCAACTCAGTCAAACAAATGGGGCAAAATTGCATCTAGCGGGTCTGGCCGAGGCTAATGCAATCTATGAACACACATCGTAAGAGAGTCAGAGTCCTATTGGCTGAGAATGTCAAGTACTTGTATAGTAATGATGTTTAGTGGTTTAAGTCTTTTTTCTTTGCGTCGATATGTTTTTTTAATTGCTTACCACATGTGTCATGTGGGTGTGGATATGTTTATAGTAGTTAAAGCTATGCGTGAACTCGGTATAATGTATTACAATACAAAATGGAAATCACTGTTCAGACCAACAAATTTCAGTGACTGAAGTTATAAACAACCGTGTGACAAAAACATTTGTTGTTCCATGAGTACTGTAGTGGAGTATATGTGTGAATGTGATGTGAGCAAAAAAAAGTTCTTGCTGCACACCGCGGAACTCTTTGCTTAGCATGAGAGGCAATGCATGAGCCAAGCCCCTTTTATGCTAGCGACAGCAGTAGTGGAAGACTTCTTTTCCGTCTGCATAGGTTCGGTCGTCGTACTGCAGATTCCGAAGCCATCGTCGTAGTACTGTGTTCTTTTCCAAGTCACTCGTGCTCCTTTCCAAGCCATTTCTATCGAAAGTTTGGTACTACCCATTCACACAAGCATCCTCTCACTGTCACTGAAAACCCAGCATAAAACGAATTAATTCGTGGTACGTACTACTACCACGAGTGAGCGATGAAATTTCAACGGCTATCGTTCGAAATTTCAATGAAACTACTTTGTGCACGACGGTTGGTGGTCGATTTATGCACGATCCATAATCGGACACTGTTGCATATGCTGCTTCCTCACACCAATGGTGTGATTAACAAAATGTTGCCATGTCCGTGTGTGTGTGTGTGTGTGTGTGTGTGTGGTTGAGAGAGAGAGAGAGAGAGAGAGAGAGTGTGTGTGTGTGTGTGTGTGTGTGTGTGGAGCACATACTTAGGTATCAAGATATTATTCATATCACGACTTGGTGAGCCCTCCTAATTTTGTAGACATATCAAATAAACAGGAAAATGTGGGGGAAATAATCAAGATAAAAAATTCATTTATATTTTTCCATTTATAAATTTTTCTCATTATACAAAAACGAATGTAAGTTAGGTCTAAAGTTGATGGTTTCAACTGGGCTTTGGTGGCGGTTTATGGTGCCGCACAGCCCGAGCTTAAACCGGAGTTTTTGGCGGACCTTGTTCGAATCTGTGGGTCCGAGAAGCTTCCGATTTTGGTCGGGGGTGATTTCAATATCATTAGGAGGAGAGAGGAGAAAAATAATGATAACTTTGATGGCAGGTGGTCGTTTATATTCAATACCATTATTGAAAGCTTGGATCTGAGGGAGATAGAGCTTTCTGGTAGAAAATTTACCTGGGCTAATGCTTTGCCAAACCCGACATATGAAAAGCTTGATCGAGTTCTCACGAGCGTGGAGTGGGAACAGAAGTTCCCTCTTGTTACAGTGCAAGCTCTCTCGCGGGGAATATCCGATCACACACCATTGTTCGTGGACTCCGGGGAGCCGAACCATGTGGAAAACAAAAAAACCTTCTCATTCGAGATGGCCTGATTTGAACGTGAGGGGTTCTTAGACCTGATTGCCAAGGAATGGGCTAAGGGTGTAGGAGGTAGGACGGCACTCGAGCGTTGGCAGAATAAAATTAGGCATTTGAGAAGTTTCTTACGGGGTTGGGCTAAGCACCTTAGTGGGGTGTATAAGATTGAGAAGGATAGGCTCCTTTCTCTTATACAGGCCCTGGACATAAAAGCCGAATCCGCGATTTTGCTGCCTGCTGAGCTCCAGGTTAAAACTGAGGCGGAGAAGAGGTTGAAAGAACTTCTCTGCGAAGAAGAGTTGAAGTGAGCTTTGCGAGCTAAGGTTCGCAAAGTGGTCCAAGGGGACGCGAATACTCAATTCTTTCACCTGATTGCCAATGGTAAGCACAGAAAGAAGCGAATCTTTCAACTTGAACAAGATGAGGGCACTATTTTAGGACAGAATAATCTCAAAACATATATTACCGAGTATTATAGGCAGTTATTTGGACCTCCGGAGGATAATTGTGTGTCCCTCGATGAGTCCGGGACTGAGGATGTGCCTCAATTGTCTGTTGCCGATAATGATATCCTGGTTGTCCCGTTCTCACAGAAGGAGGTGTTTGATGCTATTGCACAAATGAAAAACAATAAGGCTCCCGGACCGGATGGGTTCCCGGTCGAGTTCTATAAAAAGTGCTGGCACATTATTAAGGGGGATTTGTGTTGGGGAACGTAGTAATTTCAAAAAAATTCCTACGCACACGCAAGATCATGGTGATGCATAGCAACGAGAGGGGAGAGTGTGTCCACGTACCCTCGTAGACCGTAAGCTAAAGCGTTATGACAACGCGGTTGATGTAGTCATACGTCTTCATGATCCGATCGATCCAAGTACCGAACGTACGGCACCTCCGAGTTCAGCACACGTTCAGCTCGATGACGATCCCCGGACTCCGATCCAGCAGGGTTTCGGGGATGAGTTCCGTCAGCACGACGGCGTGGTGACGATGATGATGTTCTACCGACGCAGGGCTTCGCCTAAGCACCGCAACGATATGACCAAGGTGGAATATGATGGAGGGGGGCACCGCACACGGCTAAGGAACGATCACGAAGATCAACTTGTGTGTCATGGGGTGCCCCATGCCCCCGTATATAAAGGAGCAAGGGGGGAGGAGACCGGCCCTAGGAGGGGGCGCGCCAAGGGGAGTCCTACTCCCATCGGGAGTAGGACTCCTTCCTTCCTTGTTGGAGTAGGAGAAGGGGAAAGAGGGGGAGAGGAAGAAGGAAAAGGGGGTTGCGCCCCTTGTCCAATTCGGACCAGAGGGGGGCGTAGGCCTCCTTCCTTTTGGCCTCTCCTCTATTCCCGTATGGCCCAATAAGGCCCATATACTCCCCGGCGAATTCCCGTAACTCTCCGGTACTCCGAAAAATACCCGAATCACTCGGAACCTTTCCGAACTCCGAATATAGTCGTCCAATATATCGATCTTTATGTCTCAACCATTTTGAGACTCCTCGTCATTTCCCCAATCTCACCCGGGACTCCGAACTCCTTCGGTACATCAAAACTCATAAACTCATAATATAACTGTCATCGTAACGTTAAGCGTGCGGACCCTGCGGGTTCGAGAACTATGTAGACATGACCTAGAACTATTCTCGGTCAATAACCAATAGCGAAACCTGGATGGTCATATTGGCTCCTACATATTCTACGAAGATCTTTATCGGTCAAACCGCATAACAACATACGTTGTTCCCTTTGTCATCGGTATGTTACTTGCCCGAGATTCGATCGTCGGTATCCAATACCTAGTTCAATCTCGTTACCGGCAAGTCTATTTACTCGTTACGTAATGCATCATTCCGTAACTAACTCATTAGCTACATTGCTTGCAAGGCTTATAGTGATGTGCATTACCGAGAGGGCCCAGAGATATCTCTCCGACAATCGGAGTGACAAAACCTAATCTCGAAATACGCCAACCCAACATGTACCTTCGGAGACACCTGTAGAGCTCCTTTATAATCACCCAGTTACGTTGTGACGTTTGGTAGCACACAAAGTGTTCCTCCGGTAAACGGGAGTTGCATAATCTCATAGTTACAGGAACATATATAAGTCATGAAGAAAGCAATAGCAACATACTAAACAATCAAGTGCTAGGCTAACAGAATGGGTCATGTCAATCACATCATTCTCCTAATGATGTGATCCCGTTAATCAAATGACAACTCATGTCTATGGCTAGGAAACTTAACCATCTTTGATTCAACGAGCTAGTCAAGTAGAGGCATACTAGTGACACTATGTTTGTCTATGTATTCACACATGTATTATGTTTCCGGTTAATACAATTCTAGCATGAATAATAAACATTTATCATCAAATAAGGAAATAAATAATAACTTTATTATTGCCTCTAGGGCATATTTCCTTCAGTCTCCCACTTGCACTAGTGTCAATAATCTAGTTCACATCGCCATGTGATTTAACACCAATATTCATATCTGTATATGATTAACACCCATAGTTCACATCGTCATGTGACCAACACCCAAAGGGTTTACTAGAGTCAATAATCTAGTTCACATCGCTATGTGATTAACACCCAAAGAGTACTAAGGTGTGATCATGTTTTGCTCCTGAGAGAAGCTTAGTCAACGGGTCTGTCACATTCAGAGCCGTATGTATTTTGCAAATGTTCTATGTCTACAATGCTCTGCACGGAGCTACTCTAGCTAAATGCTCCCAGTTTCAATATGTATCCAGATTGATACTTAGAGTCATCTGGATCGGTGCGAAAGCTTGCACCGATGTAACTCTTTACGACGGGCTCTTTTATCACCTCCATAATCGAGAAATATTTCCTTAGTCCTCACTAAGGATATTCTTGACCAATGTCCAGTGATCTACTCCTAGATCACTATTGTACTCCCTTGCCAAATTAAGATTAAGGTATACAATAGGTCTGGTACATAGCATAGCATACTTTATAGAACCTATGACTGAGGCATAGGTAATGACTTTCATTCTCTTTTCTATTTTCTGCCGTGGTCGGGATTTGAGTCTTACTCAATTTCACCTTTGCAACACAGGCAAGAACTCTTTCTTTGACTGTTCCATTTTGAACTATTTCAAAATCTTGTCAAGGTATGTACTCATTGAAAATCTTATCAAGCGTCTTGATCTATATCAATAGATCTTGATGCTCAATATGTAAGTAGCTTTACTGAGGTCTTTCTTTTAAAGAACTCCTTTCAAACACTCCTTTATGCTTTCCAGAAAAATTCTACATCATTTCTGATCGACAATATGTCACTCACATATACTAATCAGAAAGGCTGTAGTGCTCCCACTCACTTTATTGTAAATACAGGCTTCACCGCAAGTCTGTATAAAACTATATGCTTTGATCAACTTATCAAAGCGTATATTCCAACTTTGAGACGCTTGCACCAGTCCATAGATGGATCGCTGGAGCTTGTACATTTTGTTAGCACCTTAGGATTTTACAAAACCTTCTGGTTGCATCATATACAACACTTTATTAATAAATTCATTTAAGGAATGCAGTTTTGACATCCATTTGCCAGATTTCATAAAATGTGGCAATTGCTAACATGATTTAGACATACGTAAGCATCACTACAGTTGAGAAAATCTCATTGTAGTCAACACCTTGAACTTGTCAAAAACCTTTTGCGACAAGTCGAGCTTTGTAGATAGTAACACTACTATCAGCATCTGTCTTCCTCTTGAAGATCCATTTATACAATATGGCTTGCCGATCATCGGGCAACTCCATCAAAGTCCACACTTTGTTCTCATACATGGATCCCATCTCAGATTTCATGGCCTCAAGCCATTTCGCGGAATCTGGGCTCATCGTCGCTTCCTCATAGTTCGTAGGTTCATCATGGTCTAGTAACATGACTTTCAAAACAGGATTACCGTACCACTCTGGTGCGGACTGTACTTTGGAAGACCTACAAGGTTTTGTAGTAACTTAATCTGAAGTTTCATGATGATCATCATTAGCTTCCTCACTAATTGGTGTAGGAATCACTGGATCTGATTTCTATGGTGAACTACTTTCCAATTCGGGAGAAGGTACAAATTAACTTATCAAGCTCTACTTTCCTCCCACTCCTTTCGAGAGAAACTCCTTCTCTAGAAAGGATCCATTCTTAGCAACGAATGTTTTGCCTTTAGATCTGTGATAGAAGGTGTACCCAACAGTTTCCTTTGGGTATTCTATGAAGACACACTTCTACGATTTGGGTTCGAGCTTATCAGGTTGAAACTTTTTCACATAAGCATCGCAGCTCCAAACTTTAAGAAACGACAGCTTAGGTTTACTGCTAAACCATAGTTCATACGGTGTCGTCTCAACGAATTTAGATGGTGCCCTATTAAACATGAATGCAGCTGTCTCTAATGCATAACCCCAAAACGATAGTGGTAAACCGATAAAAGACATCATAGATCGCACCATATCTAGTAAAGTACGATTACGACGCTCGGACACACCATTACATTGTGGTGTTCCAGGTGGCGTGAGTTGCGAAACTATTTCACATTGTTTCAAATGAAGACCAAACTCGTAACTCAAATATTCGTCTCCACGATTAGATCGTAGAAACTTTATTTTTCTTGTTACGATGATTTTCCACTTCACTCTGAAATTCTTTGAACTTTTCAAATGTTTCAGAGTTATGTTTCATCAAGTAGATATACCCATATCTACTCAAATCATCCGTGAAGGTCAGAAAATAACGATACCTGCCGCGAGCTTTAACATTCATCGGATCGCATACATCGGTATGTATTATTTCCAATAAGTCAGTAGCTCGTTCCATTATTCCGGAGAACGGAGTTTTAGTCATCTTGCCCAAAAGGCACGGTTCGCAAGCATCAAATGATTCATAACCAAGTGATTCCGAAAATCCATCTTTATGGAGTTTCTTCATGCGCTTTACACCGATATGACCCAAACGACAGTGCCACAAATAAGTTGCACTATCATTATCAACTTTGCATCTTTTGGCATCAATATTATGAATATGTGTATCACTATGATCGAGATCCAACAAACTATTTTCATTGGGTGTATGACCATCGAAGGCTTTATTCATGTAAACAGAATAAAAATTATTCTCTGACTTTAAATGAATAACCGTATTGCAATAAACATGATCAAATCATATTCATGCTCAATGCAAACGCCAAATAACATTTATTTAGGTTTAACACTAATCCCGAAAGTATAGGGAGTGTGTGATGATGATCATATCAATCTTGGAACTATTTCCAACACTCATCGTCACTTCCCCTCAACTAGTCTCTGTTTATTATGTAACTCCTGTTTCGAGTTACTAATCTTAGCAACCGAACAAGTATCAAATACTCAGGGGCTACTATAAACACTAGTAAGGCACACATCAAACACATGTATATCAAATATACCCTTGTTCACTTTGCCATCCTTCTTATCCACCAAATATTCAGGGCATTTCCGCTTCCAGTGACCATTTCCTTTGCAGTATAAGCACTCAGTTTCAGGCTTTGGTCCAGCTTTGAGCTTCTTCGCGGGAGTGACAACTTGCTTGTCATTCTACTTGAACTTTCCCTTTCTTTCCCTTTGCTCTTTTATTCAAACTAGTGATCTTTTTCAATCATCAACACTTGATGCTCTTTCTTGATTTCTACCTTTGTCGATTTCAACATCGCGAAGAGCTCGGGAATCGTTTTCGTCATCCCTTGTATACTATAGTTCATCACAAAGTTCTACTAACTTGGTGCTGGTGACTAGAGAACTCTGTCAATCACTATCTTATCTGGAAGATTAACTCCCACTTGATTCAGCGATTGTAGTACCCAGACAATCTGAGCACATGCTCACTAGTTGAGCGGTTCTCCTCCATCTTTTAGCCATAGAACTTCTTGGAGACTTCATATCTCTCAACTCGGGTATTTGCTTGAAATATTAACTTCAACTCCTGGAACATCTCATATGGTCCATGACGTTCAAAACGTCTTTAAAGTCCCGATTCTAAGCCGTTTAAGCATGGTGCACTAAACTATCAAGTAGTCATCATTTTGAGCTAGCCAAACATTCATAACGTCTGCATCTGCTCCTGCAATAGGTTTGTCACCTAGCAGTGCATCAAGGACATAATTCTTCTGTGCAGCAATGAGGATAAACCTCAGATCATGGATCCAATCCGCATCATTGCTACTAACATATTTCAACACAATTTTCTCTAGGAACATATCAAAATAAACATATGAAAACAACAACGCGAGCTATTGATCTACAACATAATTAGACAAGCAAAATACTACCAGGACTAAGTTCATGATAAATTTAAGTTCAATTAATCATATTACTTAAGAACTCCCACTTAGACAGACATCTCTCTAGTCATCTAAGTGATCACGTGATCCAAATCAACTAAACCATGTCCGATCATCATGTGAGATGGAGTAGTTTCAATGGTGAACATCACTATGTTGATCATATCTACTATATGATTCATGTTCGACCTTTCGGTCTCTGTGTTCCGAGGCCATATCTGTTATATGCTAGGCTCGTCAAGTTTAACCTGAGTATTCCGCGTGTGCAACTGTTTTGCACCTGTTGTATTTGAACGTAGAGCCTATGACACCCGATCATCACGTGGTGTCTCAGCACGAAGAACTTTCGCAACGGTGCATACTCAGGGAGAACACTTCTTGATAATTAGTGAGAGATCATCTTAAAATGCTACCGTCAAGCAAAACAGAATAAGATGTATAACAGATAAACATCATATGCAATCAAAATATGTGACATGATATGGCCATGATCATCTTGCGCCTTTGATCTCCATCTCCAAAGTACTGTCATGATCTCTATCGTCACCGGTACGACACCATGATCTTCATCATCTTGATCTATATCAATGTGTCATCACATGGTCGTCTCATCAACTATTGCTCTTGCAACTATTGCTATCGCATAGCGATAAAGTAAAGCAATTATTTGGCACTTGCATCTTATGCAACAAAGAGACAACCATAGAGCTTCTGCCAATGGCCCTGCAAAAACATGATCATCTCATACAACAACTTATATCTCATCACGTCTTGACCATATCACATCACAACATGCCCTGCAAAAACAAGTTAGACGTCCTCTACTTTGTTGTTGCAAGTTTTACATGGCTGCTACGGGATGAGCAAGAACCGTTCTTACCTACGCATCAAAAACCACAATGATAGTTCGTCAAGTTGGTGTTGTTTTAACCTTCGCAAGGACCGGGCGTAGCCACACTCGATTCAACTAAAGTTGGAGAAAGTGACACCCGCTAGTCACCTGTGTGCAAAGCACGGCGGTAAAACTAGTCTCGCGTAAGCGTACGCGTAATGTCGGTCCGGGCCGCTTCATCCAACAATACCGCGGAACCAAAGTATGACATGCTGGTAAGCAGTATGACTTGTATCGCCCACAACTCACTTGTGTTCTACTCGTGCATATGACATCTACGCATAAAACCTAGGCTCGGATGCCACTGTTGGGGAACGTAGTAATTTCAAAAAAATTCCTACGCACACGCAAGATCATGGTGATGCATAGCAACGAGAGGGGAGAGTGTGTCCACGTACCCTCGTAGACCGTAAGCGGAAGCGTTATGACAACACGGTTGATGTAGCCATACGTCTTCACGATCCGACCGATCCAAGTACCGAACGTACGGCACCTCCGAGTTCAGCACACATTCAGCTCGATGACGATCCCCGGACTCCGATCCAGCAGGGTTTCGGGGATGAGTTCCGTCAGCACGACGGTGTGGTGACGATGATGATGTTCTACCGACGCATGGCTTCGCCTAAGCATCGCAACGATATGACCGAGGTGGAATATGGTGGAGGGGGGCACCGCACACGGCTAAGGAACGATCACGAAGATCAACTTGTGTGTCATGGGGTGTCCCCCAGCCCCCGTATATAAAGGAGCAAGGGGGGAGGAGGCCGGCCCTAGGAGGGGGCGCGCCAAGGGGAGTCCTACTCCCACCGGGAGTAGGACTCCCTCCTTCCTTGTTGGAGTAGGAGAAGGGGAAAGAGGGGGAGAGGAAGAAGGAAAAGGGGGCTGCGCCCCTTGTCCAATTCGGACCTTTTGGCCTCTCTCCTCTATTCCCGTATGGCCCAATAAGGCCCATATACTCCCCGACGAATTCCCGTAACTCTCCGGTACTCCGAAAAATACCCGAATCACTCGGAACGTTTCCGAACTCCGAATATAATCGTCCAATATATCGATCTTTATGTCTCGACCATTTTGAGACTCCTCATCATGTCCCCGATCTCATCTGGGACTCCGAACTCCTTCGGTACATCAAAACTCATAAACTCATAATATAACTGTCATCGTAACGTTAAGCGTGCAGACCCTACGGGTTCGAGAACTATGTAGACATGACCTAGAACTATTATCGGTCAATAACCAATAGCGGAACCTGGATGCTCATATTGGCTCCTACATATTCTATGAAGATCTTTATCGGTCAAACCGCATAACAACATACGTTATTCCCTTTGTCATCAGTATGTTACTTGCCCGAGATTCGATCGTCGGTATCCAATACCTAGTTCAATCTCGTTACTGGCAAGTCTCTTTACTCGTTACGTAATGCATCATTCCGTAACTAACTCATTAGCTACATTGCTTGCAAGGCTTATAGTGATGTGCATTACCGAGAGGGCCCAGAGATACCTCTCCGACAATCGGAGTGACAACACCCAATCTCGAAATACGCCAACCCAACATGTACCTTCGGAGACACCTGTAGAGCTCCTTTATAATCACCCAGTTACGTTGTGACGTTTGGTAGCACACAAAGTGTTCCTTCGGTAAACGGGAGTTGCATAATCTCATAGTTATAGGAACATATATAAGTCATGAAGAAAGCAATAGCAACATACTAAACGATCAAGTGCTAGGCTAACGGAATGGGTCATGTCAATCACATCATTCTCCTAATGATGTGATCCCGTTAATCAAATGACAACTCATGTCTATGGCTAGGAAACTTAACCATCTTTGATTCAACGAGCTAGTCAAGTAGAGGCATACTAGTGACACTATGTTTGTCTATGTATTCACACATGTATTATGTTTCCGGTTAATACAATTCTAGCATGAATAATAAACATTTATCATGAAATAAGGAAATAAATAATAACTTTATTATTGCCTCTAGGGCATATTTCCTTCAATTTGCTACCTATGTTTCATGATCTATTCTCTGGACAGCTTCAATTATTTCACTTGAATTTTGGAACTATCACATTGCTCCCTAAGAAAACGGATGCTGTGAGAATTGAGCAGTTCAGGCCGATCTGCCTCCTCAATGTTAGTTTTAAAATCTTCACCAAGGTCGGGACTAATAGGCTCACACAGATTGCGCATTCTGTGGTGCAACAATCCCAAACTGCTTTCATGCCGGACAGAAACATCCTTGAAGGGGTGGTTGTCCTTCATGAAACGCTCCATGAAATCCACTCCAAAAAATTAGATGGGGTAATTTTTAAGGTGGATTTCGAAAAAGCGTACGATAAGGTCAAGTGGCCATTCCTCCAATAGGCATTGCGTATGAAAGGTTTTGATGATGCCTGGCGCCGACAGGTCGAATCATTTACGCAAAAAGGGAGTGTGGGAATTAAAGTGAATGAGGATATAGGTCATTACTGTTGGGGAACGTAGTAATTTCAAAAATTTCCTACGCACACGCAAGATCATGGTGATGATATAGCAACGAGGGGAGAGTGTTGTCTACGTACCCTTGTAGACCGAAGGGAAGCGTTGATGCAACATAGAGGAAGTAGTCGTACGTCCTCCCGGTCCGACCGATCCAAGCACCGTTACTCCGGCACCTCCGAGTTCTTGACACACGTACAGCTCGATGACGCACCCTCGATCTCCAATCCAGTAGAGGCTCCGAGGGGGAGTTCTGTCAGCACGACGGCGTGGTGATGATCTTGATGTTCTCCTGTCGCAGGGCTTCTCCTAAGCACCGCTATAATATGATCGAGGTGTAATATCGTGGAGGGGGGCACCGCACACAGCTAAGCAATGATCAATGATCAACTTGTGTGTCCTAGGGTGCCCCCCTACCCCCGTATATAAAGGAGGGAGGGAGGAGGTGGCCGGCCTCAAGGGGGGCGCGCCATAGGGAGGGGGAAACCTACTTGGAGGGGGAAGGAAGGAGTACTAGTATTAGGAAGTAGTACTAGTAGTAGGAAGGAAGAGAGGGGGAAGGAGAAAGGAAAGGGGGGGCCGGCCCCCCTCCCCAATTCGGATTGGGCTTGGGGGGGCGCGCCCCCCTCCCTTGCTCCTTCTCTCTTCCTCCTACATGGGCCCAATAAGGCCCATATACCTCCCGGGGGGTTCCGGTAACCTCCCGGAGCTCCAAACTTCTCCGGAACCTTTCCGGTGTCCAAATATATCCGTCCAATATATCAATCTTTATGTCTCGACCATTTCGAGACTCCTCGTCATGTCCGTGATCATATCCGGGACTCCGAACAACCTTCGGTACATCAAAATACATAAACTCATAATATAACTATCATCGAAACCTTAAGCGTGCGGACCCTACGGTTCGAGAACAATGTAGACATGACCGAGACATGTCTCCGGTCAATAACCAATAGCGGGACCTGGATGCCCATATTGGTTCCTACATATTCTATGAAGATCTTTATCGGTCAAACCGCATAACAACATACGTTGTTCCCTTTGTCATCGGTATGTTACTTGCCCGAGATTCGATCGTCGGTATCCAATACCTAGTTCAATCTCGTTACCGGCAAGTCTCTTTACTCGTTCCGTAATACATCATCTCACAACTAACTCATTAGCTGAAATGCTTGCAAGGCTTAAGTGATGTGCATTACCGAGAGGGCCCAGAGATACCTCTCCGACATTCGGAGTGACAAATCCTAATCTCGAAATACGCCAACTCAACAAGTACCTTCGGAGACACCTGTAGAGCACCTTTATAATCACCCAGTTACGTTGTGACGTTTGGTAGCACACAAAGTGTTCCTCCGGTAAACGGGAGTTGCATAATCTCATAGTCATAGGAACATGTATAAGTCATGAAGGAAGCAATAGCAACATACTAAACGATCGGGTGCTAAGCTAACGGAATGGGTCATGTCAATCAGATCATTCAACTAATGATGTGATCCCGTTAATCAAATAACAACTCTTTGTCCATGGTTAGGAAACATAACCATCTTTGATTAACAAGCTAGTCAAGTAGAGGCATACTAGTGACAATCTGTTTGTCTATATATTCACACATGTATTATGTTTCCGGTTAATACAATTCTAGCATGAATAATAAACATTTATCATGATATAAGGAAATAAATAATAACTTTATTATTGCCTCTAGGGCATATTTCCTTCAGTCTCCCACTTGCACTAGAGTCAATAATCTAGATCACATCACCATGTGATTAACATCGATAGTTCACATCATCATGTGATTAACACCCATAGTTCACATCGCCATGTGACCAACACCCAAAGGGTTTACTAGATTCAGTAATCTAGTTCACATCGCTATGTGATTAACACCCAAAGAGTACTAAGGTGTGATCTTGTTTTGCTTGTGAGAGAGTCTTAGTCAACGGGTCTTTCACATTCAGATCCGTTATGTATTTTGCAATTTTTTATGTCTACAATGCTCTGCACGGAGCTACTCTAGCTAATTGCTCCCACTTTCAATATGTATCTAGATCGAGACTTAGAGTCATCCAGATTGGTGTCAAAACTTGCATCGACGCAACCCTTTACGACGAACCTTTTGTCACTTCCATAATCGAGAAACATATCCTTATTCCACTAAGGATAATTTTGACCGTTGTCCAGTGATCTACTCCTAGATCACTATTGTACTCCATTGCCAAACTCAGTATAGGGTATACAATGGATCTGGTACACAGCATGGCATACTTTATAGAACCTATGGCCAAGGCATAGGGAATGATTTTCATTCTCTTTCTATCTTCTGCCGTGGTCGGGTTTTGAGTCTTACTCAATTTCACACCTTGTAACACAGGCAAGAACTCTTTCTTTGACTGTTCCATTTTGAACTACTTCAAAATCTTGTCAAGGTATGTACTCATTGAAAAAACTTATCAAGCGTCTTGATCTATCTCTATAGATCTTGATGCTCAATATGTAAGTAGCTTTACCGAGGTCTTTCTTTGAAAAACTTCTTTCAAACACTCCTTTATGCTTTGCAGAATAATTCTACATATTTCCGATCTACAATATGTCATTCACATATACTTATCAGAAATGCTGTAGTGATCCCACTCACTTTTTAGTAAATACAGGCTTCACCACAAGTCTGTATAAAACTATATGCTTTGATCACACTATCAAAGCGTTTATTCCAACTCCGAGAGGCTTGCACCAGTCCATAAATGGATCGCTGGATCTTGCACACTTTGTTAGCTCCCTTTGGATCGATAAAACCTTCTGGTTGCATCATATACAACTCTTCCTCCAGAAACCCATTCAGGAATGCAGTTTTTACATCCATTTGCCAAATTTCATAAATCGTGGCAATTGCTAACATGATTCGGACAGACTTTTAAGCATCGATACGAGTGAGAAAACCTCATTGTATTCAACATCTTGAACTTTGTCAAAAACCTTTTTCGACAAGTCTAGCTTTGTAGATAGTAACACTACTATCAGCGTCCGTCTTCCTCTTGAAGATCCATTTATTTTCTATGGCTTGCCGATCATCGGGCAACTCCACCAAAGTCCACACTTTGTTCTCATACATGGATCTCATCTCAGATTTAATGGCCTCAAGCCATTTCGCGGAATCTGGGCTCATCATCGCTTCCTCATAGTTCGTAGGTTCATCATGGTCTAGTTACATGACTTCCAGAACAGGATTACCATACCACTCTGGTGTGGATCTCATTCTGATTTACCTACGAGATTCGGTAGTAACTTGATCTGAAGTTACATGATCATCATCATTAGCTTCCTCACTAATTGGTGTAGTAGTCACAGGAACAGATTTCTGTGATGAACTACTTTCCAATAAGGGAGAAGGTACAATTACCTCATCAAGTTCTACTTTCCTCCCACTCACTTCTTTCGAGAGAAACTCCTTCTCTAGAAAGGATCCATTTATTAGCAACGAATGTTTTGCCTTCGGATCTGTGATAGAAGGTGTACCCAACAATTTCCTTTGGGTATTCTATGAAGACGCACTTCTCCGATTTGGGTTTGAGCTTATCAGGATGAAACTTTTTCACATAAGCATCGCAGCCCCAAACTTTAAGAAACGACAACTTTGGTTTCTTGCTAAACCACAGTTCATATAGTGTCGTCTCAACGGATTTAGATGATGCCCTATTTAACGTGAATGCAGCTGCCTCTAATGCATGATCCCAAAACGATATTGGTAAATCGGTAAGAAACATCATAGATTGTACTATATCCAATAAAGTATGGTTATGACGTTCGGACACACCATTATGATGTGGTGTTCCAGGTGGCATGAATTTGTGAAACTATTCCACATTGTTTTAATTGAAGACCAAACTCGTAACTCAGATATTTGTCTCCGCGATCAGACCGTAGAAACCTTATTTTCTTGTCACGATGATTTTTCCACTTCACTCTGAAATTTTTTGAAACTTTTAACTATTTTAGACTTATGTTTCATCAAGTAGATATACCCATATCTGCTCAAATCATCTGTGAAGGTCAGAAAATAACGGTACCCGCCGCGAGCCTTAACACTCATTGGATCGCATACATCAGTATGTATTATTTCCAATAAGTCAGTTGCTCGCTCCACTATTCCGAAGAACGGAGTCTTAGTCATCTTGCCCATGAGGCATGGTACGCAAGCATCAAGTGATTCATAATCAAGTGATTCCAAAATCCCATCAGCATGGAGTTTCTTCATGCGCTTTACACCAATATGACCTAAACGGCAGTGCCACAAATAAGTTGCACTATCATTATTAACTTTGCATCTTTTGGTTTCAATATTATGAATATGTGTATCACTACGATCGAGATCCAATGAACCATTTTCATTGGGTGTGTAACCATATAAGGTTTTATTCATGTAAACAGAACAACAGTTTATTCTCTTACTTAAAATGAATAACCGTATTGCAATAAACACGATCAAATCATATTCATGCTCAATGCAAACACCAAATAACATTTATTTAGGTTCAACACTAATCCCGAAAGTATAGGGAGTGTGCGATGATGATCATATCAATCTTGAAACTACTTTCAACACACATCGTCACTTCACCCTTAACTAGTTTCTGTTTATTCTGCAACTCCCGTTTCGAGTTACTACTCTTATCAACTGAACCAGTACCAAATACCGAGGGGTTGCTATAAACACTAGTAAAGTACACATCAATAACATGTATATCAAATATACCTTTGTTTACTTTGCCATCCTTCTTATCCGCCAAATACTTGGGGTAGTTCTGCTTCCAGTAACCAGTCCCTTTGCAGTAGAAGCACTTAGTCTCAGGCTTAGGACCAGACTTGGGCTTCTTCACTTGACAAGCAACTTGCTTGCCGTTCTTCTTGAAGTTCCCTTCTATCCCTTTGCCCTTTTCTTGAAACTAGTGGTCTTGTTAACCATCAACACTTGATGTTCTTTCTTGATTTCTACCTTCATCGATTTCATCATCATGAAAAACTCGGGAATCATTTTCATCATCCCTTGCATACTATAGATCATCACGAAGTTCTACTAACTTGGTGATGGTGACTAGAGAATTCTGTCAATCACTATCTTATCTGGAAGATTAACTCCCACTTGATTCAAGCGATTGTAGTACCCAGACAATCTGAGCACATGCTCACTAGTTGAGCGATTCTCCTCCATCTTTTATCTATAGAACTTGTTGGAGACTTCATATCTCTCAACTCGGGTATTTGCTTGAAATATTAACTTCAATTCCTGGAACATCTCATATGGTCCATGATGTTCAAAACATCTTTGAAGTCCCGATTCTAAGACGTTTAAGCATGGTGCACTAAACTATCAAGTAGTCATCCTTTTGAGCTAGCCAAACGTTCATAACGTCTGCATCTGCTCCTGCAATAGGTTTGTCACCTAGCGGTGCATTAAGGACATAATTCTTCTGTGCAGCAATGAGGATAAACCTCAGATCACGGATCGAATCCGCATCTTTGCTACTAACATTTTTCAACACAATTTTCTCTAGGAACATAAAATAAACATATGAAAGCAACAACGCAAGCTATTGATCTACAACATAATTTGCAAAATACTACCAGGACTAAGTTCATGATAAATTTAAGTTCAATTAATCATATTACTTAAGAACTCCCACTTAGACAGACATCTCTCTAGTCATCTAAGTGATCACGTGATCCAAATCAACTAAACCATAACCGATCATCACGTGAGATGGAGTAGTTTTCAATGGTGAACATCATTATGTTGACCATATCTACTATATGATTCATGCTCGACCTTTCGGTCTCCGTGTTCCGAGGCCATATCTGCATATGCTAGGCTCGTCAAGTTTAACCTGAGTATTCCGCGTGTGCAAAACTAGCTTGCACCCGTTGTAGGTGGACGTAGAGCTTATCACACCCGATCATCACGTGGTGTCTGGGCACGACGAACTTTGGCAACGGTGCATACTCAGGGAGAACACTTCTTGATAATTTTAGTGAGAGATCATCTTAAAATGCTACCGTCATGTTGGAAATATGCCCTAGAGGCAATAATAAAAGTATTATTATTATATTTCCTTGTTCATGATAATTGTCTTTTATTCATGCTATAACTGTATTATCCGGAAATCGTAATACATGTGTGAATACATAGACCACAATATGTCCCTAGTGAGCCTCTAGTTGACTAGCTCGTTGTGATCAACAGATAGTCATGGTTTCCTGGCTATGGACATTGGATGTCGTTGATAACGAGATCACATCATTAGGAGAATGATGTGATGGACAAGACCCAATCCTAAGCATAGCACAAAGATCGTGTAGTTCGTTTGCTAGAGCTTTGCCAATGTCAAGTATCTATTCCTTTGACCATGAGATCGTGTAACTCCTGGATACCGTAGGAGTGCTTTGAGTGTATCAAACGTCACAACGTAACTGGGTGACTATAAAGGTGCACTACAGGTATCTCCGAAAGTATCTATTGTTTTATACGGATCGAGACTGGGATTTGTCACTCCGTGTAAACGGAGAGGTATCTCTAGGCCCACTCGGTAGGACATCATCATATGCGCAATGTGACCAAGGAGTTGATCACGGGATGATGTGTTACGGAACGAGTAAAGTGACTTGCCGGTAACGAGATTGAACAAGGTATTGGATACCGACGATCGAATCTCGGGCAAGTAAAATACCGCTAGACAAAGGGAATTGAATACGGGATTGATTAAGTCCTTGACATCGTGGTTCATCCGATGAGATCATCGTGGAACATGTGGGAGCCAACATGGGTATCCAGATCCCGCTGTTGGTTATTGACCGGAGAACGTCTCGGTCATGTCTACATGTCTCCCGAACCCGTAGGGTCTACACACTTAAGGTTCGATGACGCTAGGGTTATAAAGGAAGCTTGTATATGGTTACCGAATGTTGTTCGGAGTCCCGGATGAGATCCCGGACGTCACGAGGAGTTCCGGAATGGTCCGGAGGTAAAGATTTATATATAGGAAGTCCTGTTTCGGCCATCGGGACAAGTTTCGGGGTCATCGGTATTGTACCGGGACCACCGAAAGGGTCCCGGGGGCCCACCGGGTGGGGCCACCTGCCCCGGGGGGCCACATGGGCTGTAGGGGGTGCGCCTTGGCCTACATGGGCCAAGGGCACCAGCCCCTAGAGGCCCATGCGCCAAGATAAAGGAAAAAGGGGAGAGTCCTAAAGGGGGAAGGCACCTCCGAGGTGCCTTGGGGAGGATGGACTCCTCCCCCCTCCTTAGCCGCACCCCTTTCTTGGAGTAGGGGGAAAGGCTGCGCCTCCCCCTTCTCCCCTGCCCCTATATATAGTGGAGGGGAGGGAGGGCATCCACACCTGAGCCCTTGGCGCCTCCCTCCCTCCCGTGACACCTCCTCCTCTCCCGTAGGTGCTTGGCGAAGCCCTGCAGGATTGCCACGCTCCTCCATCACCACCACGCCGTTGTGCTGCTGCTGGATGGAGTCTTCCTCAACCTCTCCCTCTCTCCTTGCTGGATCAAGGCGTGGGAGACATCGTCGAGCTGTACGTGTGTTGAACGCGGAGGTGCCGTCCGTTCGGCACTAGGATCATCGGTGATTTGAATCACGACGAGTACGACTCCATCAACCCCGTTCACTTGAACGCTTCCGCTTAGCGATCTACAAGGGTATGTAGATGCACTCTCTTTCTACTCGTTGCTGGTCTCTCCATAGATAGATCTTGGTGATACGTAGGAAATTTTTTGAATTTCTGCTACGTTCCCCAACACGTCAATCAAAGCAAGATAAGATGCATAAAGGATAAACATCACATGCAATCAATATAAGTGATATGATATGGCCATCATCATCTTGTGCTTGTGATCTCCATCTCCGAAGCACCGTCGTGATCACCATCGTCACCGGCGCGACACCTTGATCTCCATCATAGCATCGTTGTCGTCACGCCATCTATTGCTTCTACGACTATCGCTACCGCTTAGTGATAAAGTAAAGCAATTACAGGGCGTTTGCATTTCATACAATAAAGCGACAACCATATGGCTCCTGCCAGTTGCCGATAATTTTGGTTACAAAACATGATCATCTCATACACTAAAATATAGCATCACGTCTTGACCATATCACATCACAACATGCCCTGCAAAAACAAGTTAGACGTCCTCTACTTTGTTGTTGCAAATTTTACGTGGCTGCTACGGGCTTAGCAAGAACCGTTCTTACCTACGCATCAAAACCACAACGATAGTTTGTCAAATAGACTCCGTTTTAACCTTCACAAGGACCGGGCGTAGCCACACTCGGTTCAACTAAAGTTGGAGAAACTGACACCCGCTAGTCACCTGTGTGCAAAGCACGGCGGTAAAACCAGTCTCGCGTAAGCGTACGCGTAATGTCGGTCCGGGCCGCTTCATCCAACAATACCGCTGAACCAAAGTATGACATGCTAATAGGCAGTATGACTTATATCGTCCACAACTCATTTGTGTTCTACTCGTGCATATAACATCAACGCATAAAACCTAGGCTCGGATGCCACTGTTGGGGAACGTAGTAATTTCAAAAATTTCCTACGCACACGCAAGATCATGGTGATGATATAGCAACGAGGGTAGAGTGTTGTCTACGTACCCTTGTAGACCGAAGCGGAAGCGTTGACGCAACGTAGAGGAAGTAGTCATACGTCCTCCCGGTCCGACCGATCCAAGCACCGTTACTCCGGCACCTCCGAGTTCTTGACACATGTACAGCTCGATGACGCACCCTCGATCTCCAATCCCGTAGAGGCTCCGAGGGGGAGTTCTGTCAGCACGACGGCGTGGTGACGATCTTGATGTTCTCCTGTCGCAGGGCTTCGCCTAAGCACCGCTACAATATGATCGAGGTGTAATATCGTGGAGGGGGGCACCGCACACGGCTAAGGAACGATCAATGATCAACTTGTGTGTCCTAGGGTGCCCCCCTACCCCCGTATATAAAAGAGGGAGGGAGGAGGTGGCCGGCCTCAACGGGGGCGTGCCATAGGCAGGGGGAAACCTACTCCAAGTAGGTTTCCCTCTCTTTTCCTTATCTTATTTGGAGGGGGAAGGAAGGAGTACTAGTATTAGGAAGTAGTACTAGTAGTAGGAAGGAAGAGAGGGGGAAGGAGAAAGGAAAGGGGGGGCCGGCCCCCCTCCCCAATTCGGATTGGGCTTGGGGGGCGCGCCCCCCTCCCTTGCTCCTTCTCTCTTCCTCCTACATGGGCCCAATAAGGCCCATATACCTCCCGGGGGGTTCCGGTAACCTCCCGGAGCTCCAAACTTCTCCGGAACCTTTCCGGTGTCCAAATATATCCGTCCAATATATCAATCTTTATGTCTCGACCATTTCGAGACTCCTCGTCATGTTCGTGATCATATCCGGGACTCCGAACAACCTTCAGTACATCAAAATACATAAACTCATAATATAACTGTCATCGAAACCTTAAGCGTGCGGACCCTATGGTTCGAGAACAATGTAGACATGACCGAGACATGTCTCCGGTCAATAACCAATAGCGGGACCTGGATGCCCATATTGGTTCCTACATATTCTACGAAGATCTTTATCGGTCAAACCGCACAACAACATACGTTGTTCCCTTTGTCATCGGTATGTTACTTGCCCGAGATTCGATCGTCGGTATCCAATACCTAGTTCAATCTCGTTACCGGCAAGTCTCTTTACTCGTTCCGTAATACATCATCTCACAACTAACTCATTAGTTGAAATGCTTGCAAGGCTTAAGTGATGTGCATTACCGAGAGGGCCCAGAGATACCTCTCCGACATTCGGAGTGACAAATCCTAATCTCGAAATACACCAACTCAACAAGTACCTTCGGAGACACCTGTAGAGCACCTTTATAATCACCCAGTTACGTTGTGACGTTTGGTAGCACACAAAGTGTTCCTCCGATAAACGGGAGTTGCATAATCTCATAGTCATAGGAACATGTATAAGTCATGAAGGAAGCAATAGCAACATACTAAACGATCGGGTGCTAAGCTAACGGAATGGGTCATGTTAATCAGATCATTCAACTAATGATGTGATCCCGTTAATCAAATAACAACTCTTTGTCCATGGTTAGGAAACATAACCATCTTTGATTAACAAGCTAGTCAAGTAGAGGCATACTAGTGACAATCTGTTTGTCTATATATTCACACATGTATTGTGTTTCCGGTTAATACAATTCTAGCATGAATAATAAACATTTATCATGATATAAGGAAATAAATAATAACTTTATTATTGCCTCTAGGGAATATTTCCTTCAATTACTTCCAGACACATAAAGGCCTCAGACAAGGAGATCCGATGTCCCCTATCCTGTTTAACATTGTGGTGGATATGTTAGCAATTTTGATAGGAAGGGCTAAGGAGAATGGTCAAGTGGGTGGCTTGGTACCTCATCTTGTTGATAGAGGTGTATCATCCTTCAATATGCTGATGATACAATCATCTTTATGGAGCATGGCTTGGCCAAGGCGAGAAATATGAAGCTGGTGTTATGCCTCTTTGAACAATTGAACGGGTTAAAGATTAACTTTCATAAGAGCGAGTTGTTCTGCTTTGGTAGAGCCAAAGACGAACAGGAGTCTTATAGGCAATTGTTTGGGTGCGAGTTGGGGAATTTACCCTTCTCCTACCTTGGTATTCCGATACACCATCGTAGGCTGACAAACAGAGAATGGAAGTGCATCGAGGACCGATTTGAGAAGAAACTGAGTTGCTGGAAGGGTAAGCTCATGTCATACGGAGGCCGGTTAATCTTGATAAATTCGGTGCTCACGAGTATGCCTATGTTCCTCTTATCATTCTTTGAGGTCCCAGTTGGTGTTAGGAAAAGATTGGATTTCTATCGATCGCGTTTCTTTTGGCAGGGTGATGAACTTAAAAGAAAATACCGGCTTGCTAAATGGGATATCATCTGTCGACCAAAAGACCAAGGTGGTCTTGGTATTGAGAATCTTGAAGTTAAGAACAGATGCCTTCTTAGTAAGTGGTTGTGGAAGCTCTCATCCGGGACTGAGGCCATGTGGGCGCAGATCCTTCGCAGCAAGTACCTCCAGACTAAAACATTATCCCAGGTCACAGTCAGGTCGACTGACTCGCCTTTCTGGAAAAGACTAATGAAAGTCAAACAATCAATGTTCAATAGGACAAGGTTTGTTATTGGAAACGATGCTAGTACACGTTTCTGGGAGGATACTTGGCTTGGCGACTCACCCTTGGCCATTCAATATCCGTCTTTATATCGTATTGCTCAACGACGTGAGGTGTTCGTTGCAATGGTATTTCAATCTATCCCCCTTAATATTCAGTTTAGACGGTCGCTAGCGGGCAATCGTTGGGAAGAATGGCTCCATCTAGTTAGTAGACTGATGGAGATTCAACTTTTTGACCAACCCGATGAATTACACTGGAAGTTGACTAGGTCTGGAGTATTTATAGTTAAATCAATGTATATTGATGTTATTAATTTGAACTCCATTCCAACTTCCAAGAATGTCTGGGATGTCAAAGTTCCTTTGAAAATAAAAGTGTTTATGTGGTTTGTCCATAAACAAGTTATTTTAACAAAGGACAACTTGATCAGGGCCGGACCTGAGATTTTGGGGGCCCGGGGCGAGACTAAAACTTGGGGCCCTTAGTATGGATGCCATAACAATAAAAATGAATATACATATATATAAAATATTTATTGATAACACTCAAATGCATCTAAATCAGTATGCATATAAAATAATCTATACATATTACCTTAAAAATTTCTTCTAACAATCCTCGATGCAAAGTCAACTATGATGGGATCAATGTCAATATCATCCAATAATATCTTCTCGATGCATAATGTTGCCAAATCATTTAACCTCTCTGAACCATTGTTTGCCTCAGATAGTTCTTCATCAGTAATTTCAACTTTGTACAAGATCATATACCTGAACATCTAGCAAAGTTAATATTAATCTTCAATTTAAAAATAAGATCATATACCTGAATATCTCATGAACCATTAAGAGAGAAAGTTTGTGCAAGACTCTTCAAGTTCCATATCATGCAATGACTTCAGGGTGTCCGAGCTCAATAATAATACGAATATTTGGATGCATTTTTTCCATAATGCAATCAGGGCCAAAATCGTGCTTGGGCATCATATTGATAACCATGGATGAATTTCAAAAGAAAAACCAAATGTACAACAAATAACGAAAATAAGCACATGATTTTAGTCAAAACTAGGGCCTCAAATCTGAGCATTTCAATAAAAACTACCGCAGTTAGGATTTCAGTCGAACATAACTACCATTTTTATTCTACTAATAAACTGGGCCGGTCCTAAGATTTTGGGGGCTATTCATCTACTCCCTCCGCCCCAAATTACTCGTTGCTGAAATTGATGTATTCAGATCTAAAATACATCTAGATACATCCATACGTGCAACAAGTAATTTAGAACGGAGGGAGTAGGAAACTAGGAAGTAGGAACCGCAATATGAATATAAGAGCAATATGAATATAAGATATACCTTAGAGGGTCGAATTATTGATGGATGGAGAGCAAAGCGAGGTTGCACCGGCCGCCGGGGAATTGAAATTGGCGGACGACCTCACTGATTTAGGAATGAAAACCCGATTTAGGGGGAAAGGAAAAAGAAGCGCCATGCGCACAGTGGCGATTAGCCAAGAGACTAGCGTCGGCGCGCCCGTTGGGAAATTGGAAAGCGCTGCGTGAATGCATGCGTGATGGAATGGAAAGCGATCAATCAGTCCCTTTTTTTCTCTACGTGCATGTACTAACCTAAGGAAAGAATCGGAACGGGTCAATCAGTTCCTTTTTTCCTATGTGCATGGATCGAATGGTTTGGCGGGCTCATCCTCCGTGACTTGTTGCGTGCGAACGTTCTGTTGGGCCATAGGCCATAGCCTACGTGTATATTGGGAGGGGCCCCTCGATTTTGGGGACCCGGGGCGACCGCCCCCCCGCCCCTCCCCAGGGCCGGCCCTGAACTTGATAAAACATAATTGGACAGGACCTACTAGGTGTAGTTTCTGTGATCGGGATGAGACAATTAAGCACCTCTTTTTTGAGTGCCCGTTGGCCAAAGTCCTTTGGCGGACGGTCCATAATGCTTTTAATATTACTCCACCGACTTTTGTCAACGCATTATTTGGGACTTGGCTTAATGGGATTGAGCCTGACTTAGCAAGACATATTCGGGTTGGAGTTTGCGCTTTGCTGTGGACTATCTGGAATTGCATAAATGATTTGGTTTTTAACAGAACATCACAGATTCATTTTTTGCAAGTTATTTTCCAAGCTACGGCAGTGATTCGTTTGTGGTCGCTACTCACTCTGATGGAGGCCAGGGAGCATTTGGTTACTGGATCTATCCGTTGGGAGATGGTAGCTCGGGATATCTTCAACCGGTTTGGATGGCGGTCATGTAATAGGATAGGCAATTAGTTTACCTATCTATTTTTAGCCAGCCGGTTGTGGCGTCTTTTCCTGGCTAGTTTGTGTATCTAGCCTTTTAGGCTCTGTATGAGCTGCCTTTTCTTTGTTTCAGTTGGAGACTTTGGAACCTTGTTGGCACATTTTGTTATTTGGTTAATAAGATGGCCATATGCATCACTCTGATGCAGAGGCCGGGGAGCCCCCCCTTTTTGAAATAAAACAAAAACGAATGTGAATTAACTGAAAAAGGGTACATCTTCCTGTACTGTGGCCGAGATTGTATATTTCTACACAAGAAACCATCATCAATTCCATTCGACTAGCTCTAACATGCCCAAATGCGAGTGGCGGTTGAACGATGCAAGTCGGGTTGGCTGGTGGGATGAAGATGAAGGTGAGCGTGGCTATAGAATGTGGCGGATCTAGCATCACCGTGCCAAGATCCGAGGGGCGATGGTCACACACGACCAGGCGGGGTGGCTGATAATAGGAGGAGAAAGAAAGGACAAGGAAATAGGGTTAGCAGATGGGTGAAGGCGACACTTAGTAATGGGATGTGGGGTAGATTGAGTCAGAGGCAGAGCATGAATAAGAGGGGCGGGGGAGTTAGAAAATTAGTGTGGGGGAGAAGAGATATATATTTGAGAATGTTGTTGAGCCTAGTGGGTCATATTAGCTATGAGGTGATTATAAGATAAGGCCCGTCTCAAACGGTTTTAATTATGGAATGTTTCCGATGTCGAAATCACTAGTTAAGGAGTACTTCTTGCGGAGATTACTCCAACTTCCCCAGGTTGCGACAAGTGGCGCGCTACATGTGCGCCACTTGTCGCAATCTAAGAGTTTTCCCTTTTTTCGTAGATTCGTTTATTCAAAACGTTTTATCTCTTAAACCGTGCGTCCAAATTGCGAACCGCTTTCGCCGTTGGATGCCTCGCGTCGAGATTTTCAAAACTAGGTCCCATGTTGATAGGTTTTGACGATCTTTTTTTCACGAAAAAACAGGACGAAAAAACCGAACCGGGAACACGGGTTTTTTCCCTTTCCGAAAAAGGCACGCCCGTGCCTCTGACGAAATCACAACCGTGCCTCTCGCGGAAGCAAAACCGTGCCTCTCGCGAAATAAAAAAAATAAAAAACGCGTTTTTTCCCTTTCCGAAAAAGGCACGCCCGTGCCTCTCGCGAAAAGCACAACCGTGCC
>NC_041389.1:538117499-538138247 GCF_002162155.2 Triticum dicoccoides
CTCTCGCGGAAGCAAAACCGTGCCTCTCGCGAAAGAAAAAAACAGAAAACGCGTTTTTCCCTTTCCGAAAGAGGCACGCCCGTGCCTCTCGCGAAAGCACAACCGTGCCTCTCGCGGAAGCAAAACCGTGCTTCTCGCGAAAGAAAAAAATACAAAAAAGTGTTTTTTTCCGTTTCGAAAGAGGCACGCCCGTGCCTTTCGTGAAAGCACAACCGTGCCTCTCGCGGAAGCAAAACCGTGCCTCGCACGAAAGAAAAAAAACAGAAAGCACATTTTTTTTCGTTTCCAAGAGGCACGGCCGTGCCTCTCGCGAAAACAAAACCGTGACTCTCGCGAAAAAAAATGCTTTTTTGCGCAAAAAAATTATTTTTTTGAAAAAAAATTGTCAAAAAGCTAGGGAGACCGGTAGAAAACCAAAACGTCAAAAAAACCCAGAAAAAAAACCATTTAAAAAGCCGAAAACACGTGCGGAAAAATAAAAAAACAAAATCCGGAGGGAGTGTCCAGAGCGCGACACGTGGCAAATGACTGAGAGCGCGCCAAGTGGCGCTGATCCTTGCGAGGCTCCCGAAGTAGCGCTCGTTAATTAGTTGCTCCCCTCCCATGTTTGTATATCGGTGGAGTTAAAAAAAAGACACGTGTCAGATGCTTGCATATCCTCGGGTAGGACCTATAAGAGACGGTTTTCCTAGCATGCCTGGACCTATCTCGAAACATATCGCTCCTTTTGTAGGAGTGTTGAAATGATAGTTTACACATGTAAGATGTTTACTAAAAAAATTTATAAGAAATTGGTATATTCTACACGAGTCTTATCAAATTCCTGCAAATGGCCTTAGAAATTACTAAACCACTTCAACCAGAAAACCGTCATCTAACACTCCTCTCAAATGCCAAAAAAGAAAGAAAGAGAAAGGAAAGGAGTATCAAGAAAAAATCCAATGGGGAAATAAAGCGTCCTCTGCGGCCGCAAGGGGCACCCAATAGACGCACACCCAACTCCTTAAAGCCGGCGAGGAAGCCCAGGAATCGCCGCCCACTCCTCCACTTCGCACTTCCCACCTCCGAAACCACCCAACCATCTCCTCCCCTTCGGAGCCCGATCGACGAGCTCCGGTAACGGCGCAAGCGCTCGTCGTCGTCGTCTCCGGCGACGATGGCGGCACGGGCGCACGTGGAGAGGCTCCGGCGGGAGCGGTACTTCATCGGGCGCGGCGAGCAGAACCCGCTGGCGGAGGACATGCACCAGGCGGTGAACTGCCTGAGCCAGGAGCTCTACTCCAAGGACGTCCACTTCCTCATGGAACTCGTCCAGGTGACCAACAAGAAGTACCCTGCTTGCTTCCTTCCTTCCTTCGGCACTCTGTTTTTGTACTACTGTACAATGCTAACTATACTACTCCCTCTGTTCCATGATAGATGACTCAACTTCGCAAAAATGTGGATTCTATTATGCGTGCTCAGATTAATGTCGATTTTGTTTCTATGCATTTTCAAGACAGCGTACCGATTTATTTGTTTTTCTTTTCCAAAAAATGCTTTGACAAATTATTTTTATGTGCATTTGGTTCATTTGTGCTCGTCGCCTACAAAAATCTACAGTTCTGTCTAATTTGATTATTATACATAGCCCCCACCCCCTACTGAACTTTCTGGCCTTTTTTCATTTACAAGTTTATGTTTTATTATTTGTGCAGAAACCCGGTTATTTTTTTCCCGCAAAAAGAAGATCCTGCTATTTTCCCTGTATTTTATCAATTTTCCACATATCTCTGTACCTTCCCTCTTTCTCCAATACGAATCAATGGTTTATTTTTTTTCAGTTGGAAAAGGCAGCAATATATTATTTTTAGTATTTTTTATATATCTTATTAATGCAGAGTAATTTGAAGGGGAGCCTTGGCGCAGTGGTAAAGCTGCTGCCTTGTGACCATGAGGTCACGGGTTCAAGTCCTGGAAACAGCCTCTTGCAGAAATGTAGGGAAAGGCTGCGTACAATAGACCCAAAGTGGTCGGACCCTTCCCCAGACCCTGCGCAAGCGGGAGCTACATGCACTGGGGCTGCCCTTTTTATTAATGCAGAGTAATTTCCTTTACTTTTCTAAGCACTGTTTAGTGATAAGTGACTGTTGGTTTCTCTGCTCACCACAATTTCCTGTGAGCTCATTTGATGTCGAGTAGGGCCTACCCTTCAGTTGCATAGTATAGGATCAACTGATAAAGATGTTTTCCTTGGGACTAGGCACTGTGGCAGCACAAAAGCCATACTAACTCTGAGCCTATAAACTTGCATTTTCTGTGTTTACTTTGCATTTTCAGTTTTCACACGACAGTACATTTATTCAACTCGTATTTGGGCTCTTTTTTTTTTGGCGAGGGAACTCATATTTGGCTTTGTGGTGGCTGGTGGTCATGTGCTCCAAAAAATGGAGGGCTAAATGATCTCGTATTTGTATTCATAAAGTAACTGTTTTAGGAACACTACTACGGTAAAGAAAAAAGAAGAAAAATACCAAATTCAGATCCAGTGTGACAATTTTCTGTTTTACGGAAAACAGAGATCTCCTTTGTTTCTTTTCCACAATAAGAAACTATTGCGGATCCGATGTAACCATCGTAGCTTTAGCCTTGAGAACATCTTCAGTTTGCCTATTGCCTCCATGCTCTTTTGCAATTTACCTGTTTGATGTGATAACTTGATACAATTTTGCCATCAAGACTGTTGAAATAACTGTGACTCTGCCAAACTTGTGTGTTGCTACATGGGCTTGTTTTCTCAAATCTCATTAACGTTTTGGTATATATCTTGCATTTCAGATTAATGCACTTGATTCAGCTGTATTTGCTCAATATCACAGTCATGTTAACATTTTATTCCTCAATAACTAGAATGCTGAAGACAATGAGTACCCTGATGGAGTAGCACCTTCATTGGAGTTTCTAGTAACATCAACTGACATCACTGGATCTGGTGCATCGTCAACTTTACTCATTTTCAACAACGAGAAGGGCTTCTCTCCATCAAACATTCAGTCTATTTGTGGCGTGGGGAAGTCCACGAAAAAGGGAATCAGAGACAAGGGTTACATTGGAGAGAAAGGTGAATCTTTGCAGCTCATGAATCCTTTTGTGTTCACTTGGCCAATGTGAAGCATTTTACCTTTTAATTTTAGAACTTCAATTTTGTTAGCGCGTCACCGGTTGGAACTTTCCCTGTCAAACGTTATGATAGCTGCTATATATCAAATGACATATAAGATGGGCAGAATTTTATTTAGCACTTTATTTAGTACTTAATTAGAATGGTGATGGAGCAAATATTCTCCTAATATATATGTATTTTGCAAAACAAATTGGGTGCAGCATGCACAGTATTGCTTGAGATGATTTGTGGTGCAAGATATCACGCGATCATTTCCTGACACTCAGAAACAGAGATGTGTGCATGTTTTGAAATATTAGTGTAAGAAAATAGTACTGACTACAAAATATTACCACTGGCCTTTTAAGGTCCATTGTATCTAGACTAGAAGTAATAATACGTACTCGTTATTTATCATATATATTACTACATCAAATCTTATTGATGTTAAGTTGTCACTTCTGTATTTCACTACTGTCTTGAAAGTGTGTGGATCTATTTCTTTCTTAGCCCTTGCTAGGTAAAGTTTAGTTTTTGGTAGGCTCCTACAAATCTGCCATTGCATGACAAATTCATACACATGGAACATCAACTTTATTAACAATTTTTTTCCATCCTGTAGTATGTTTCTGATTGAAAAACATTACTCTTCATCAACAGTTTACTGAAGCAGATCCATCATACAAACTTGGTATAAATAAAATTAAGCATGCATCGCTCCACTTTTGTTTTTAAGGCATGCTGGGCAATTGTTTCCATTCGTAGCAAGATAAGATGTGCAAAAGATACATAGGCCCATATGGATATAACAATTTTAGCCATTTCATTTGAAGACTTAGTCTGTGGTTATGTACATGCTTAATGTATATGTTCCCCTTATATTGAAACTCAAAATTTGTAATATCAATGTCTCTTTTCATATAGGTATTGGATTCAAAAGTGTGTTCCTGATATCGAGCCAGCCCCATATATTCAGTAACGGCTATCAAATCAAGTTTAAAGAGAAGCCTTGTCCAGAGTGTAACATTGGATACGTTGTCCCTGAGTGGGTTGAATCCAGGCCTAGCCTGTCAGATATCAAACAAATATATGGGTCTACCAGAGACCTTCCAACAACCTGTATCGTCCTGCCTTTGAAGGATGAGAAGGTTACTGCGGTGAAGCAGCAGCTATCAAGCTTGCATCCAGAAATGCTGTTATTTTTGTCAAAGATCAGGCGGCTCTCTGTCCGTGAAGATAACGGCAACCATAAAAGCAGCACTGTTAGTGAGATTGCAATATCGAGTGAGAAGAACTTTGAAGTAAGGAAGAACATGCACGCGGAGTCTTACACAGTCTTCTTATCAGCTCAAGAGAACGAGAACGAAGCAGAGTGCGGCTACCACATGTGGAGGCAAAGGTTCCCTGTCAAGGCAGAGAACAGGGTGGACAAGCGTACTGAAATCAATGAGTGGGTCATCACCCTAGCCTTTCCTCTTAAGGAGCGACTATCCCGTGGGAAGCAGTTATCCCTTGGCGTATATGCTTTCCTTCCCACGGAGATGGTAATGAACTTCCCCTTCATCATTCAGGCTGACTTCCTCCTTGCATCATCAAGAGAGGCGATACTGTTTGATAGTCCATGGAACAAGGGAATTCTGGAGTGTATCCCAAGTGCATTCATGAATGCCTTTGTAGCACTTGTCAAGTCCAGAGCAGATGCGCCAGCAATGTCGATTCCGTCGATGTTCCATTTCCTGCCGGTGAGTCCTTCGCTGATCCCTCTACTTGAGCCTGTTAGGTCTGGCATCAAAGAGAAGGTTCTCGTCGAGGATATAGTTCCATGTGAGTCTCACACTCCACAGAAGATGTTTTGCAAGCCTTGCGAGGTTGCGCGGCTCAAACCAGAATTTTGGGATATCCTTGTCAAGGCGAGAGAATCTGGAGTGGATCTTAAGAACCTGTCAACCCATGGAACCTACATTCTGAGTTCCCATTTTGACAAGAGTGCATACAACAGTGTTCTTACATTTCTGGATGTCAAAAGTGTGAGCCATGAATGGTATGCAAAATGCATCGAGGGGTCTAATCTTGTCAGCAATGTAGATGAACAGCTTTATCTTGAACTTCTATCTTTTGTCGCAGACAGTTGGCAAAACTTTTCCAGTACAAAGATTATGCAAATTCCTCTGCTGAAGTATGTTGACAGGAACAAAAATGTCTCTGTCTGGAGCATATCCAGAGCTAGTCAGTGGAGTGATAGACTCTGTATTGCATCTGATGGGAAGTGGATGTCATGGCTTATAAGCTGGAACCAGGAGTTTCCATCTTCTAACCGGCTTTTTGTGCCTCCCAGTACACAAACAGCTCTGCAAGGTTTCCCGCAGAAGGAAAAAGTGACATACTGGCTTCAGAGCCATGCAAAAGTGGAGATTGTATCTGTATACACTTACGGGAATATTGTGGTCAAGTCCTTGAACTGTGATCGAAGGCCTGCCATCACCTTTTCTCACTGTATCATTCATCCAATAAGAACTACATGGAGAGCTATCAGTTAGCAGACCTGTGCCGTATCATGCCAGTAATTGACAACTTGGCTATGCCGTCATGGAAAGACAAAGCATTCTAGTTCCTGCAAATGGTAGCAAATGGGTTGGACTGATGGGCACAAACCCATGGAGGAATGAGAAATACATTGAACTTTCAGCAGATTACAAGTCAGCAGGTCATTTTGCCAGGAACTACACACCCGAAGATCAGATCTTGGATTTTCTCTAGACAAAGATGCAGGCCTCGGATGTGCCATTCATACACCCTCCAAATGCAAGTTTCCCAACAGTCTCATCACCTCTGACTGTGGACAATGCAATCTTGCTACTGCAATGGATACGTAATTTGAAGGCAAAAGGTGTACAACTGCCAGCTAGTTTCTTGGCTTGTGTGAAAGAAGGAAGCTGGCTGAAGACATCAGTGTTAAAGCAGGATATTTGGGGCAACTGCTCGACACCCTTGGGGGTGCGGCTATCTTATTATATATAAGTACCAAAGGGTACAAGTACAAGACATATACACAAGTCTACGTATAAACAAGCCTACGTATACATATACAGTCTAATACCCTCCCTCAATCTTAACTATGGCCTGAAGTACAAACTAAGTTAAGATTGCGCCTGCAGCCTACAAACTATGGTTGTGGAAGAGGCTTCGTGAAGATGTCAGCAAGTTGATCCTTGGATGATATGAACTTGATGCTAAGCAGCTTCTGTGCAACACGCTCTCGAACGAAGTGATAATCAACCTCAATGTGTTTTGTCCGAGCATGAAACACTGGATTAGATGACAAGTATGTAGCACCAATATTATCACAACAAAGCACTGGAGAACACATCGAAGGGACTCGCAATTCTCTCAGCAAGGACTGAACCCAAATGATCTCAGTCGTCGCATCAGCAACTGCTTTGTACTCGGCTTCCGTGCTGCTGCGAGACACCGTAGCCTGTTTGCGAGCATTCCAGGCAATCAAGTTAGGGCCAAGAAACACTGCATACTCCCCCGTGGATCGCCGGTCATCAGGACTACCAGCCCAGTCTGCATCTGAAAAGGCTGAGATCTCATAAGACGGCGCACGCTGGAGGAGCAAACCATGAGATGCAATGAGACATATATAACGCAGAATACGCTTCACAACTGACCAATGGGTTGTTGTAGGTGCATGAAGAAACTGACAGACACGATTGACTGCATAAGAGACATCTGGTCTGGTGATAGTAAGATACTGCAGGCCTCCAACAAGACTGCGGTACTCAGTGGCATCATCAGGGGAGAGAGGGTCTCCATCAAAAGCAGACAACCGATCAGTGGCAGACATAGGAGTAGTGACAGGTTTACACTTCAGCATACCAGCACGATGCAACAAATCCAGAGCGTACTTCTTCTGAGTAAGAGTCACTCCAGCAGAAGACCGTGAAACCTCCAGACCAAGAAAGAAGTGCAGAGCACCGAGATCCTTGACAGCAAAATCACCACTCAACGCAGCCACAAGACGATCTGCCGCAACATCTGAGGAACTGATGAGAATAATATCATCAACATAGACCAGTAAATACATTGTAACCTCAGGGCGTTGAAGAAGAAACAGTGATGTGTCAGAAGTAGAGGGAATGAACCCAAGTGCTCGCAAAACCGAGCCAAGACGTGCATGCCAGGCACGGGGAGCCTGCTTAAGTCCATAGAGCGCCTTAAAAAGACGACAGAGATGATTAGGACGTGCAGGATCCACAAACCCTGGTGGCTGACGCATATAAACCTCCTCCTCCAGAACTCCATGCAAAAAAGCGTTCTGCACATCAAGCTAACGGAGAAACCATCCTCGAGTAACAGCAAGGGACAGTAGCAGACGAATGGTAGTGGGCTTGATAACTGGACTGAACGTGTCTTCATAGTCAAGACCATACCTCTGTTTGAAGCCCTTAGCCACTAGCCTTGCCTTGTAACGCTCGATGGAGCCATCAGCATGCCGTTTAACTTTAAATACCCACTTGATATTGACCCCAGATACTGGAGGAACAAGCTGCCAGGTGTCATTCTTCTGCAACACTTGAAACTCATGTTCCATCGCGGCACGCCAGTGGGGAATGCCTAGTGCAGCCTGAAAATGGCGAGGCTCAGCAGTGGGATCCTCAGCAGCATGAGCCATGCACGCGGCGAGCCACGCGACAGTCCCATCGGTCCGGATCTTAGGCTGAAAAACACCTGTCTGACTGCGCGTGCGATGTCGAGGAGCAGCAGGTCGTGGTGGCGGCGCAGGACTTGATGTAGGCGACAAAAGAGGCGACGCCGAGTCGCCAAGGCTCACGCCAGAGCCACTTTGCGTCGGAGAGGCGGGCGGTGTGGGGCCCGACAAGGCCAAGTCGCCCAGGCCCACGCCGGAGCCACTGGGCGCTGAAGGAGCGGGCGAGCCTGGGGTGGCCGGCCCATCGGGAGCCGAAGCCGGCCCGTGCAAGCCTGGCGTGGCCGGCCCAGGAGCAACCTCCTGCGAGGCCGGCTCGGGCGACTCCCACGGGGCGGGCGAGGACGACGCTCGCGGGGCGGCGTCGGGTGATGCCCGCGAGGCAGCTGCGGGCGTAGCTCCCGCGGGTTGCTGGGTATCGCTCGGTATGCATGCCCCTTGCACGCGATCGTCCTCTGGACGCGAAGCGTGCGCCGGTGCCTGTTCCTCAAGAAGCTCAAGACGAGCGCCACGGCCAACACCTGCAGCATGGTTAGGGAGCAACACAGGAGCATATGCAACATCCACAAATTGATCAGGCACAGGTGTGGTAGAAGAAACGTCTGGTATAAGAGTGATAGAGGTATTTGGAAGTGCACGAAAGGGAAACACATTCTTATCAAATACAACGTCACGAGAAATGTAAACGCGATTGGTGGGAACATGTAGGCATTTGTACCCTTTGTGAAGGGAACTATACCCAAGAAAAACGCACTTTTTCGACCGAAACTCTAGCTTATGTTTATTATACGGACACAAATGAGGCCAACATGCACATCCGAAGACTTTGAGAAAGGTGTAGTCTGGGATTTCATTGAGCAAGAGTTCAAGTGGAGTTTTCATATTCAGTAGTCGTGAGGGCAGCCTATTGATCAAAAAACAGGCAGTGGAGAAAGCATCACTCCAGAACCTAAAAGGTACGGAGGCATGAGCTAATAAGGTGATGCCAGTTTCTACAAGGTGACGATGCTTACGTTCGGCAGTCCCATTCTGCTGTTGTGTATGAGGGCAAGACACACGGTGTGTAATCCCAAGTTTGTTAAAGAACGAGTTGAGGTTGTGATATTCACCCCCACCCCCCAATCGCTTTGGACATGAATAATTTTCTGGTGAAGGAGACGCTCAACATGTGCTTGAAACTGTATAAACACATCAAACACATCAGATTTTTTCCTTAATAAGATAGAGCCAGGTAAACCGACTGTAAGCATCAATGAAACTGACATAATAATTGTGGCCACTAACAGACGTTTGGGCATGACCCCATACATCGGAAAAAATAAGCTCAAGAGGATGTTTCACAACATGACTAGACTCTGAAAACGGAAGTTGGTGACTCTTGCCCTGCTGACAGGCATCACAAATAGTTTCAGCAGTTTTATTTGACACAACTGGTAGCTCATGACGATACAACACATGACGGACTATGGGAGCGGCAGGGTGTCCAAGTCGCGCGTGCCAATGTGTAGGTGAGACACGAACACCACTGAATGCTTGAGGAGAAAACTGCATGGGAGGTGCGGTTGGCGCGTCAACTGCATACAAGCCACGGTGAAGACGACCACTAAACAAAAAGGGTGAAATTCCGCAAGGACATTATTGTCACGAGTAAGTTGTGGAACAGACAACAAACTACGCGAAGCAGTGGGAATACGAAGAATGTTAGACAGATGCAGTTTTCGTGAATTGTGTGCAAGAAGGGATGCCTGACCAACATGGGAGATGCGCATACCTGCTCCGTTGGCGTGAAGGAAATATGCCCTAGAGGCAATAATAAAGTTATTATTTATTTCCTCATATCATGATAAATGTTTATTATTCATGCTAGAATTGTACTATCCGGAAACATGATACATGTGTGAATACATAGACAAAACTATAGTCACTAGTATGCCTCTACTTGACTAGCTCATTAATCAAAGATGGTTATGTTTCCTGACCATAGACATGTGTTGTCATTTGATTAGTGGGATCACATCATTAGGAGAATGATGTGATTGACATGACCCATTCTGTTAGCCTAGCACTTGATCGTTTAGTATACTGCTATTGCTTTCTTCATGACTTATACAAAGTTCCTGCAACTATGAGATTGTGCAACTCCTGTTTACCGAAAGAACACTTTGTGTGCTACCAAACATCACAACGTAACTGGGTGATTATAAAGGTGCTCTACAGGTGTTTCCGAAGGTACATGTTGGGTTGGCATAATTCGAGATTAGGATTTGTCACTCCGATTGTCGGAGAGGTATCTCTGGGCCCTCTCGGCAATACTCATCACCTAAGCCTTGCAAGCATGTAACTAATGAGTTAGTTATGAGATGATGTATTACGGAACGAGTAAAGAGACTTGCCGGTAACGAGATTGAACTAGGTATTGGATACCGACGATCAAATCTCGGGCAAGCAACATACCGATGACAAAGGGAACAACGTATGTTGTTGTGCGGTTTGACCTATAAAGATCTTCGTAGAATATGTAGGAACCAATATGGGCATCCAGGTCCCGCTATTGGTTATTAGCCGGAGACGTGTCTCGGTCATGTCTACATTGTTCTCGAACCGTAGGGTCCGCACGCTTAAGGTTTCGATGATAGTTATATTATGAGTTTATGTATTTTGATATACCGAAGGTTGTTCGGAGTCCCGGATGTGATCACGGACATGACGAGGAGTCTCGAAATGGTCGAGACATAAAGATTGATATATTGGACGGATATATTTGGACACCGGAAAGGTTCCGGGAGAGTTTGGGAATATACCGGAGCTCCGGGAGGTTACCGAAACCCCCCAGTAAGTATATAGGCCTTATTGGGCCTTAGTGGAAGGGAGGGAGAAGGATCAAGGGAGGGGGTGCTCCCCCCCCAAGCCCAATCCGAATTGGGAGGGGGGCCGGCCCCCCTTTCCTTCTCTCCTCCCCCCTCTTCCTTCCTTCTCCTACTCCGAATAGGAAAGGGGGGGGGGGGCAAACCTACTTGGAGTAGGTTTGCCCCCCCTAGGGCGCGCCACCCCTTGGGCCGGCCTCCTCCTCCCTCCCTCCTTTATATACGGGGGTAGGGGGGCACCCTAGACACATAAGTTGATCATTGAGATCGTTCCTTAGCCGTGTGCGGTGCCCCCCTCCACGATATTACACCTCGGTCATATTTTAGCGGTGCTTAGGCGAAGCCCTGCGATAGGAGAACGTCAAGATCGTCACCACGCCGTCGTGCTGACGGAACTCCTCCCCGCACCTCTGCTGGATCGGAGATCGGGGTGCGTCATCGAGCTGTACGTGTGTCAAGAACTCGGAGGTGCCGGAGTAACGGTGCTTGGATCGGTTGGACCGGGAGGACGTACGACTACTTCCTCTATGTTGTGTCAACGCTTCCGCTTCGGTCTACGAGGGTACGTAGACAACACTCTCCCTTCTTGTTGCTATGCATCACCATGATCTTGCGTGTGCGTAGGAAAGTTTTTTGAAATTACTACGTTCCCCAACAGTGGCATCCGAGCCTAGGTTTTATGCGTTGATGTTATATGCACGAGTACAACACAAGTGAGTTGTGGACGATATAAGTCATACTGCCTACCAGCATGTCATACTTTGGTTCAGCGGTATTGTGAGATGAAGCGGCCCGGACCGACATTACGCGTACGCTTACGCGAGACTGGTTTCACCGTTACGAGCAGTCGTGCTTAAAGGTGGCTGGCGGGTGTCTGTCTCTCTCACTTTAGTTGAACCGAATGTGGCTACGCCCGGTCCTTGTGAAGGTTAAAACGGAGTCTATTTGACAAACTATCATTGTGGTTTTGATGCGTAGGTAAGAACGGTTCTTGCTAAGCCCGTAGCAGCCACGTAAAATTTGCAACAACAAAGTAGAGGACGTCTAACTTGTTTTTGCAGGGCATGTTGTGATGTGATATGGTCAAGACGTGATGCTATATTTTATTGTATGAGATGATCATGTTTTGTAACCGAAGTTATCGGCAACTGGCTGGAGCCATATGGTTGTCGCTTTATTGTATGAAATGCAAACGCCCTGTAATTGCATTACTTTATCTCTAAGCGGTAGCGATAGTCGTAGAAGCAATATATGGCGTAAACGACAACGATGCTACGATGGAGATCAAGGTGTCGCGCCGGTGACGATGGTGGTCATGACGGTGCTTCGAAGATGGAGATCACAAGCACAAGATGATGATGGCCATATCATATCACTTATATTGATTGCATGTGATGTTTATCCTTTATGCATCTTATCTTGCTTTGATTGACGGTAGCATTTTAAGATGATCTCTCACTAAAATTATCAAGAAGTGTTCTCCCTGAGTATGCACCGTTGCCAAAGTTTGTCGTGCCGAGACACCACGTGATGATCGGGTGTGATAAGCTCTACGTCCATCTACAACGGGTGCAAGCCAGTTTTGCACACGCAGAATACTCAGGTTAAACTTGACGACCCTAGCATATGCAGATATGGCCTCGGAACACAGAGACCGAAAGGTCGAGCGTGAATCATATAGTAGATATGATCAACATAATGATGTTCACCATTGAAAACTACTCCATCTCACGTGATGATCAGTTATGGTTTAGTTGATTTGGATCACGTGATCACTTAGATTACTAGAGAGATGTCTGTCTAAGTGGGAGTTCTTAAGTAATATGATTAATTGAACTTAAATTTATCATGAACTTAGTACCTGATAGTATCTTGCTTGTCTATGTTTGTTTGTAGATAGATGGCTCGTGCTGTTGTTCCATTGAATTTTAATGCGTTTCTTGAGAAAGCAAAGTTGAAAGATGATGGTAGCAATTACACGGACTGGGTCCGTAACCTGAGGATTATCCTCATTGCTGCACAGAAGAGTTACGTCCTGGAAGCACCGTTGGGTGCCAGGCCTGCTGCTGATGCAACTGACGACGTTAAGAACGTCTGGCAGAGCAAAGCTGATGACTACTCTATAGTTCAGTGTGCCATGCTTTACGGCTTAGAACCGGGCCTTCAACGACGTTTTGAACGTCATGGAGCATATGAGATGTTCCAGGAGTTGAAGTTAATATTTCAAGCAAATGCCCGGATTGAGAGATATGAAGTCTCCAATAAATTCTATAGCTGCAAGATGGAGGAGAATAGTTCTGTCAGTGAACATATACTCAGAATGTCCGGGTATAACAATCACTTGATTCAACTGGGAGTTAATCTTCCTGATGATAGTGTCATTGACAGAATTCTTCAATCACTGCCACCAAGCTACAAGAGCTTCGTGATGAACTATAATATGCAAGGGATGAACAAGACTATTCCCGAGCTCTTCGCGATGCTGAAAGCCGCGGAGGTAGAAATCAAGAAGGAGCATCAAGTGTTGATGGTCAACAAGACCACTAGTTTCAAGAAGAAGGGCAAAGGGAAGAAGAAGGGTAACTTCAAAAAGAACGGCAAGCAAGTTGCTGCTCAAGAGAAGAAACCCAAGTCTGGACCTAAGCCTGAAACTGAGTGCTTCTACTGCAAGCAGACTGGTCACTAGAAGCGGAACTGCCCCAAGTATTTGGCGGATAAGAAGGATGGCAAAGTGAACAAAGGTATATGTGATATACATGTTATTGATGTGTACCTAACTAGAGCTCGTAGTAGCACCTGGGTATTTGATACTGGTTCAGTTGCTAATATTTGCAACTCGAAACAGGGACTACGGAATAAGCGAGCACTGGCCAAGGACGAGGTGACGATGCGCGTGGGAAACGGTTCCAAAGTCGATGTGATCGCGGTCGGCACACTACCTCTACATCTACCATCGGGATTAGTTTTAGACCTGAATAATTGTTATTTGGTGCCTGCGTTGAGCATGAACATTATATGTGGATCTTGTTTGATGCGAGACGGTTATTCATTTAAATCAGAGAATAATGGTTGTTCTATTTATATGAGTAATATCTTTTATGGTCATGCACCCTTGAAGAGTGGTCTATTTTTATTGAATCTCGATAGTAGTGATACACATATTCATAATGTTGAAGCCAAAAGATGCAGAGTTGATAATGATAGTGCAACTTATTTATGGCACTACCGTTTAGGTCATATCGGTGTAAAACGCATGAAGAAACTCCATACTGATGGACTTCTGGAATCACTTGATTATGAATCACTTGGTACTTGCGAACCGTGCCTCATGGGCAAGATGACTAAAACACTGTTCTTCGGATCTATGGAGAGAGCAACATATTTGTTGCAAATCATACATACAGATGTATGTGGCCCGATGAATGTTGAGGCTCGTGGCGGATATCGTTATTTTCTCACCTTCACAGATGATTTGAGCAGATATGGGTATATCTACTTAATGAAACACAAGTCTGAAACATTTGAAAAGTTCAAAGAATTTCAAAGTGAAGTAGAAAATCATCGTAAGAAGAAGATAAAGTTTCTACGATCTGATCGTGGAGGAGAATATTTGAGTTACGAGTTTGGTTTACATTTGAAACAATGCAGAATAGTTTCGCAACTCACGCCACCTGGAACACCACAACGAAATGGTGTGTCCGAACGTCGTAATCGTATTTTACTTGATATGGTACGATCTATGATGTCTTTTACCGATTTACCGCTATCATTTTGGGGTTATGCTTTAGAGACGGCCGCATTCACGTTAAATAGGGCACCATCAATATCCGTTGAGACGACGCCTTATGAACTGTGGTTTGGCAAGAAACCAAAGTTGTCGTTTCTTAAAGTTTGGGGCTGCGATGCTTATGTGAAGAAACTTCAACCAGATAAGCTCAAACCCAAATCGGAGAAATGTGTCTTCATAGGATACCCAAAAGAGACTGTTGGGTACACCTTCTATCACATATCCGAAGGCAAGACATTCGTTGCTAAGAATGTATCCTTTCTAGAGAAGGAATATCTCTCGAAAGAAGTGAGTGGGAGGAAAGTAGAACTTGATGAGATAACTGTATCTACTCCCTTGTTGGAAGGTAGTTCATCACGAGAACCGGTTTCCGTGACAACTACACCAACTAGTGAGGAAGCTAATGATATTGATCATGAAACTTCAGATCAAGTTTCTGCTGAACCTCGTAGGTCTACCAGAGTAAGATCCGCACCAGAGTGGTACGGTAATCCTATTCTGGAAGTCATGTTACTTGACCATGATGAACCTACGAACTATGAGGAAGCGATGATGAGCCCAGATTCCGCAAAATGGCTAGAGGCCATGAAATCTGAGATGGGATCCATGTATGAAAACAAAGTATGGACTTTGGTTGACTTGCCCAATGATCGGCAAGCCATTGAGAATAAATGGATCTTTAAGAAGAAGACTGACGCTGATGGTAATGTTACTGTCTACAAAGCTCGACTTGTTGCGAAAGGTTTTCGACAAGTTCAAGGGGTTGACTATGATGAGACTTTCTCACCCGTAGCGATGCTTAAGTCTGTCCGAATCATGTTGGCTATTGCTGCATTTCATGATTATGAAATTTGGCAAATGGATGTCAAGACTGCATTCTTGAATGGATTTCTAGAAGAAGAGTTGTATATGATGCAGCCGGAAGGTTTTGTTGATCCAAAAGGTGCTGACAAAGTATGCAAGCTCCAGCGTTCCATTTATGGACTGGTGCAAGCATCTCGGAGTTGGAATAAATGCTTTGACAGTGTAATCAAAGCATATGGTTTTATACAGACTTTTGGAGAAGCCTGTATTTACAAGAAAGTGAGTGGGAGCTCTGTAGCATTTCCAGTTTTATATGTTGATGACATATTATTAATTGGAAATGATATAGAATTTCTGGATAGCATAAAGGGATACTTGAATAAAAGTTTTTCAATGAAAGACCTCGGTGAAGCTGCTTACATATTGGGCATCAAGATCTATAGAGATAGATCAAAACGCTTAATAGGAATTTCACAAAGCACATACCTTGACAAGATTTTGAAAAAATTCAAAATGGATCAGGCAAAGAAAGGATTCTTGCCTGTGCTACAAGGTGTGAAGTTGAGTCAAACTCAATGCCCGACCACAGCAGAAGATAGAGAGAAAATGAAAAATGTTCCCTATGCTTCAGCCATAGGCTCTATCATGTATGCAATGCTGTGTACCAGACCTGACGTATGCTTAGCAATAAGCTTGGCAGGAAGGTACCAAAGTAATCCAGGAGTGGATAACTGGACAGCGGTCAAGAACATCCTGAAATACCTGAAAAGGACTAAGGATATGTTTCTCGTATATGGAGGTGACAAAGAGCTAGTCGTAAATGGTTACGTCGATGCAAGCTTTGACACTGATCCGGACGATTCTAAATCGCAAACCGGATACGTGTTTATATTAAACGTTGGAGCTGTAAGTTGGTGCAGTTCTAAACAAAGCGTCGTGGCGGGATCTACATGTGAAGCGGAGTACATAGCTGCTTCTGAAGCAGCAAATGAAGGAGTCTGGATGAAGGAGTTCATTTCCGATCTAGGTGTCATACCTAGTGCATCGGGACAAATGAAGATCTTCTATGACAATACTGGTGCAATTGCTTTGGCAAAGGAATCCAGATTTCACAAGAGGACCAAGCACATCAAGAGACGCTTCAATTCCATTCGGGACCAAGTCCAAGTGGGAGACATAGAGATTTGCAAGATACATACGGATCTAAATGTTCCAGACCCGTTGACTAAGCCTCTCTCACGAGCAAAACATGATCAGCACCAAGACTCCATGGGTGTTAGAATCATTACTATGTAATCTAGATTATTGACTCTAGTGCAAGTGGGAGACTGAAGGAAATATGCCCTAGAGGCAATAATAAAGTTATTATTTATTTCCTCATATCATGATAAATGTTTATTATTCATGCTAGAATTGTATTATCCGGAAACATGATACATGTGTGAATACATAGACAAAACTATAGTCACTAGTATGCCTCTACTTGACTAGCTCATTAATCAAAGATGGTTATGTTTCCTGACCATAGACATGTGTTGTCATTTGATTAGTGGGATCACATCATTAGGAGAATGATGTGATTGACATGACCCATTCTGTTAGCCTAGCACTTGATCGTTTAGTATACTGCTATTGCTTTCTTCATGACTTATACAAAGTTCCTGCAACTATGAGATTGTGCAACTCCCGTTTACCGGAAGAGCACTTTGTGTGCTACCAAACGTCACAACGTAACTGGGTGATTATAAAGGTGCTCTACAGGTGTTTCCGAAGGTACATGTTGGGTTGACATAATTCGAGATTAGGATTTGTCACTCCGATTGTCGGAGAGGTATCTCTGGGCCCTCTCGGTAATACTCATCACCTAAGCCTTGCAAGCATGTAACTAATGAGTTAGTTATGAGATGATGTATTACGGAACGAGTAAAGAGACTTGCCGGTAACGAGATTGAACTAGGTATTGGATACCGGCGATCAAATCTCGGGCAAGTAACATACCGATGACAAAGGGAACAACGTATGTTGTTGTGCGGTTTGACCGATAAAGATCTTCGTAGAATATGTAGGAACCAATATGGGCATCCAGGTCCCGCTATTGGTTATTGGCCGGAGACGTGTCTCGGTCATGTCTACATTGTTCTCGAACCGTAGGGTCCGCACGCTTAAGGTTTCGATGACAGTTATATTATGAGTTTATGTATTTTGATGTACCGAAGGTTGTTTGGAGTCCCGGATGTGAACACGGACATGACGAGGAGTCTCGAAATGGTCGAGACATAAAGATTGATATATTGGACGGATATATTTGTGAAGGAAATATGCCCTAGAGGCAATAATAAAGTTATTATTTATTTCCTCATATCATGATAAATGTTTATTATTCATGCTAGAATTGTATTAACCGGAAACATGATACATGTGTGAATACATAGACAAACATATAGTCACTAGTATGCCTCTACTTGACTAGCTCATTAATAAAAGATGGTTATGTTTCCTAACCATAGACATGTGTTGTCATTTGATTAATGAGATCACATCATTAGGAGAATGATGTGATTGACATGACCCATCCCGTTAGCTTAGCACTTGATTGTTTAGTATTCTGCTATTGCTTCCTTCATGACTTATACATGTTCCTGTAACTATGAGGATTGTGTAACTCCCGTTTACCGGAAGAACACTTTGGGTACTACCAAACGTCACAACGTAACTGGGTGATTATAAAGGAGTACTACAGGTGTTTCCGAAGGTACATGTTGAGTTAGCATAATTCGAGATTAGGTTTTGTCACTCCGATTGTCGAAGAGGCATCTCTGGGCCCTCTCGGTAATACTCATCACCCAAGCCTTGCAAGCATGTAACTAATGAGTTAGTTATGAGATGACGTATTACGGAACGAGTAAAGAGACTTGCCGGTAACGAGATTGAACTAGGTATTGGATACCGACGATCAAATCTCGGGCAAGTAACATACCGATGACAAAGGGAATAACGTATGTTGTTATGCGGTTTGACCGATAAAGATCTTCGTAGAATATGTAGGAACCAATATGGGCATCCAGGTCCCGCTATTGGTTATTGACCAGAGACGTGTCTCGGTCATGTCTACATTGTTCTCGAACCGTAGGGTCCGCACGCTTAAGGTTTCGATGACAGTTATATTATGAGTTTATGTATTTTGATGTACCGAAGTTTGTTCGGAGTCCTGGATGTGATCACGGACATGACGAGGAGTCTCGAAATGGTCGAGACATAAAGATTGATATATTGGACGGATATATTTGGACACCGGAAAGGTTCCGGAGAAGTTTGGAGCTACCGGGAGGTTACCAGAACCCCCCGGGAGGTATATGGGCCTTATTGGGCCCATATAGGAAGAAGGGAGAAGGAACAAGGGAGGGGGGCGCCCCCCCCCCAGCCCAATCCGAATTGGGGAAGGGGCCGGCCCCCCCTTTCCTTTCTCCTTCCCCCCTCTTCCTATTACTACTACTAGTTCTTATTCCTAATACTAGTACTCTTTCCTTCCCCCTCCAAATAAGATAAGGAAAAGGGGGGGAAACCTACTTGGAGTAGGTTTCCCCCTCCTCTATGGCGCGCCCCCCTTGGGCCGGCCTCCTCCTCCCTCCCTCCTTTATATACGGGGGTAGGGGGGCACCCTAGAACACACAAGTTGATCATTGAGATCGTTCCTTAGCCGTGTGCGGTGCCCCCCTCCATGATATTACACCTCAGTCATATTGTAGCGGTGCTTAGGCGAAGCCCTGCGACAGGAGAACATTAAGATCGTCACCACGCCGTCGTGCTGACGGAACTCCCCCTCGGCGCCTCTGCTGGATCGGAGATCGAGGGTGCGTCATCGAGCTGTACGCGTGTCAAGAACTCGGAGGTGCCGGAGTAACGGTGCCTGGATCGGTTGAACCGGGAAGACGTACGACTACTTCCACTACGCTGTGTCAACGCTTCTGCTTCGGTCTACGAGGGTACGTAGACAACACTCTCCCCTCGTTGCAATGTCATCACCATGATCTTGCGTGTGCGTAGGAAATTTTTTGAAATTACTACGTTCCCCAACAGTGGCATCCGAGACTAGGTTTTTATGGTTTGATGTTATATGCACGAGTAGAACACAAGTGAGTTGTGGACGATATAAGTCATACTTCCTACTAGCATGTCATACTTTGGTTCAGCGGTATTGTTGGATGAAGCGGCCCGGACCGACATTACGCGTACGCTTACGCGAGACTGGTTTTACCGCCGTGCTTTGCACACAGGTGACTAGCGGGTGTCTGTTTCTCCAACTTTAGTTGAACCGAGTGTGGCTACGCCCGGTCCTTATGAAGGTTAAAACGGAGTCTATTTGACAAACTATCGTTGTGGTTTTGATGCGTAGGTGAGATTGGTTCTTGCTTAAAGCCCGTAGCAGCCACGTAAAATTTGCAACAACAAAGTAGAGGACGTCTAACTTGTTTTTGCAGGGCATGTTGTGATGTGATATGGCCAAGATGTGATGCTATATTTTATTGTATGAAATGATCATGTTTTGTAACTGAAGTTATCGGCAACTGGCAGGAGCCATATGGTTGTCGCTTTATTGTATGAAATGCAAACGCCCTGTAATTGTTTTACTTTATCACTAAGCGGTAGCGATAGTCGTAGAAGCAATAGATGGCGTAAACGACAACGATGCTACGATGGAGATCAAGGTGTCGCGCCAGTGACGATGGTGATCACGATGGTGCTTCGAAGATGGAGATCACAAGCACAAGATGATGATGGCCATATCATATCAGTTATATTGATTGCATGTGATGTTTATCCTTTATGCATCTTATCTTGCTTTGATTGACGGTAGCATTTTAAGATGATCTCTCACTAATTATCAAGAAGTGTTCTCCCTGAGTATGCACCGTTGCGAAAGTTCTTCGTGCTGAGACACCACGTGATGATCGGGTGTGATAGGCTCTACGTTCAATTACAACAGGTGCAAAACAGTTGCACACGCGGAATACTCAGGTTATACTTGACGAGCCTAGCATATACAGATATGGCCTCGGAACACGGAGACCGAAAGGTCGAGCGTGAATCATATAGTAGATTCCACATAACCCCCACTCCATCAGAACAAGCCCACTAGCTCGACTGGTCACCATGTAGCACACACACCAGGAGGTCCTGGGTTCGATTCCTAGGCTCCCCATTTTTGTATTTATGCATTTAAAATGTTGTTTGATATTTATGAATATGAAAAAATATCATCAAATTTATTATTTGAAAATATAATCAAATTTGTTATTTGAAAATATAATCAAATTTGTTTTTTTCCTTTGCAATTTTAGTTGCATTCATTTGTGACGGTGGAGCGGGCCGGGGATGGTGCGGGGGAGAGGGTGCGGGTGGTCGTCGGCGGCGGTGGAGTGGGGGACGGTGCGGGCCGGGGGTC
>NC_041389.1:538138548-538143692 GCF_002162155.2 Triticum dicoccoides
GGGTGCAGGCAGGGGGTCGGCGGTGGAGTGGGAATGGTGTTTTTTATATTTATTTGTGTTTAAATATGTTCAAACTTGTTTAAATTATAACAGTAATATTTTTTTATAAAAATAGTAAAAAAAATTTAAAAAATATGTTCAAAAAGTGCGGGTGCGGGGGGCCGGGTGCTCCGGCGGTGGAGCGGGGGAGGGTTGCGATGGGTGGAGCTAGCGGGGGAGGGTGCGGGTGCGATCGAGATGGAGGGGGAATCGAGATCAAGTGTCCTCATGAATTCAAAAAGTGCCCATGAAATTTAAAAATATTCATGATATCAAAAAGTGCCCATGAAATACAATCGAGAAATGAAGACTACGATTTAAAGTGCCCATTAGTAGTTTTGCAAAAAAGTAAAAATAATAAGTATATATACTAATGGCGCATCTCCTCCGGGTGCGCCATTACTAGTTTAAACTAGTAATGGCTCACTGTGCGGCGATGCGCCATTAGTAGTTTTGCAAAAAAAAGAATAGAACAAAATTTACAGTAATGGCGCACTGCCTGCTTGGTGCGCCATTAGTAGTTATAGATAGTAATGACGCATTATGGACCAGATGCGCCATTAGTATGTATGGGAAAATCGAAAAAAAAAATTCATACTAGTGGTGCACCCTGTTTACGGTGCGCCATTAGTGTCTTACACACTAATGGCGTACCACAAACAGGTGCGCCATTAGTGTCTTACACACTAATGGCGTACCACAAACAGGTGCGCCATTAGTATATAGTAGTGGCGCACTGCTTCCCCGGTGCGCCATTAGAATCAGTCCTATCTATAGCCTTTTCCTAGTAGTGATTGCAACATACTGTACGTACTTGTGCAAGATATTGCTACTACTTGGCAAGTTTGCAATTACCTCTTTAGTAGACAATATGTGTAGTTTGTATAGGTGTTATCATTTTTTTAGTACGTCCAGAATTGGTTTCTTGGTTAATTGCCTAATCTATCGAGTATATAAATGTTCTGTTCATACGGACATCAATGGTTTAGTGCAATATTTGAAATTGTATAGCTTTGATGCAAGACTACTTGTGTACCTCCAGTCATGAAGCCCTTTTGCTCTATTTTCCATTGAATGTAAGAAAAATATGACCCTTTTGCTCACTTTGTCAAGTTACTATTGTTGAAATCAGCTTGGAAATGTTAGAAACTGAGTTTTCTTACCGAATGTGCATAACTGATATTTCAGACATATATGTACTAGAACAAGTTTTTAAGTAACTTGCCAGTCTAGACTTGGTGACAGGCTCGGTGAAGCGTGCCACTGCCACATATATCTATAAAATTTTGCCTCACGGGTGAGGCTTACTACCGTCAAAAGCAATGCTTCCATCGGATTCTGTGAGGTTTAGAGCAACTCCAACACGGTGACCCATTTCGTCCGTGCGCGTTGTTTTGGTCGGCACGGACAGAAAAGTAGGCACAACACGCTGATCCAAATTGTCACGCCCAATATGCGACCCTATCCAAAAGGAACTCGAAGGTCCCACCAAGGATAGACCCGCATGTTGAAACGCTTTTGCAAGGTGGATATCATTACATCAACATTACATAATAGATGGGGATACATAGATAAGGCATACAATGCCACACGAATACAACATCATCTTACATAAGATCAACATCCGACTACGGATGAAACACAAACAGAAACTCAAACGGCATCCACCCTGCTAGCCCAGGCTGCCGACCTGGAACCTATCCCCTGATCGAAGAAGAAGCAGAAGAAGAACTCCAAACAAGCAAACATCGCTCTCGCGTCAGGATCATCGCAAAACCTGTACCTGCAACTGTTGTTGTAGTAATCTGTGAGCCACAAAGACTCAGCAATCCCATTACCATGGGTATCAAGACTAGCAAAGCTTAATGGAAAAGGAAAGGGGTAAAGTGGTGAGGTTGCAGCAGCGGCTAAGCAAGTATGGTGGCTAACATACGCAAATGAGAGCGAGAAGAGAAACAAGCGGAACGGTCGTGAAGCTAGCAATGATCAAGAGGTGATCCTGAACACCTACTTACGTCAACCATAACACAGAAACCGTGTTCACTTCCCGGACTCCGCCGAGAAGAGACCATCACGGCTACACACGCGGTTGATGCGTTTTAATTCGGATCTGGTGTCAAGTTATCTACAACCGGACATTAACAAATTCCCATCTGCCACATAACCACGGGCATGGCTCTCGAAAGTTTATACCCTGCAGGGGTGTCCCAACTTAGCCCATGATAAGCTCTCACGATCAACAAAGGATATACCTTCTCCCAGGAAGACCCGATCAGTCTCGGAATCCCGGTTTACAAGACATTTCGACAATGGTAAAACAAGACCAGCAAAGCCGCCCGATGCGCCGACAATCCCGATAGGAGCTGCACATATCTCGTTCTCAGGGCAACACCGGATGAGACATCCTACGAGTAAAACCAGACCTCGAGTTTCCTCGAGGGGGCCCCACACTCTACTCGGTTCGGACCAACACTTAGACAAGCATTGGCCCGGGGGGGGCTAAAATAAAGATGACCCTTGGGTTAATTACTCCCAAGGGAAAAGTAGGTGGTGGTGAGGCAAATGGTAAAACCAATGTTGGGCCTTGCTGGAGGAGTTTTATTCAAAGCGAACTGTCAGGGGGGTCCCATAAATCACCCGACCGCGTTAGGAATGCAAAATCCGGGAACATAACACCGGTATGACGGAAACTAGGGCGGCAAGAGTGGAACAAAACACCAGGCATAAGGCCGAGCCTTCCACCCTTTACCAAATATATAGATGCATTAATAATATAAGAGATATTGTGATATCCCAACCGAAATCCTGTCCACCATGGAGCAATCTTTAACTTCACCTGCAACTAGCAACGCTATAAGAGGGGCTGAGCAAAAGCGGTAACATAGCCAAACAACGGTTTGCTAGGAAGGGTGTCAAAGGTTAGAGGTTCATTGCAATTTGGGAGGCATGGTAAACATGTGATAGGTAGCGCAGCATAGCAATAGAACGAGGCAACTAGCATAGCAATGATAGTAGTGAGATCCAGGGTAGCGGTCATCTTGCCTGAAATCCCGCAAGGAAGAAGAACGAGTCCATGAAGAAGATGAAGCCACGAAGACGAACCACACGTAGACGAACGAATCCTCACGATCGCAACGAAACGGGAACTATCGAGAAGAAGCACACAACATGGTAAACACACCACACATAGACAAGGCATGATGCACAACAAGCATGATGCATGACAAAGCTACATGAAACTACTCATGGCAAGAGATGATGCAAATAAGAACAACACATCAAGGCAAGTTTAAATGAGGCCGGAAACAACATATAACAATTCCGGTAAGTCCTCATATGCATATTTTGAAATTGGTCCAGAACTGAATAAACCTTATGTTCAAGTAGTTAAACAGCAAGTTAAGATGCACCAAGATGATCTACATGAAATTCTAGACAAGTTACATATAAAGTTCATTAGATTCGGAGCTACGGTCTAGAAGATATGAGCAAAACAAGTTAAACATGGCATTGATGCAAAATGCACCCAAACATCAAGCAAACACACCAAAACAGGGGTGCAATATGATAATATGAAGATACATGCAAAATCACGGAAGTTTCATATAAAGCACACTCAAAACGGAACAACGGTCCAACACATACACTCTATACAAGTCATAACAACAATGTGTCCAAAACAACAACTAGGCATATTGCAAGCATCAAAACAACATGCTACAGCACCCCAACATAATAACAAAAGGCATGGGCATGAAGTACAGGTAAAGCATAACAAAACATGAACACTGAGCTAACTCCAGAAATAACTATAACATGCTCAAAAGGACATGGGGAGATTGCAAATATTAACAGTTTCAGACTTTAGCAGAAATATCATCAGGTTGCAATGTTTAGAGCAAGCAAACAACATGTTACAGGAACTTAACATGGCAAACAAAGACATGGCATGAATCTACTAATTGCATAGAACAAAAGACCCTTACTGATCATGAGCCAAAACGGAACCGAAGATATGATGGCACCCATGTAAACATGGCAAGTTATATTACAGATTCATACATGGCAGGAACAACAATAAGTAGGCATGTTGGTGAGCTTGAACCACTCACCACAGAGCAATACATGGTATGGCAAGGCAACCAACAGTAATAAGGCATGTTTGTGAAGCTATACATGGCAAGATCGAGGTCATAGGGTGCATGTATCACTAGCAAACAATCATGGAAACATTGAACTTAATGTTAACAGGCTGACAGCAACATCATTTAGCAACTTTGGAGCAAGATATGAACAATCTACAGCAAGCTATAAATGCAACCAGGGGCATGAATGGATAGAGCAGGATATGTATAACAAAACATCCTTAGTGAACATCTTCAGAATAATTCACGAAATGACTAGTACAAGCATGTTTACATAGCAACAAAATATAACAGAATCAGCCTAGCAAAACAGCAACAGCAAGTACCCTACTTAACAAGCTCGATGCACTCACTACACAATTCACAAAAATACATGGATGGCACCACTAGAAATATGGCATGACATAGATCAAAACACATGTAGACATCAACCTCATAGGATGAACACATCAAACATGGCAAAAATGACAAATGAGCATGTTATAACAGTTTCAGCAGATTAACATCAACATGCACTCTTCTAACAGCATTTTGGGCATCAAGATGAGCTCAAATGAAAATGATGCAATGGAATGATATGACGTACTCGTCGAGGCGAACAATTCGACATATTACACGCACGAAACGGAGCTACAGATGTAGAGATACGATGCAACGAACATGGCATGATAATGCAAAATAACTTCGGGACTTGGTGGATTTTTGGAGGGGGGAAAAGTCAACCTCCGTGGATCCAGATTGTGGTCGAGGTCGTGGTGGGCCGGAGACGGGGCGGCGGCTCGCCGGAGCTAGAGGCCACGGTGGTCGGAGGGGCGCCGGATCCGGGAGGGACCGCACAGAAGCTCGCCGGCGCGGGGCGCGGGAGGCGCAGGACGGCGGCGGCCGGGGATAGCCGGGGTCGTGGCGCGGGAGGAGCAGGCCGGCGCCGGTGGCGCGGGCGGACGGCGGCAAACACCCACG
>NC_041389.1:538144229-538151008 GCF_002162155.2 Triticum dicoccoides
AACGGCGGCGGAGACACGTGGCGGCGTGGGAGTGGCTGGCGGCGGCGACGCGGCTGAGGTGGCGGCGCACGATTGGCCAGGCGACGTGGCTGGGCGGTGGTGGACATGTCCGGCCGCGGGATGGACATGTCCAGCGGCGAGAGGTGGAAGAAGACTAGGGTTTGATCCGAAATTTCGGGGAGGGGCACATATTTATAGGTAGAGGGAGCTAGGAGAGTCCAAATGGGGAGCGGTTTTCGGCCACGCGATCATGATCGGACGACCGAGAGCATGGAGGGGAGTTTGCTGGGTTTTGGGCCACTTTGGAAGGGGTGTTGGGCTGCAAAGAGAAGGAGGCTTTAACGGTTACCCGGTTAACCGTTGGAGTATCAAACGACCTCCAAATGGCACGAAACTTGACAGGCGGTCTACCGGTGGTGTACCAAGGCCGCTTGGAAAACCTCGTTCCATTCTGAGAACGTTTAGCACCCGCACAAGAGAGGAGGCAAAAAGGGGACGCCGGATGACATAGGAGTGCCAGATTGCAAAACGGACAACGGGGAAAATGCTCGGATGCATGAGACGAACATGTATGCAACATGAGATGCACATGACGACATGATATGAAATGCAGATGATGACATGGCAATTTGCAACACGCAAGCAAATGACATGGCAACAACGGCGAACAACTGGCAGACACCTGGCGCAACGAATCCGGGGCGTTACAACACTCCTCCACTAACAAGAGATCTCGTCCCGAGATCTTAGGACCGAGACGGAAGGGAAAAGGGATGAGGTGAAACAAGAACTCAAAATAAGAAGCACAGAAACGAGAGCACTCAAGAAGAAGAGAGGACCGACGAGAATGACGAGAATCGAAAGCTCACGGAATCGGATAGACTATGACATCACTCGTTCTAACCGGAGTGGTTAGAATGAGAAAAGAAACGGATAAGAGTGAAAGGATTTAGGTAGCACTCCGGCTGAAAATGGGAGGATTAGAACGAACTTGAGAGGATGGAATGGTACTTGATGAACTCTTGAAGAATGAATTAAATCATGAAGAATCGCCATGAAGTACTCCGATAAAATAAAGGATGATGAGATAGAATGAAGGATGAAAGAATAAGATGAGCCTTGCGGTGATTTAGATGGAGGTTCCGACGAGATGGTCGAGGAAATTTGAACTCCGAAAAAGAAAAGATGAAAACACTTGGAACTAGAATTTATTCATCAAGAACAAACTCCGAAGAAAAAGGGATTAATCACTTGGATGAAATAAGAATAAGATTTATTGTATGCTTATCCTTCATCAAATTAAATTGATGACAAGCAATGGATTTTGCATACTACTTATTCTTCTTTAAAAGGATTGAGAGGAGTGTATGGCGCAAAACTTGAGAAGATCTTCATGAACCATCGGTAGGATTGAAAATAACGAATGAATTAATATGATAAACAAGGAAAAAGAAACTGAAAGAACCACCGTTAGAATTCGGAAATGACTGTCGAAAGAGAATGAATCACCGGGAAGAATTAGAAGAACAAATATGCTAGAGGGGATTTAGATGCAAAAGAACAAAGAGATCGCGAACTGATTGAAGAAAACTTGAACGAAGCACCGGAAGAATATTGAGACGAACGAAAGGGCACGGATATAGAGTAATTGGAGAACGAATCTGAAAACTTAGAACGAAGAAATCTTCCAAAAAAGATGGCCTCCGGATGATCGAGAGAGAAAGCAACTCCTGAAATGTTCCGGATGGATGAAAAGAATTTGCACGACTGGAAAACAATTTGATAGGATAACATCGAGCTAGAACCGCGAATCTCCGGGGAACGGACAGGATTTGGAGGAAAAACTCTTCTTCGGTCTTCGAATGGCGACGGAAAACAACACCAAAATTGCTGAGATACTCCGGGAGAATGAAAAACAAAGAGGTTGAGCCAACAATGAAAATGATTTGAAATCGATCTTAGAAAAGCATCTGACTGATGAAATCATACTTACGTCAGACTTGGAAAGAAATAGGAATGGCTCCGGAATAATTAGAAGAGTCAGGTAAGATCCTGGGAAAAGACCTGTGGGTTAGGGCCCACTAAAGAAAACATCGTTGGAAAAGGATTGTTGAACAGATAGATGATGCACCGGAACAATTGAAATATTTAAATGAGGTGACAACCTCGAATTAATTGGAACACAGTCGAATCTTCTGAGATGTCTTGAACACTCCGGAAGGATAAACTGGCGAGAGGCGAACGAGCAGGGAAAACACTTGAGCCGAGGAAAAGAATATGATCAACACCGAAAACTTGAATTAAGTCCACCGGAAAAAGAAAAAGAGATGAAGAATGACGAACGAGACGAGAATTCACCGGTTGAAATATTAAGGGAAGACTGAAGAGGCTCCACACGAATGAAGTTGATGGTCGAGAGAGACTCAAACTCCGAGAAGAGAAAGGATGGGAGGGCGGGAAAACAAAGACAACTTGGAAGGGGAAACCGACGAATAACTTGAAAAGAAAGCACCGGTTGAAAACATTGAAGAAAGAAAACAAAGACGTCGCACGAGTAGGAAGGATACTCGGTTACGGACTCCGGATTCGAGAAGAAGAAAGGGAGGGCGGGTGGGAAAAGAAAACAACTGAGGATGGAAAAACAACTTCGATCGAAAAGAACTGAGGATTGATCTCCCAAAGAGAGAGAGGTTCGAGTCGACTTGACGAGAGATGCACCGGATGAAAAGAGCTGAGGAACAACGAACGAAAAACTAACCGCGTGAACCTAAAGAAAAATTTGAAGGGGAAGAGGAGTAATTCAAAACACCGCGACGAAGGGGGCTGAGGAGTAAAAAGAATTCCTACTCTCCGATATAACTAGACTCCGAAAACAGTTTTTCTTCTAGACTCAACAACGGCCAAACTACACGATCAATCAAGGGGGGCTCCTAGGGTCGGTCGAGGCTCTGATACCAACTTGTCACGCCCAATATGCGACCCTATCCAAAAGGAACTCGAAGGTCCCACCAAGGATAGACCCGCATATTGAAATGCTTTTGCAAGGTGGATATCATTACATCAACATTACATAATAGATGGGGATACATAGATAAGGCATACAATGCCACACGAATACAACATCATCTTACATAAGATCAACATCCGACTACAGATGAAACACAAACAGAAACTCAAACGACATCCACCCTGCTAGCCCAGGCTGCCGACCTGGAACCTATCCCCTGATCGAAGAAGAAGCAGAAGAAGAACTCCAAACAAGCAAACATCGCTCTCGCGTCAGGATCATCGCAAAACCTGTACCTGCAACTGTTGTTGTAGTAATCTGTGAGCCACAAGGACTCAGCAATCCCATTACCATGGGTATCAATACTAGCAAAGCTTAATGGGAAAGGAAAGGGGTAAAGTGGTGAGGTTGCAGCAGCGGCTAAGCAAGTATGGTGGCTAACATACGCAAATGAGAGCGAGAAGAGAAACAAGCGGAACGGTTGTGAAGCTAGCAATGATCAAGAGGTGATCCTGAACACCTACTTACGTCAATCATAACACAGAAACCGTGTTCACTTCCCGGACTCCGCCGAGAAGAGACCATCACGGCTACACACGCGGTTGATGCGTTTTAATTCGAATCTGGTGTCAAGTTATCTACAACCAGACATTAACAAATTCCCATCTGCCACATAACCGCGGGCATGGCTCTCGAAAGTTTATACCCTGCAGGGGTGTCCCAACTTAGCCCATGATAAGCTCTCGCGATCAACGAAGGATATACCTTCTCCCAGGAAGACCCGATCAGTCTCGGAATCCCGATTTACAAGACATTTCGACAATGGTAAAACAAGACCAGCAGAGCCGACCGATGCACCGACAATCCCGATAGGAGCTGCACATATCTCGTTCTCAGGGCAACACCGAATGAGACTTCCTACGAGTAAAACCAGACCTCGAGTTTCCTCGAGGGGGCCCCGCAGTCTACTCGGTTCGGACCAACACTTAGACAAGCATTGGCCCGGGGGGGCTAAAATAAAGATGACCCTTGGGTTAATTACTCCCAAGGGAAAAGTAGGTGGTGGTGAGGCAAATGGTAAAACCAATGTTGGGCCTTGCTGGAGGAGTTTTATTCAAAGCGAACTGTCAGGGGGTCCCATAAATCACCCGACCGCGTTAGGAACGCAAAATCCGGGAACATAACACCGGTATGACGGAAACTAGGGCGGCAAGAGTGGAACAAAACACCAGGCATAAGGCCGAGCCTTCCACCCTTTACCAAATATATAGATGCATTAATAATATAAGAGATATTGTGATATCCCAACCGAAATCCTGTCCACCATGGAGCAATCTTCAACTTCACCTGCAACTAGCAACGCTATAAGAGGGGCTGAGCAAAAGTGGTAACATAGCCAAACAATGGTTTGCTAGGAAGGGTGTCAAAGGTTAGAGGTTCATGGCAATTTGGGAGGCATGGTAAACATGTGATAGGTAGCGCAGCATAGCAATAGAACGAGGCAACTAGCATAGCAATGATAGTAGTGAGATCCAGGGTAGCGGTCATCTTGCCTGAAATCCCGCAAGGAAGAAGAACGAGTCCATGAAGAAGATGAAGCCACGAAGACGAACTACACGTAGACGAACGAATCCTCATGATCGCAACAAAACGGGAACTATCGAGAAGAAGCACACAATATGGTAAACACACCACACATAGACAAGGCATGATGCACAACAAGCATGATGCATGACAAAGCTACATGAAGCTACTCATGGCAAGAGATGATGCAAACAAGAACAACACATCAAGGCAAGTTTAAATGAGGCCGGAAACAACATATAACAATTCCGGTAAGTCCTCATATGCATATTTCGAAATTGGTCCAGAACTGAATAAACCTTATGTTCAAGTAGTTAAACAGCAAGTTAAGATGCACCAAGATGATCTACACGAAATTCTAGTCAAGTTACATATAAAGTTCATTAGATTCGGAGCTACAGTCTAGAAGATATGAGCAAAACAAGTTAAACATGGCATTGATGCAAAATGCACCCAAACATCAAGCAAACACACCAAAACAGGGGTGCAACATGATAATATGAAGATACATGCAAAATCACGCAAGTTTCATATAAAGCACACTCAAAACGGAGCAACGGTCCAACACATACACTCTATACAAGTCATAACAACAATCTATCCAAAACAGCAACTAGGCATATTGCAAGCATCAAAACAACATGCTACAGCACCCCAACATAATAACAAAAGGCATGGGCATGAAGTACAGGTAAAGCATAACAAAACATGAACACTGAGCTAACTCCAGAAACAACTAGAACATGCTCAAAAGGACATGGGAAGATTGCAAATATTAACAGTTTCAGACTTTAGCAGAAATATCATCAGGTTGCAATGTTTAGAGCAAGCAAACAACATGTTACAGGAACTTCACATGGCAAACAAAGACATGGCATGAATCTACTAATTGCATAGAACAAAAGACCCTTACTGATCATGAGCCAAAAAGGAACCGAAGATAGGATGGCACCCATGTAAACATGGCAAGTTATATTACAGATTCATACATGGCAGGAACAACAATAAGTAGGCATGTTGGTGAGCTTGAACCACTCACCACAGAGCAATACATGGCATGGCAAGGCAACCAACAGTAATAAGGCATGTTTGTGAAGCTATACATGGCAAGATGAAGGTCATCGGGTGCATGGATCACTAGAAAACAATCATGGAAACATTGAACTTAATGTTAACAGGCTGACAGCAACATCATTTAGCAACTTTGGAGCAAGATATGAACAATCTACAGCAAGCTATAAATACAACCAGGGGCATGAATGGATAGAGCAGGACATGTATAACAAAACATCCTTAGTGAACATCTTCAGAATAATTCACGAAATGACTAGTAGAAGCATGTTTACATACCAACAAAATATAACAGAATCAGCCTAGCAAAACAGCAACAGCAAGTACCCTACTTAACAAGCTCGATGAACTCACTACACAAGTCACAAAACTACATGGATAGCACCTCTGGAAAGATGGCATGACATAGATCAAAACACATGTAGACATCAACCTCATAGGATGAACACATCAAACATGGCAAAAATGACAAATGAGCATGTTATAACAGTTTCAGCAGATTAACATCAACATGCACTCTTCTAACAGCATTTTGGGCATCAAGATGAGCTCAAATGAAAATGATGCAATGGAATGAAATGACGTACTCGTCGAGGTGAACAATTCGACATATTACACGCACGGAACAGAGCTACGGATGCAGAGATACGATGCAACGAACATGGAATGATAATGCAAAATAACTTCGGGACTTGGTGGATTTTTGGAGGGGGGAAAAGTCAACCTCCATGGATCCAGATCGTGGTCGAGGTCGTGGTGGGCCGGAGACGGGGTGGCGGCTCGCCGGAGCTAGAGGCCACGGTGGTCGGAGGGGCGCCGGATCTGGGAGGGACCGCACCGGAGCTCGCCGGCGCAGGGCGCGCGAGGCGCAGGACGGCGGTGGCCGGGGATGGCCGGGGTCGTGGCGCGGGAGGAGCAGGCCGGCGCCGGTGGCGTGGGCGGACGGCGGCGAACGCCCACAGGAGGCGCGGGGAGGCCGGGCGGCGGTGCAGAGGGCGGCGGAGGCGGCGGGGCGCACGGGCGGCGCCGGTGGGAGGAGATCCGGCCCGGCACGGGGCGCGGTCGTGGCGGCGTCGAGCTCGGGCTTGGCCGGGCGGCGTCGGGCAGCGCGCGGGCC